>NC_135327.1:185337681-185665541 GCF_023851605.1 Tamandua tetradactyla
AGTAATATGTTTTCAACTCTACATTTTGATTTATAACTTATGACAGTATGTGCTGGTTTGAAACTGTTATGTACCCCAGAAAAGCCATATTCTTCTAATCCAGTCTTGTGAGGGTAGACTTATTGTTGAGTGGGACCTTTTGATTAGATGAAGATGTGACTCCACCCATTCAAGGTGGGTCTTAATCCTTTTACTGGAGCCCTGTACGAAGAGAATAAAAGGTAGAAAAACCTAAGGAGAGCTCAGGGCTGACACAGAGGGCAGAGAAATGAAACCAACAGACTTTTGGAGATGCAGAAGAAGGCACCCTGGGAGGTGCCAGAAGCTGAGACAACTGCTTGAAACCAGAATCTGGGAGAGAAGGACAACAGATGTCTCCATGAGCCTTCCCATGGGACAGAGAAACCCAGACACAATTGGCCTTTCTTGAAGGTATCCTCTTGTTGATGCCTTAATTTGGACATTTTCATGGCCTTAGAGCTGTAAATTTGTAACTAATAAATTCCCTTTGTAAAAGGTAATCCATTTCTAGTATATTGTATTCTGGTAGCTTTAGCAAATGGAAAATCAGTGTCTACAGAGTCCTAATTATATAAAAGAGAGAAATTAAGGGTTCAGTTTTCCTGCACTTCTCCCACACCCCAACGTTTTTCACCTATTTTGTCAGTTAGAGTTTTTTTTTTTGTGAACAATATAGTTCAACTTTATGTAACTTAATGAGAAAATAAAGTCATTGGAAAGGAATTATCTCAAAGAGCCTGAAGACTGGAGAATCAATCTCAGAATAAGGATGGGCACTGAGGAGGTTACAAAACTGAGAGCACAACCAGGGTAACAAGGCGGTAATCAATGCTGGCACTACTACTCACATTTATGGGGTCAGAATTGCATCCGTGATGCTACTGCTTCTCTGTGAATGTGTCTCTGAGTCATATCTGAAATCTCCAGAATGCTGATTGACAGTCTTTGGTTGACTGACTCTAGGTCTACACAAAATGTCCTGGCTGACAGGCCCTGGGTAAGGACATGTTCGAGTCACCTTTGGCTTTTGAAATACATATTTTTGAACTAGGTGAGATAAAATACTCCAACTTAAACAGCAGAATGGAATACAGTTTAAGGTGAATTAATGAGTCAGCTCAAGAAACTCTCTCAGAAGGAATAAAGAGATAGAAAAGTAAAGCAATATGGCACATAGAAATAATAGGATAATTATCAGTAAAATAAGAGTTCCACAGGAGAGGGAAAAATGAACAAAAGAGATGAAATATCTGAAGAATTAATAACCAAGAATTACACAGAGTTAAAGGAAGAGGATATAAACCTCAGATAGAAAGGGCTCAAAGTGTGCCAAACAAAACAAATAAGGAGAAAAAGAAAACCCCCACAGTTGAACACATAAAAGAGAAATTTAAGAATATCAAAGACAATAGAAAATTTTATGAAACTTTCACAGAGAAATAGTAGGTCAAGGATAAGACTGACACTTTGCAGCTGAATACAGAAGAAAATATTTTGTTATTACATGTGAAAATCTTTCTCTAACAGTTTCTGTTTGAAGTGATGAAAAGTTTGGGCAATGGAACTTCCGGAGAAGATGGCGGCTTAGTAAGACGCGCGGGTCTTAGTTCCTCCTCCAGAAAAGCAACTAAAGAAACAGAAACAATACGAAACAGCTCCCGGAGTCACGACAGAGACCAAAAAGACAGCGTACCCCATTCTGGAACAGCTGAACGGGCAGGGAGAATCTGCTGCGGTGAGCTACCCGAGGGGCGCGCGTTTTCCCGGCCGGGGCGGCTGGCGACTGGGGTCCCCTCCACGCACGTGGCTCACCAGCCTGACTGGGAACGTTGGATAGCGGGGCCCTCCCGTCACGCTTGGCGTTTCGGGCCAGCTGGGCAATTAGGACCGGCACTCTCCCAAGCCGCGGCGGCCAGCGACCCCCACCTCCACGCGCGGTTTCCCGGGCCGACTGCGGTGCAGACAGACAAGCGCCACGAGCGCCACCTACTGGGCAGGAAAAGAAAGACAGAGCCCAGAGATTTCACAGAAAAAGCTTTCAACCAGCTGCGTAACACACCCAGGGAAATCTGATCAAATGCCCAGACACCAGCAGAAAATAATGGATGACGCTCGGAAAATTGAAGACATGGCCCACTCAAAGGAACAAACCAATAGTTCAAATGAGATACAGGAGCTGAGACAACTAATGCTGAATATACGAACAGAAATGGAAAAATTCTTCAAAAACCAAATCAATAAATTGAGGGAGGACATGAAGAAGACATGGGCTGAACAAAAAGAAGAAATAGAAAATCTGAAAAAACAAATCACAGAACTTATGGGAGTGAAGGACAAAGAAGAAAAAATGGAAAAAACAATGGATACCTACAATGGTAGATCTAAAGAGGCAGAAGCTACAATTGGTGAACTGGAGGATGGAACATCTGAATCCCAAAAAGAAACAGAAACTATAGGGAAAAGAATGGAAAAACTTGAGCAGGGGATCAGGGAACTGAATGACAATATGAAGCGCACAAATATACGTGTTGTGGGTGTCCCAGAAGGAGAAGAGAAGGGAAAAGGAGGAGAAAAACTAATGGAAGAAATTATCACTGAAAATTTCCCAACTCTTATGAAAGACCTAAATTTGCAGATCCAAGAAGTGCAGCGCACCCCAAAGAGAATAGACCCAAATAGGCGTTCTCCAAGACACTTACTAGTTAGAATGTCAGAGGTCAAAGAGAAAGAGAGGATCTTGAAAGCAGCAAGAGAAAAACAATCTGTCACATACAAGGGAAACCCAATAAGACTATGTGTAGATTTCTCAGCAGAAACCATGGAAGCTAGAAGACAGTGGGATGATATATTTAAATTACTAAAAGAGAAAAACTGCCAACCAAGACTCCTATATCCAGCAAAATTGTCCTTCAAAAATGAAGGAGAAATTAAAACATTTATAGACAAAAAGTCACTGAGAGAATTTGTGACCAAGAGACCAGCTCTGCAAGAAATACTAAAGGGAGCACTAGAGTCAGATACGAAAAGACAGAAGAGAGAGGTATGGAGTAAAGTGTAGAAAGAAGGAAAATCAGATATTATATATATAATACAAAAGCCAAAATGGTAGAGGAAAATATTATCCAAACAGTAATAATACTAAAAGTTAATGAACTGAATTTCCCAATCAAAAGACATAGAATGGCAGAATGGATTACGACCCAGCAATACCACTGCTAAGTATCTACTCAAGGGACTTAAGGGCAAAGACACAGACGGACATTTGCACACCAGTGTTTATAGCAGCATTATCTACAATTGCAAAGAGATGGAAACAGCCAAAATGTTCATCAACAGACGAGTGGCTAAACAAACTGTGGCGTATACCTACGATGGAATATTATGCAGCTTTAAGACAGACTAAACTTATGAAGCATGTAATAACATGGATGGACCTAGAGAACATTATGCTGAGTGAGTCTAGCCCAAAACTAAAGGACAAATACTGTAAGGTCCCACTGATGTGAACCGACATTTGAGAATCAGCTTGGAATATATCATTGGTAACAGAGACCAGCAGGAGTTAGAAACAGGGTAAGATAATGGGTAATTGGAGCTGAAGGGATACAGACTGTGCAACAGGACTAGATACAAAAACTCAAAAATGGACAGCACAATAATACCTAAGTGTAATGTAACTATGTTGGAACACTGAATGAAGCTGCACCTGAAATATGGTTTTTTGTTTGTTTGTGTGTTTGTATCTTTTGTTTTTGTTTTTTTTCTTTTTCCTTTATATATATATATATATATATTATTAGTATTATTATTTTAATTCTCTTCTCTATATTAACATTTTATATTTTTTTCTGCTGTTTTGCTAGTTCTTTTCCTAAATCGATGCAAATGTACTAAGAAATGATGATCATACATCTATGTGATGATACTAAGAATTACTGAGTGCATTTGTAGAATGGAATGATTTCTAAATGTTGTGTTAATTTCTTTTCTTTTTTTTGATTAATAAAAAAATTAAAAAAAAAAAAAAAAAAAAAAAAGAAAAGTTTGGGCAATGGATGTTGGGGAGGGTAGCACAATAGTGGGAATGTAACCAATATCACTGAGTTGCACATTTGAAAGTGATTAAAATGGGAAATTTCAAGTTGGACATATGTTAGTACAATAAAAAGTAAAGCAACTACTAATAACATTTTATTTTTATTTGCAAATAGCACTGAGAAGAAAAGTCCAGAAATATTTTTCTAGCTAGCAACATATTTCATCTAGATAATAAACAGGGAATAAATCATTAGAATGTCAGTAAAGTCACGGTAGGTTGAGAATCATAATGTTCATGAGCAAATTCTTAAATGTTTTAACAATCGAAGAAAATCTTGACACTCTAAATAGTTTCGAAATTGTGTGATACTCTCATAACTGGTTAGAGCCATCCATGTTGCATGTACCTAAAGATGATTCTGGGAAAAAGAAAGTACCTACTACAAATAACTGCTAGTGCCATAAAATTTGTTAGAATGAGGCAAAAGAAATAATAGGAATATAAACAATAAGCATATAGATTAAGAACCAACTAAACTATAAGGGGAAAATTTTAATTAATAAGAAAACCTTAGAAATATATGAATATCTTAAGAAAAATTTGAAAATTTTGCTGAGGTGGGTAGTTTCAAGAACCTGTACACTCTGCAGAATATTGACTTATTGGTGAAACTGGGTGAAGATTAAATAGTTGTGAAGACATTCTTCCTGTGTTTAAAAAGAAAGTGTCTTGTTAGATAAGACTACATACTCCAATTTTGGTTTTTTTATTGTAGTGAATCTGATCTCTAGGAAATAAATGCTCTCAAAGATCTGTATCTTGAAAGAAGAATTAAAAGTCCCAGTTTAAAGTCTGTGAAAGATCAGTTGATTCTGAATGTAAAGGCCAGTAGAGATGGAACTTTCTAGAATTTTTATTAGAATTGTCTGGTAACAAAGATGCATAGGTTTTTAGTAGTTTTCTCCAAGATGTCCCTGTTTTTCCCAGAAACTCTGTTATGCTTTGTACACAATTTTTCAAAATGTGAAGTTTTATAAGAGTGTATATATCACTTTATAGCAGAAACCTGTATACCTCATATGTTTGTCATGAAGATTAAATGAATTAGTATATGTAAAGTGCTCAGAAGAGTGCCTAGAAAAAGTAATAGCTATAAATCTTTACCCTTAATATTATCATCATACTACTCTTTGGGAAAAATAATTTTAAATATTTGTAGTGGTGAAGAATAATAGAAAGATAAATAAAATAGGGTAGAAATTCAGATAAATATTCAAATTGGGATATGATAAATGTAGTCTTTTTTTCAAAAGGATTATTCAGTAAATGGGTGCTGAAACAAAGTGGCTAACTGTTTAGGATACGGTAAACTTAGATCTTTATCTCATATTGTACTATGTACTAAATTTGAGATAAAGAATAAAATAAAAAAACCATGAAGGGCTACAAGAAATAATAGATAAGTATTTTAAAATCCTGGGGTGTGGAAAGAATTTCTAAGAATGAAGAGTATACAAATCAGGTGTGAAAATTATACAAATATTATTTAAATATTTAATTCCATAAAATGTAAAACTTGTGTATGTCAAAAATATCACACAGTATTTACAGAATACTAATTATATAATTTTTATACAATATAAAATTTTAAATGGCATATAAATTTAGGTGACTTTGGATAAGCCAATTGTAACAAATATAACCAGGAAAATTAGTTATTATTTTTAATCATTGCAAAATTATAAAGAAAAAAATCAGAATATCCTGTTAGAGAAATGAGAAAGGACTTGAAGGCAATTATAAATGAAGCAATATAAATGGTTGATAAGCGTACTTTTTTTCCCTCACTAGTCATAAAAAGTGACTTAAAACTGAAAGAAGATGCCATTTCATGTGCTTATCCAGTCAGGAGAGATTAAAAAAAAGTAAAACAGTAATACTATGATCAAGGGTACAGGGACAAAGATACTCTCATATGCTTTATATATATATACATATATATATATATATATATACATATATATATATATATATATATATATGTGTATATATATTGTATTTTGTACATTGGGTCACATTTCATTATTTTTCCGTGTAAGTATCCTGTTAATGCTGCACCATTTGTTGAATTTTTGCTTGTTTGTTTGTTTTTTGGGATGTGCATGGACCAGGAATCGAACCCAGGTCTCCCGCATGGCAAGCAAGAATTCTACCACTGAACTACGTTTGCACCCCCGCTCTATATATTTTTTGATATAACAATTACATTTTTTGTAAATGTGCTTAAAAAAAGAAATGTATAAAGTTGTTTGTACAAAGATACACAATGCTATTTCTAAAACCTACTATTTGAAAGCATTCTAAATGCCAAAATGAATAAAATTGATAAAATAAATGATGGGTAGAGAGCAGAATTTTTCATTTGAAAAATTCAAGCTGAAAATTTAGTTTACTCTGGCTTTGGACTAAGGAATAGAGTGAAAAAGTTATAAAGATATGGAAGAAATCAATGAAATCGAAAATAAAAATAAAACTGGTAGGCCTCTTGTGCTGGATATTTTTCCTTTGCTCTTTTGGATGCATTTTTCGCATTCTCCATCCAACTCTGTGTTTTGTTAGCTGTGTAGACTGTATAATCTGGACTCCTTTGCCCTCTGGCTTCTAATTGGGTTCTCCCAAAAGGAGAAGTGGCAGGGTGTGCTGGTTTGAAGGGTGTGTGTACCCTAGAAAAGCCAGGTTTTAATCAAAATCCAGTTTTGTAAAGACGGAATCATCACTATTCAATACTGTTTGTTGGAATCTGTAACTAGATCATTTCCCTGGAGATATAACTCAATCAAGAGTAGTTGTTAAACTGGGTTAGGTGGAGATGTGTCTCCACCCATTTGTTGGTCTTGATTAGTTTATGGGAATCCTATAAGAGATGAAATATTTTGGAGAAAGAGAGAGATTCTGAGAGAGACAACGATGTAGCCACGAGAAGCAGAGAGTCCACCAGGCAGTGACCTTTGAAAGATGAAGAAGGAAAATGTCGCCCGGAGAGCTTCATGAAACAGGAAGCCAGGAGATAAAAGTTAACAGATGACCCTGTGTTCGCCATGTGCCCTTCCAGCCAAGAGAGAAACGCTGACTGTGTTCACCATATGCCTTTCCATTTGAGAGAGAAACCTTGAACTTCATCAGCCTTCTTGAATCAAGGAATCTTTCCCTGGATGCCTTTGGTTGGACATTCCTATAGACTTGCTTTAATTGGAACATTTCTGTGGCCTAAAAACTGTTAACTTGCAACTTATTAAACCCCCCTTTTTAAAAGCTGTTTTGTTTCTGGTATATTGCATTCTGAAGCTAGCAAACTAGAACACAGGGTATCAGATGACCAGGGAGAGAGAAATATATAGTCCTCTATATCTGTTTCTGCAGGGCTGGTTTGGTAGTGGCATCATGCCTCAAACTAAGGCCCCAATTCCATCAAGTGGTCACTCTGCAACAGCTATACTTCTCATTATGTTTTAGTAACGGCACTCTCCATGTGATTTTTAGGCTTTGACCTTTAAGCTTAATAATGGCTTCCCACGTATTTGGGTGTTTCACCATCCCTTGCTAATTCCTTTAATGCTGTTCAAAACTTTATAAATAATTTATTAAATTATCTTCAGTTATCTCTTTGAATGTGCTTTTTCTTTCAGACTGATATGTCAAAAGCTTGCTGTTCGAAAAGAATAAAAGTTAGAAAACCACTGGTAAGATAGATTAAGAATAAAAGAGAGGAGCTAAATATGAATGCAAAAATGCTCTTTAGATACAGAAACAGAAAATATAAAATATTAAAAAGATAAAAATGTTATTTATAACTTTATTTTAATAAATTTGAAAATTGAGGTGACACTGTAAATTCCTAGAAAAATACAGGCTGACTTTAGAAGAAATAGGAAGTTTGACTAATTATTTAAGAGAATAAATTAAAGTGGTGGTAGTTAAATTTTTTCTGCATAGAAAACAAATTTGGGGGTTTTATAGGTGACTTTTACCAAACTGTAATTTAATCTTAAACTCTTCCAGAGAATAGGAAATAAAAAAAAAGAGAACTATTTCCTAAGTTGTGCTCTGAAGCCAATATAACCTTAATATAAAAACCTGACTAAAACAAACAAGAGAGGAAAATTGTAGACCTATAATTTATAAATACAGAAGTAATTGTACAAAATAAAAATTATCAAATTATTAGAAAACAGAAAGCAACAATGAATAAAAAATGCCTCATGATGAAGTTGTTTATTCCAAGAACATAAAGATATTGAATTAGTAATCAAAAAGAAAAGCCAGAAAAAAGAAAAGCCAGGACAAGATGGCTTTACTGGTGACTTCCACTAAATGTTTACAGGATTAACACTAATCTTCCAAAAACTCTTCTCCACCCCCCAAAAAAGAAGAGGAAGTAACACTTCTCAACTCATTTAATAAGGCAATATTACCCTGATACCAAACAACATAATGACATCACCAGAAAAGAAAATGACAAACTAATATTCCTTATAAATATAAATGCAAAAATGTCAACAAAATACTAGCATACTGAATCCAACAAACAAGTGGGATATTTCCAGTAATGCAAGGTTGTTAAACACCCAAAAATCAATGTAATATACTATATTAATAGAATAAAGGGCAAATATTATATAATCATCAATAGATGCAGACAATTCACTTAACAAAATCCAACATCTTTTATGATAAAATTTCTTAAGAAACTAGAAATAGAAAGGAACCTCTTCAACCTGATAAAAGGAAAAGTACATAATGATAAGACTTTCCTCCAAATAAATAATATGCAATATTATAACTGCTTCTAAATATATATGGAAATGCAAAAGACCCAGAAACGCCAAAACAATTTTGAAAAAGAACAAATTTGTAGAACTCATATATCCTGATTTCAAAACTTACCTTAGTGGTACAGGATTCATGACAGTATGATATTAGCATAATGATTAATATATGGATCAATGAAATACAATTAAAAGTCCAGAAATAAATCCTCACAGTTATGTTCATATGATCTCAGACAAGGATGCCAAGAAAATTCAATGTTAAAAGAATACTGTTTTCTTCAAATGGTGCTGAGATAACTGGATATCTGCATGAAAAAGAATGAAGTTAGACTCCCTATCTCACACCTTATTTGAAAATTCTCTAAAAATGGATCATACCATTATTAGTATGATACTAAAACTATCAAACTCTTAGAAGAAAATTTATAGGAGTAAATCTTTGTGAGCATAGGTTAGGCAATGGTTTTGTAGATGTGATACCCAAAGCACAAACAACCAAAGAAAAGCGATAAATTGGATTTCATCCATTAAAAAATATGTGCTTCAAAAGACACCATCAAGAAAGTGAAAAGGCAACCCATGGGGTGGGAGAAATATTTGCAAATCACATGTATGGTATGAGATTTGTATCCAGAATATATAAAGAACTCTTACAACTCAATAGTAAAAAGACAATCCAACTAAAAAATGAACAAAATATTTCTTCAAAGAAGACATACACATCGCCAATAAGCACATGAAAAGGTGGTCAGCATCATTAGTCATTAGGGAGATGCAAGTTAAAACCACTTTGGATATCACTTCACACCAACCAGGATGACTAAATAAAAAAGACATGATAAGCATTGACAAAGATGTGGAGAAATTAGAACCCTCATTCATTGTTGGTGGGAAAGTAAAATGGTGCACCCAGTTTGGAAACCAGTATGGCAGTTTCTCAAAATGTTAAATATAAAAGTTATCATATGACCCAGTGATTCTCCTCCTAGGTATGTAGCCCCCCAAAATGAAACTATATATCCACACACGAACATGTGCACAATTGTACATAGAAACATTATTCATAATAGTAAAAAAGTGGATATAACCTAAGTGTCCTTCAACTGATTAATAGATAAACAACATGTGGTATATCCATACGATGGAATATTATTCAGGAATAAAAACAAATGAGATACTGTGCCGGTGTGAATCTATTATGTACCCCAGAAAAGCCAAGTTCTTTAATTCTCATTCAGTGTTTCTGGGTGGGACCTTTTTGATTGTTTCCTTGGAGATGTGACCCACTTCATTGTGCATAGTAACTTTTGATTACGTGGTTTCCATGGAGATGTGTCTACAACCATTCAAGGTGGGGCTGCTTACTGCAGCCGTTTAAGAGGGAGGGAATCACTTTGGGAAAGGCTTTAAAACCAACAGAGCTCACATAGCCTGAGGTCTTTGGAGATGCTGAAGGAAAACACACTGGGTGAAGCCTTATCAAATGAGGAGAGAAAGCTAGCAGACATTGCCATTGTAACTTTCCAACTGAGAGAGAAACCCCAAATATTATCAGCTTTCTTGAATCAAGGTATCTGTCCCTGGATGCCTTAGTTTGGACATTTTCACAGCCTTGGAAGTATAAACTTGCAACCTGATAATTTCCCCTTTTTAGAAGCCATTCTGTTCCTGGTATATTGCATTCTAGCAGCTTTTACAAATTAAAAAATGTACTGACATATGCTACAACGTAGGTGAACCTCAAAATCATTACACTAAATTAAAGAAGCCTGTGGCAATTGAGCACACAGTGTATGATTCCATTTATGTGAATAGTCCAGAATATGCAAATCCATAGAGGTAGAAAGTAGATTAATAGTTGCCCATGGCTGGAGAGAGCAGGGGGAAATGGGTAGTGACTGATAATGGGTTTCTTTATAGAGCCATAAAAATATTTTTAAATTAGATAATGATGATTGTTTCACCATATATATAAAAAACTACTGAACTGTGTACTTTTAAAGGATGAATTTTATAGTATGTGAACTATATCTCAATAAAAGTGCTTACAAAACCTCACGATTATCTCAAAAACACAGAAAAAGCATTTGATAAAACTCACTTATTCATGATATTTAAAAAATATTAAACTAGGAATAAATGGGGATTTCTCTCAGCTGAAAAAGGATTACAGAAAACAAGACCAGCAAAAACCCCCACAGAGGTTATTCCATTGAGGTAACAGTAGAAACTTTCCTTTTAAATAGGAAGAAGGGACTCATCATAACCTTTGCTACTTGGCATCTTTTTGGAGGCCATAAACAATAAAGTAAATTAAGAAAAAGAAATCAGAGGCATAAGGATTGGAAAAGAAGAAACAAAATTGTCATTTTAAGAGGGTATGATTGTCTACATAAAAATCTCAAAAATCTGAAAATTATTAGGAAATATTCTCATTTAGAAAGGTAGCTGGATATAAGATCAATATACAAAAATGACTGGATTTCTGCACCCCACATGAAACAATTAGTAAACATGATTTTTAATGCAATTTTATTGCGATATATTCATACACCATATAACGCAAAGTATATATCAGTGGCTCACAGTATCATCATATAGTTATGTGTTCGTCACCACAACCAATTTGAGAACATTTTCACTACTTTGAAATATAAAATTAAAATATACACCCAAAGCATTCCATACACCTTATCCCCCCATTGTTAGTTTATTGATGTCTTTATTTTATTACTCATCTGCCCTTACACTGGATAAAGGGAGTGTTAGTCACATGGTTTTCAAAATCACATGGTCACACCATAAAAATTATATAGTTGTACAATCATCCTCAAGAATCAAGGTTACAGGATTACAGTTCAACAGTTTCAGGTATTTCCTTTTAGCTATTCAAATACTCTAGAAACTAAAAAGAAATATCTGTATAATGCATAAGAATAACCTCCAGAATGACCTCTTAACTCTATTTGAAATCTCTTAGCTACTGAGATTTTATTTTGTTTCATTTCTTTTCTCCTTAGAAGGCTTCTGCAATTGCCCAATGCCAGGGCCAGGCTTTTCCATGGGAGTCATGTTCCATGTTGCTAGGGACACATATACCACTAGGAATCATGTCCCATGTGGAGAAGGTAGGGGGAGGGTAGTGAGTTTATTTGTGGTATTAGCTTGGAGGGTAATCTGAACAACAAAAGAGGTTCTCTGGGAGTGAATCTTAGGCATAGATATATGTAGGTTTAGCTTTTCCTTTGCAGGAATAAGTTTCATAAGGGCAAGCCCCAAGGTCCAGGGCTTGGCTTATTAAATTGGAAGTCCCAAATGCTAAAGGAATTCCCCCTGGGGAAGTTTGATATTTCCACATCTTCCCCCAGTCCTTCAAGGAGACTTTCAAATACTTTTTTATTTTCTGCCCAAATGCTCTGGGATGTTGCCAGTTATAACATTACCTTATACAGAATAACAAGGTTTCCTTTTCTATTCTAGGTTCCTGTAATTATGCTGTTTCGGTAAACTGATCATACAGGTTAAATTAGGTAGTGTATTATAGTGAAGTACAGAAAATAAAAATTTTATACAAAATAAACATCTCTTCCTTTGGTCTCACACAGAAATTGAAGTTTTGAAATACAGTCAATAACATCCTTCACCTTATATTCTGATTTACCTTAGTCCTAACCAAGTCTGTTTTATTCATATCTCTAGTTGCAGTCTGATCTCTTTTTCAGCTTCTTTACCAGTTGCTTTATGGAGTTGTCCTGACTTTCATAGTTGTAGAACTTTAACTCTGAGTTTCAGGTGTTACACAGATATCCAAAGTTACAGGGAACTACCAGGTTATAAAGAGCTCAGCATCTCAGAATTTAGAAATAACAATTAAAACTCAGGAATGTGATAGATGTAAGATTTTACAATCTAGGAACCTTTACAGTAAGCCTTGTTGAACATTCTGTAGCCCTTCATCATCAATTGTCCAATCTCTGCCAACATTCTATTCCCTGATAGCCTATGCTCTCAAATTCAATTCTCAGAATTTGCTCGATTATAATTTGTCCATGTTTTAGTTTGCTAAAGCTGCTGGAATGCAGTATACCAGAAATGGAATGGCTTTTATAAAGGGAATTTATTACATTATAAGTTTACAGTTATAAGACCATAAAAGTGTCCAGACTAAAGCATCCAGGAACGATACCTTGACTCAAGAAAGGCCAATGTCTGTCCCATGGGAAGGCATGTGGCTACTGTCTGCTGGTCCTTATTTCCAGTTCCACTGCTTCCAGCTTCTGATGCCAGTGTTTCCTCTCTAAGCATCTGTGGGCCTTCACTTGGTTCCTCTAGGACACAACTCTGCATTCTGACTTGCTTAGCATCTCATGGGAAGGTACATGGTGACATCTGCTGGGCTCTTCCCATGTCTAGGCTGTTCTCTCAGCACTCCAAGCATCTCCGAACATTCGTGTCTCTGTCAGTTGTGTCAGCAACTGTTCTTCAAGTATCTGCCTCTAAGGTTTCTCCAAAATGTCTCCCCATTTAAAGGACTTTAATAAACTAATCAAAACCCACCTTCAGTGGGTGGAGTCATATCTCCATCTAATCAAAAGGTCACTCCCACAACTGAGTGCACCGCATCTCTGTGGAGATAATCTAATCAAAAGGGTGTCCACCCTACAATATTGAATGAGAATTAAAGAACATGGCTTTTCTGGGATACACAATCATTTCAAACCGGCCTTGTCCATATTAGTGAGGCATTACAATATTTGTCTTTTCACTTCTGGCTTATTTCATTCAGCATAATGTCCTCAAGGTTAATTCTCCTAGTTGCATGCCTCACAACTTCATTCCTTTTTGTAGCCACTCAATATTCCATTATGTATTCATTACAGTTTGCCTTTCTGTTCATCAGTCCATGTACCCTTAGGCCACTTCCTTTTATTGCAATTCATGAAAAATGCTGCCATAAACACCAGTGTGCAAATTACCATTCATGGCCATATTTCCAGTTATTCCAAGTATATACCTAATCCTACTCCTGTGGAACCACCAGACTGCCCTCCAGAGGGCCTGTACTGATCTACTTCCCTACCAATAGTAAATAAGTATATCTTTTTCTCTCCCCATTTTCTCCAGCACTTGTACTTTACTGTTTATTTTTTAAACAGTTTTATTCACTCACTATACAATACATCCTAAGTAAGGAATCAATGGCTCCTGGTATAATCACAGTTATGCATTCACCACTGCAATCTATATGAGAACTTCCCATTTCTTCTGCATAGAGAAAAGAAAAGGAAAAGAAAATAAAACAATAAAAAATAAAATGAAATAAAAGGAGGAACAAAAATAACAAGAGTCCCATACCCCTCCCTTATATCCCCCTCTTATTGACATTTAGCTTTGGTATATTGCCTTTGTTACAATTAATGGGGGAATATTACAATGTTACTATTAACTATAAACCCTAGCTTGCATTGCTTGTATTTTTCCTTATACCATCCCATTTTCAACACCTTGCAATGGTGAATTCATTTGTTCTCCCTCATGTAAAAAATTTCTTATAGTTGTACATTTACTCACTATTATTGTCCACTCCAGGCTTTGCTAAGTTATACAGTCCCAATTTTCACCCTCTAGCTTTCCTTCTGGTGTCGTACATGCCCCTAGCCTTCGTCTTTCCACCGCACTCTTCCTCAAACCTCTCTCTCCTGTCATTTCCTATCTGACTGTAGCATGCTCTTTAGTATTTCCTGTAGAGCAGGTCTCTTGTTTTCAAATTCTCTGTGTCTGTTTGTCTGAAAATATTTAAAATTCTCCCTCATCTTTGAAGGACAGTTTTGCCAGATATAGAATTCTTCGTTGGCATGTTTTTTTTCAGTTTCTTAAATATATCATAACACACAGCCTTCTCACCTCAATTGTTTCTACTGAGAAATCCACACGTAGTCTTATTGAGCTTCCCTAAAATTGGTGGATCACTTTTCTCTTGCTGCTTTAGGAATTATCTTTGTCTTTGAAATTTGACAGTCTAATTAGTAAGTGTCTTGGAATAGGTCTATTTGAAACTATTTTGTTTGGTTAGGCTGTGCTTCTTGTATCTATAACTTTATGCGTTTCATAAGAGTTGGGAAATTTTCAGTGATTGTTTCCTCCATTATTCTTTCTGCCTCTTTTCCCTTCTTTTCTCCTTCTTGGACACCAATGACATGTATATTCATGCACATAAATGATTTCATTCAATTAATTCCCTGAGACCCTGCTCATATTTTTTCCATTCTTTTCCCTATCTGTCCTCTGTGTGTAGGATTTCAGATGTCTTGTCCTCTAGTTCATTAATCATTTCTTCTGCCTCTTCAAATATGCTGTTGTGTGTCTCTGTTGTTTTTTCATCTCTTCTTTTGTGTCTGTCATTCTCATCAGATGCACCACTTGTTTTTCAAGCTTTCAAGTTCTTCCGCATGGTTACCCAGTATCTTCTTTATCGCCTCATCTCTTTTGCCATGTTTTCCTTCAACTCTATGATTTGATTTTGAAGATTTGTTTGAGCATTTTAATCAGTTCTATGAACTACTACATCTCATTTGAAGTGTTAGTTTGTCCTTTGGCTGGGCATATCTTCATGCTTTCTAGAATGACTCATGATTTTTGGCTGTTGTCTAGGCATCTGCTTTCCTTGATAAGTTTATTCTGGAGGTCATTTTATCCAGGGTTTTCTTGTTGGTTGGCTTTATTCACCATCTGCTCTTTGACATTCAGTTCAACTTAGTCTAGACTTCTAGCATTACTTTTATTTAATTGATCAGAATTTTTCAGCTCTTATTTTTCTGGTTCTTGCCCTGTCTATATGGAAGCTTTTTCTGAAGAGGGTCTCCCCAGATATGATAGCGCCTAATCATCTTTTCCCAGGTAAGACAGGTCCAGGTCTCATGAAGAGGGTGTAACCAGTATCAAAGTTTCCTGAATTTGAGACTCAGCAGTGGCCAGTCTTTCCCGTAAAACTTCTTGATTCTGTGCTTTTCCTATCCTGCCCAGCAGGTGGTGCTTGTCAGCCTGCAGCTCCCCACTTGCATAAAGTGGTGTGGTATTTTCAATTCTCAGCAGACCCTGACCCTACCATAGGCATGGTTGAGATATAGTCTGAGGTAGAATATAGTCTTAATTGTCTCTATTTTCCAGGTCTTGAGATCTGAATTCTCTGAATAAGAGCCACCATTAGTGCTGGGCCCTTCTTCCCTTTTCTTGGGGGAAGATACACCCTTTAGGGAATTATCTCCTTCAACTGCCTAGTAATTTTGTCTCTCAGACATCCCTTACTTCCACCCTTGCCTGGGACAGTGCTGATAATTGAAAATGACTGGGACTTTCTTTAATGAAGTGCTAAAAAGTTTTTTAAAAAAAAGGAAAGAAGAGAAAAAAAGGGAAAAAACTTCTTTTCAGAGCTGGTTCAGGTTCACCAATCAAGGGCCCGAGTTGGTACCCAGTTTTATGTGCCCCTTTACTTGAGGCACAGATCTTTTCCAGTATCCTGAGCTCAGTTGATTCCAAAAGCCTCTTTTAAAAATTAGCTCCACCTCCTCTCTGCCTAGAGAGACCTCTACATTCCTTTTGTGCCTGTTTATCCAAGTTTATCTTTGCTCAGAGCTTGTATTCAGCTGTCTGAATTTGTTAATTAAATCAGCAAATGGAGGATGCTTGAGCTCTCCTTGCCTTGCTCCCAATAGAGGCTGCTGCTTTTTCCTACAGGGAAGTAACTCCAAAACAGCCTGCCATGACAGTGGGGGTGGGGTGCCAACCTCCACAGTTTGGGAGACTTTACTTACAGTTCTGTGCTGTGATCTTGACACATCTACCCATTCCAGACTAGTGTACAGTGTGTTTCTGGTCACAGAAGTCTCCCAAACAGTTGTACCAGACAGTTCCTGGCTATTTACTAGCTGCCCTAGAGGATGAACTAAATTCTACACTTTGCGATGCCACCATCTTGCCACTATTCAACAAGAGTTTTTAAAATATCATTTTCCCACACTCTCTCACTATTATTCTATAAAATCCTGGGAAAACATTAGATAATACATGCTTCATGGTGAAAATTAGTTTTAGATTCTCAAACTTGGCTGCATATGAGAATTACTTTGGCAGATACAAATATATCCCAATGCTTTGGTCACACCCAATGCTCAGAATCTCTGAGGAAGGACCCAAGCATCATTTGTTTTTAAAGCTACCCAGTGGATTCCAATGTGCAGCAAAGACTAAGAGTAGACTATTGATTTCACTGACATTTTCCTGATGTGTAATCATTTAGTTAGCATAATAGGCTCAAATGAACTTACACCATATAGGGTAAAGGATGACTCTTTTTTTCCCTATCATATGAACAGTTCATTCTTCCTTTCTTTTAATAAATCACTGTAATTCTGTACCCCCGGGATATTTCTGAAGAGCTAGAAAAAATGTTGGGGGAACATCTGATGACAGTAGCCATCACTCCAAGGACCCTAGTTTTGTGTCAGTGGCTCTTACATCTTCCCAGTCTCCTCACAAGAGCATTTGGGAATCCAAATAATTGCTTCTGAAGTCCATGTCCTGGATATCCATGGAGAGATCCCTTACTCTCTCTGCTCCTTTTCCCCTTTTGTCCCAGCATAAACTTCCCACCCATATGCAAAGCATTAGAGCTGTGATTCTCAACCACTGGCAATTTTGTTCCTCAGGGGGACTTTTGGTAATGTCTGAAGGCACTTTTGATTCTCACAACTTCAGGAGAATGTGCTCTTGGCATCTATTGGTAGAAGCCAGGAATGTTGCTAAAAATTCTAAAATGTATATGATAGTCCCTGCAACAAAGAATGATCTTGTCCAAATTGTTAATAGAAGGGAAGTTGAGAAACTATGCATCAAGAAGATTCCACTTCTTGATGGAGTGGCAAGATCACTTTGCATAAGTGCCTGTGGGTTAGGATAGGTTATTGTAGTCCTCTTTAGAAAATAAAATCGGTTGTATTCCCCTTCTATGTTTTATGTTTTCTATCCTCTTAATGTTTTTGTTGCTTTGCCTTGGTTTTCCCAAGGATTATTTTTAAAGTTCTAGGTTATTGATGAGCATTTGCTTGGGATATTTACTGATACTAGGAAATGTTCATTTGATCCAGAGAGCTCCCATAACTTCACAACCCTGGACTAATGCAGTGACCCTAATAAGAAGCATTATGTTAGTTTTGTGGTTCAGAAACCTATGCAAGGTATTTCTCCAGGAATATATGTTTCATTACATGTTTGGTTTGGTTTCTGAGGAAAGACTGTGCTGGTATGAAACTTCTGTGTACCCCAGAACAGTCATGTTCTTTTATCCTCATTCAATATTGCTGTGTGGAATCTTTTGATTGTTTCCACGGAGATGTGACCCACCCAATTGTGGGTGGTAACTTTTGATTAGATGGTTTCTATGGAGATGTGTTCCCACCCATTCAGGGTGGGGTTGCTTACTGGAGCCCTTTAAGAGGGAGCCATTTTGAATGAAGCTTTAGAGCGGACTGAGCCTGCACAGCCAGAGACCTTTGGAGATGAAAGAAAATGCCCCTGGGGAAGCCACTGAAGAAGCTGGGAGAGAAAGCTAGCAGACATTACCATGTGCCCTCCCAGCTTACAGAGGTATCCAGAAGCCAAAGACCCCAGCAGATGTCAGCCAGGTGCATTCCCAGCTGACAGAGGGGTTCCGTACAGCATCAGTGTTTCTTGAGTGAAAGTAACCTCTTGTTGGTGCCTTAATTTGGACATTTTCCATTTTCACAGCCTTAGAACTGTGAAAGCCTTTATTACTTTAATTTAATAACTTCCCCCATCTTTTTTTTTTTTTTTTTTTTGGCATGGGCAGGCTCTGGGAATCGAACCTGGGTCTCTGGCATTGCAGGTGAGAATTCTGCCACTGAGTCAACTTGCATCGCCCAATAAATTCCATTTTTAAAAGCCATTCCATTTCTGGTATATTGCACTCTGGCAGCTTAACAAACTAAAGCAGACAGTAAATATTTATATTTCCTTAGTTGTCTGGTATCATTTGTGTGTTCTTGATATTTCTTAAGGAGACTTGAGAGCAGATTGTGAAACCCACACAGAAAAATGTATAACTTGTACAGGGTCTTCCATAATTGTTTTCCTAATATCTGAGTGGACTATATCGATTTGAAAATTACTTCATTTGGCAAAGAACATTTTATAAAATACATGACCTTTTGCAAAACTAGTCTTACGTCTGTGAAGGAACGGAAGGATCCTTTCTTCTGTGTTTGGAGAGGCTATAAAAATAGGTCCCTTATAACAATTACAAATAATTTTGCTATTGACACAGTAAGCAGCACTGTGTCTGGGTAACCACCTGGAGGCTGGAGAAATACTGGGATAAATGGCATAAACCTTTCCTTGAAGAAGACTTTGTAATAATGTTTCTGTAATGTTCAGGAGGGATGCTTCATCCATCACTCTGTTATTTCCTGAACTGAATAGTTGTCTGATTCTCATCTTTTTCTTTGAGAACTTTTTCTCCTTGTAAACCTTGTCTTGTTTGTACCAGTCCTCCTGGAGATTAGTGTTCACCCTTGGACATCCTGACTCTATAAATAGATCTCTTCTTCTTGCCACCAAATATTGACATATATTTGTTGGACAGAGCTCCATAGTCCTTTCCACCAAATTCTCTTGATTTCGTATTTCTTTTGTTTCATGGGAATTCCTTTCCTGTCATAGTCTACTGCTATATTCCCAGTTTGCCTTTCCCTTACATCTGAGGCCTTTCCATATTGCCTGTGTTATACCATGAATCTACCTAGTTTTTAAACTGTTGCTCTAATTGCACTCTGTGCCAGTATTTGACCCTCTGGATTAATATCTCAGAAGTTTTCTTTTTTTAAGTTTCATGTGATATTTTATTGTAGTACTTTAGCATTTAAAAAAACTTCTAACTTTTTACTATGGGAGTTTTCAAAACTATTCCAAAGTAGAAAGAGTAGACAACTGGCCATTATGCATCCTCAGTTCCCATGATTGACATTTTCTTTTGTCTATATACACATTCACCCATTTTTTTTGTACACTTTTATTCACACACCATATAATCCATCCAAAGTATACAATCTGTGGCTCTTGGTATAATACCAGAATTGTGCATTCACCACCATAATCAATTTGAGAACATTTTCATCATTTGAAAAAAAAATTCCCATAGCCTTTTTATCCCTCTATTGTTTATGCTTAGTTTGGTGTAGTACCTTTGTTACAACTGATGAAAGAATATTATAATATTACTGTTAACTATAGTCCATTGTTTGCATTAATTGTAGTTTTCCCATATGCCGTCTGTTCTAGTTTGCTAGCTGCCAGAATGTGATATACCAGAAATGGAATGGCTTTTAAAAAGGGAAATTTAATAAGTTGCTAGTTTACAGTTCGAAGGCTGAGAAAATGTCCCAATTAAAACAAGTCTATAGAAATGTCCAATCTTAGGCATCCAGGGAAAGATACCTTGGTTCAAGAAGGCTGATGGCCCAACATTTCTCTCTCAGCTTGAAGGGCACATGGTGAACATGGTGGCATCTGTTGGTTTTCTCTTGGCTTTAGGAAAAGACACCTTCTCCAAAATGTTTCTTCTTTTAAAGGATTAATGGGTGGAGTCACAACTCCATAGAAGCTATCTGATCAAGAATTACCACTCATAATTGCGTGGGTCACAGCTCCATGGGAACAATCAAAATGCTCCCAGCCAGTAATATTGAATGAGGATTAAAGGATATGGCTTTTCTGGGGTCCACAGACTCAAACTGGCACACCATCCTATTATTAAAACCTTGTAATAGTGATGTACATTTGTTCTAGTTTATGTAAGAACTTTCTTGTGTTGGTACAACTAACAACAATCATCATCCACCACATATTTCCTTATACTATACAGTCCCATATTTTATCCTCTGACTTTCTCTCTAGTTACATAAATGATCTTAGACTTCCCTTTTCACCCATACTCATATTCAGTACCGTCAGTTACACTTACAGTGCTACCATCACCTCTATCCAGATCCAAAAATTTACAATCAACTTATTAAATTCTGTACACTTTAAGCATCATCTGACCATTAGGAGATTTTAATTACCCATTTTTTTCTGATGTTACTCTACTTTATAATATAAAAATTAAAAGAAATCTCTTATTTGGATTTATGTTCCTTGATACTCCAGTTTTGCCAAAATTAACTGCCATATTTTTAAGTAAAGCTCTGAAATCCTGCTTGTCAGACCTATGAGAAAAAAATTATCTCAACTTAGTATTTTACTTCTCACACTGAGAACTCTGTAGTTAATTCATATTCTTTGTCTTCAATATTTAGATATGACGTGTCCTATCTGTAACTCCTCTGGTGGCTTTGTTCAACTGTGGAAGAACAATATAGGACAGTAATGAAGATGATTTTAGACACACAGCTCTATTCTGCCCAGTCATTAAGAGTGAGACATGTGGATATTTGGAATCCATATTCTGATTTTTTCTCTTCCTAGCCATAATTCCTTCTTTATTCTGTTTTTTAGATTCCATTTGGGTTAACTGCATCTGAATAATCTTTTTTTTTTTTGAAGAAAATGTTTTTATTAATCACAACATGAAATTGACATGACATTCCATTAGAATTGAACAAGGATAAATAATGCTATTACATTTCTCCTATCCTCTTCAGAGGAAAATATTACATGTTAGAGCTCTCACTGACTTTATGGACTGATTTCAGTAAAACTATTTTATTATTTTTTTAAGCATAGAGCAATTAACATATATCTTCAAACTGTGCTAAGTAGTTAGAAAGGTAACTACAAAATCTTTAAAAACTGTAGGATTAGGACTGTTTTGTTAAACATTAACAAATATTAGCTGTTATATCATTGCACCTTTTTCACTGGTAAGGCAACTGCTTGCTGTGGGTGCGATGATGACCCGGGCTTCCGACAGTCCAGAAAGGACCCTGAAGCCTGCAACTGCGCGTGGAGAAGAGGCCACCTCCTCGGACCTGGAAGTGGGGAACGAAATGCCCTGAATAATCTTTTTGTCAGTGCTTAGCCATGAATGCTACTTTAATATGCAAAGAGTATTAACAAATTTAGATCAGAAACCAGCCACATTAAAAAAATAGACTATTAAAACTATAAGGTCTTTCTCGAGCATTAACCAATAGTAAAATATTTTAAACAATATTGTTTTTCCTAAATATTCACCAATGACAGGTGCTAGATTTCCTTTTCTGATGTTTCCTCTCAACTATAAAGCAGCAGAGAGAACATTTATATGGCTGTAGTATAATGGGGAGCTTCATGAAGCTGTGTCATCTGTTTTCTAAATGGAAAAAATATTTTTTCCTACCTTGTTGTCTAGTTAGCGCCACTGACTTATTTATGCATTTATTCATTTTCATTTATTTATTTATATTTAGAGTTAGTATTCATAGAATTTTTCTACTCAGTTTTAATTGACTACTTAGCTCATTCCAGTGTAGCCTGTTACTTTCTATTCAGTTATTCTCTTAGGAACTGTCATATTCAGGGTCAGATAAATGCAAATTCTCATGGAAGAAGGATGATATCCAAATCTGTATCTGAAGTTTAAGTTGTTAAAACGAAAGGTTATATATCTATTTCCCTTGATTATGACTCAACATATTTGCTTTATAAAAATCCAAGCTGATATGTTAATAGTCTTATGAACTATTCTTAGCTTCAACTTGATGTTTCTGGCATTTTTCTCTAGATTGTTTAAATTTTGCTGTTATTAGGCATTGGAAAAACTCCAGGTTGTTAAAAAACTTGAAAATCATTGAAAACAGAGAGTGAATTTCTTAATCCAAAATATAAACTATTCCTCATTTGGTTTCAAAATGTTGTTTTGACTTTGATTCCTCATTCAGGGCTATTTGCCAAAATAAGTTGAAATGATCTTAGCAATCACCATTCGACATAATAGCGCAATCATTCCAGTTTTACCTACATTGGATTTATATCTATCATTTTTGAAATATATAGCTATAATTTTATGATGTGGTTTTCCAGGGAAACCCTAAATTTATGTAAAAGTCCTGAAGATATGCTGTACAGCAGCCTCACAGAGTTTTTCACTAGGAGCTAAAATAAGAAAGTGTGTGAGAAACCACAAAGCCTTTTATCAATAGGGGCTTATTACCTCTCCTGAGGAAAGAATCAAGTGTAACTACCCAAGTTCTTCTTATTTAGAAATGTAGCTACGGAGAAACATAAGGGAATTGGCACAGTCTTTGGAGTCATTCACACCAGGGTTTGTAGCCTAACTTTGCCGTCTACTAACTGTAATGGCTTTGAGCAAATTACTATTTTTTTTTCAGAAACCTCAAGCTAGGCAAGGAATATATTTCTCTTCAGAGGGTTGCAATTAGATAATGCATGTCAAAATCTTCAATTTAAGAGATGGTAGCTTATGTTCCTCTATTATTTTTGTTAAGTTCATTCAGATGACTGAGACAGATTTTGTCATCACACTCTTGGGTTCCAATTTACCTTCCTGGGCTCTAAATGATGATATGGTCCCACAGCTCTGCATAATAAAATGAAGAGAGCTTCTAGGAAACAGCTGAGAAATAGCTGATGATTACTGGCTGCTTTTTAAAGATAATATTTTAAATTTTGTAGTAAACTTGCCTTTCTCTCCAAGGCAGAATGGGAACTAAAATCTGACTAGTTTTAGAAAAGCCAACATCTCCCAAAGAGGATGAAGGGGGCAAGATCAGTGAAATAATATTAGTGAAGATCAGCTGGTCTCCCTCAAGCAGAAAACATAGTACAGTCTCAGTGGAGAACACTGGAGTGGAGGAAGATGTAGAAGGAAAGGGATCTACAAGATGCAATTTGTCGGTTTAACCATCTCTGCTTCTTGAATTGTGCTGCTCTCCTGGGATTATACTCTCCTTGGATCTGGATGACTTCTTCACATTCAAGCTTGATTTACAGTTGCTGACCCTCCCTGTAAGTGTAGTTTTCATTTCCCATCCTTCTACTAGCTTTCTCCCTGGAGCATGCTGCAATCATTGCAGCGCTGAGATATAGTATGACCATTCTCAAGAGAGCTTATTTTAGCATCCAAGATTTTACCTATAAATGAGAACCTCAAGTCCTTTGGATGGAAAGAAGGGTATTAGGGAAATAGAATCCAACTGCTCTGTTGTGCAGTCTTGGACTTGCTATCACAGTGAGGCTAAGAGCATGGGATTGAAAAACTGACACTTTTGGGTTCAATTTGAGGCTCTGCTATTCATCAGCTATGGGTAATATGATGTTACTATTTCAGCCAAAATTTTCTCATTTGTAATAGGGGGATAAAACATAACCTCAAAGGTTTGTTATGAGCACCAAATGAGAGAATGGAAGCAACCCAGCACAATGTAGTCAGTGTTCATTTCATGTTAATTTTCTTCTTGGTTCATCACATTGTTGTAAGATAATGGGCAAAGACACAAACAAGAAAACACAGGCTACAGGTGTGATGCATCCAGATTTCTATTTGTAGATTTTGAGTTTAGGGATGGGATTTATGGCAAAGCCAACGGGATGCAAAAGGAGTAGTATTTGTCTCACTCTTTTGCAGTGCTCTCAATCCAGGATACATATTTGTAAATGTTGGTGTAGATGCCTACATCTCCTCCCATGAAGTGCCCGACCTCGATCCCCTGGAGCTTGTTTTTGCAGATGACAGTAGCAACGGCCACCTCCTACCAGAGATTGTGGAGAGAGAGAAAGAGAGAAAGAGAGGGTTAGAGTCACTCCTCACAGGAGCACTACTTAGTCCCCAACTTGGGTGAACCTGGCCTAGAGGCAGCATGGTGAGCTATGAATAGAGCACCAAAAAGGGAAGCAGGAAGCTTGGGGCCTTTTTCTGGCTGTGCTCTAACCCACCTGTGTAACCTTGTGAAAGTAAGAAAAAACTATCTCTACAACATGTAAAATTAGGGTGTGGCAATGGAAAACATGGATGTACAGGAATTATATACTGATAAGCTTTAACCTCTTCATACCCCATCCCTAAATAAGTTGGGAGCATCCTAGCAACAGAGACCAACAACAAAAAGCAGAGGCAAAGGCAAAGTCCAATAGGTCTGAGCTGTGGGTCAAAGAAGCAGAAAGAATTAATTCATTGAACACCGAGAATACTATTTGGAGGTGTCACCTTGAGATCAGTTCACAGAGGGGAAGAAACTTCATCTGTCATTCCTGCTAAGTCTTATTCAAAGTATTCCTCTCTGGCACTATTATGTTAACAAAGGAGAGATGAGTACAGACAGTAAAAAAAAAAGTCAGAAGGCTAAGAAGGGTCAAAAAATGACATTTACTGTTGCTACTTGTGGGAAGAGAAATTTTTCTGTCTGAGGAGATAAAATTTAACAAATAGTTAAATCCCATTTATTTAACTGCCAAAGTTAGTTTCAATTAGTGAAAAGTTTGAACTATTCTTTTAAGCAATGCCCAGTTTTCACTTTTTTACTTGCAGCTATGAAATTAGCATCTAGCAGACCATTATTAACTAGTTACTACATGATGCCCTTTAATGAATAAAGATACTCTGGAAGGAGAATAAGAAAGGAGGTGGGGGGAGCTTTGCTGTGGTCTTATTAAAATTTCAAAAAGTTATGAATAAGAAGGTGAGGGCTTTAAAATTTTTTTACATCATGATTAAATATTTAACTGGACAAGTAAATGGAAGCTGAATACAGAGAAAGGATTACCCCAAAAATTCGGCTGAATACTTTGACAAATTTAACACATAAGGAATTCCTGTGACTTCTTCCTTGTTCGGTTTCCTGGCACTCTTTATCAGGCAGCACTGGGGCTTCCAGGTTCTGTCTTAAATCAGGATGTCTGCCTGCGGGAAGAAAGAGATAAAGGGAAACCTTTCTCTTCATAATTGTTATTTAGCTCTTCTAACCACCACCCTTAGTTCATCTGATCTTTGTGTGTGTGCGTATAAAGAAAATAAGGCATGAGAAAACAGAAAGGAATGATCTTAGGTAAGTTTGAGAATGAATCCTTAGGATTTTGACAAAGACTTTATGTCTCTTTGAAAAACAAAGTTTTCTTTCTAGTCCATGTCCTTGTAAGAGGTCACCTGATCAAAGTTCTTGGAGCTTTCCTCTACAAGGGAAATGAGCCTGTGGGGGGTGGGGGATGGGGGCATAGCTTGCATTTCATATGGTGTGACCTCTGTACTGAGTCAGATGGCCTGACGGCTCCAGCTGCCAATGCTAGGGAGAAGCAACAGGACTTAAGAAACCCTGGGAAAGAAGGAAGTTTGGTCTTGTGAGCAGGTCTCTTTTTGCCACACCACTTGGGTAATATCACCCTTTGGTCTCTCTGCCTCTCTTTTCACAGCCATGTGATAAGTGACATACTTACCACTGTTGTCTTGGCTCCAGTCTAAACCTGAGAGGAGACAGACAGTGCCTGGACGGACATTGCTGGTCGCGAGAGAAAGGAGCTGGACTTTTGCATTGAGGCTGGCAGGCTTAGCCAACTTAATGAGCATGAGGTCATCCTGGGGGGCACTATGACTATAGTTCCAGTAGCGGATAATCTGCACAGGGTTAATTGTTTGCTCTGTCCCATCTCTGACTCTTATCTTGAAATTTCCCAGCATCACTTTCAGATTTCTGGAGGTTGAAAGTAATTATCATCATCATCATCATCATCATGAGTATAGCTAAGATATTGAATGTTATAAGGTACCAGGTACTCTGTCAAGTGAGATGGATCCTATTTTTATTCCAATTTTGCTAATGAAGTATGGAGACATTTAAAAGTAATTCATCCTTGATCACACAGTGAGTGCTAGATCCTTTAACCACTACACTGTAATGTAATATCTTTAATGTAGTTGATAGGAAAATGATGCATGGCATATTCATATTATTTTCCTTCCTCTCCAGCTCCAGTCTATCCAATTGGACAGTTTCCATTCTGGCAGAGGCAGGAGAAGGGGGTAACCTGAATGCTGGTTATTTTCTGTTTGCTTATCCACTCACTGCCTTACTCCATCCTGCTCTGTGCCTTCAGATGTGTACATCAGTGGGCCCTCTTGTTCTTTAGCTTCAGATTAGGTTTTGACTAATGGAAAGCACCAGAAGGTTATTGGAAGAAGAGTGAGATTAGAGTACTTTTTCTCCCAGCTCCCTCCCCTCAGAGCTGCCACAGATTAACCATGTTCCTTGAACAAAGATCACAGCTTCTGTCAGGCAGGCAGCTTCTGTATACAGTGTTCTTTTTCTTTCCACCAGGAAACTGCTCTCTCCCCTTGCCTCTTTAAGCGCAGGGGTAGTAACTGTGTCTTCCTATCACTAACCCTGGGAGGACTGCACTATTCTTTGTGTTTTCTCTATAACTTGTCGATATCTTTTTAAATACTTCCTTTACCAAACTCTCCTCAATTTACCTAGTTCCAGTTCACCAGTTTCCTGAAGGGACCCCAACTAGCACAATGTATTCATATTACCAGTAAAAAAAAGTTGAAAAAACTCATGGGAGACTGGGGAGGCATAATATATAGAACAGGGTTTCTCAGCAGTGGCACTATTGACATTTTGACCGGATGTCTAGCAGTGTCCTTTCCCTGGCCTCTATTCTCTAGTTATCAGTAGTACTTCTCTCTCCTCCCCAGTTGTGACACCATAAACGTCTTCAGACATTGCCAAATGTCCTCTGGAGATTGGGGTCATGGGTAGAAATTGCCTCTGTTGGAAAGCCACTAATTTTGAATGAATTGTAGCTGTTTCAGGGGCAGAGAAGCCCATCACTCACGGTAAGTAGCAGTGAGCTGGGGCCAGCACCCAGTTTTTCTTGATGAGGACCCCCACACAAGGGTTGAAGTGAGACTTGAGATATACCAAATAAGGAGCATGGTCTTCTTTCTGCACAGATGAGTGAGCAGAGAAAAATGTACCTGAGAAAATAATTAATATTTCTAATATGCAAAATGTTCTTAGAACAAATAAGACAATTAACAAGTTCCTAGTTAAAAAAGAATATGGAATTTTAAAGAAGTAATCAGTTGGTCAAGAAATATGAAAACATTTGACATTTTCTTAATAAAATGAAATTAAAATGACTTACCACTTTAGCTAATATATAATCATTTTTTATGTTTATAATATTCAATCCAAGAAAGAGCACAATGAAAGAGACTTTTATTCACTGCTTATAGGAATGTAAATTGATACTATCTTCTTGAAAGACAATTTAGAAATAGCTATCAAGAATTGTAAATTGTTCATCCCTTGTGACCTATAATTCTAATCCCAAGAATCTATTAGAAAGAAATAATCAGATTGAAAAAAAAGATAGGGATGCTCATTTTATTATTATTTATAATGGCTGAACATTGGAAACATAAATGTTCAATACAAGAATGTTGTTCAATACAAGAAATATTGATAATGTATTTTAAGTAAAGAAATGTATATCAATCCTTTAAGCTAATTGTCTAAGAAAAAAAAGCAAAAATAAAGCAAAATATAAGCTATTTAAATGCAAAACATGCAAATATATAAAGTCCTGAAGTAAATGCAAATGAAGTGTTAGCATGCATTTACTTGAGTTGTGATTTTAAATGATGTTTTTTCCCCTACTTAGTATTTTCAAATTTTCTTATATGAGCATGTAATGTTTTTAAAAAACTAGCAAAGAAAGGGAGGGAGGCTGATTCTAGTATCAGAAATAAACTACTTTCTTGTCTTAACTGCCCTCATTCCTACTGGTCATCCTCCCCAAGCCTGGATTTTTCCCTCCTCACAGCCTACTCTGTGTGATCACACAATTAGAAACCCCAAGGGAAAGACAGGAGGTAATTAAGGCAGAAGCTAACGCTAATTGTGGAATATTAACTCTATATCAGGCACTGTCCTAAGTGCTTTACATGGATTTATTTTTCACACAAACTCCATAATATAAGCAATATTCCCTATTTTGACTGAAGAAACTGAAGCACAGATGGGTTGATTCACTTGCCCAAGGTCACAGTTAATATGTGGTACAATCTAGACAGTCAGAGAGCAGTAGGAAATGTCTAACCAGCAAATTCTACTATCAGAAGAACTTGGAAGGCAGGGACTGTAAAAGGTAAGATCTTTGCAATTGATCTTTTGTTCCCATCTCACCCATTCCCTATATTCTGAGTTTCTCAGGTTTCGTGAAAAGCAGATATCAGAGGTCACATTAAGTTCTCTGTCCTTGTTACTATACTGGGACTTGCCCGGAGATGAGATGAGGTCCACAGGGGAACACTCACTGTTGAAAGTTATCCAAGGCAAGCATGCACCATAACCCATCTTATAGCTTAGCACTGGAAGGATGGGCTCAGCCTTTCCTGAAGGCCTTTTGATGGGGCTAAGAGAGATGACCCCTAATTCTGCCCATGACAGTATTTCTTGACTTTTCTTTGGCACTGTCCAGACCTCCCACCTCTGCCTTAGTATATACTGCATTATTTATGCCTTATAGGAAAGATTAGAAGGTCATGGATACATACCAGCAAGGACACCCAAATAGAAGATAAATTTCATGGTAGTCCGGATCTTGCCCTGTGAGACAAGAAGATCAGCAGAGAATAGAACCCTCAGCTCAGTTTTTTCCTCAAAAGCACCTGGTAGAATCGTTGAATATGGTTTGGAAGTGGGGCATTCAATGAGATTGGAAAACAACCCTGGTCATAAATGGGGGAGGGAGAAGGCTCCAGATGGACAGACAGAAACCTTTCTGCCCCAGGGCTTTGCTCCACAAAGGATGGGGGACTGTGTATCTCCTGGGGCCTATTAGCGAAGGAAAAAGAAGCCTAGTTCCTTAGACTGCTGTGTCCAGGCCCCTCTATCTGTTGCCTCTAAAATCCCATCAGCCTCAAAGTAGTTCAGCTGTCTGTGGAAAAGGAAATTCTAGACTCAGGCCTTATGCAGAGTTTCTGAGGCCAGGGCTGTGGGGGCCAGGATTCTCCACCTTAGCTGAAGGAGACAGTGTCCCAGAAGTTTGCTCTGAATCCCCTAATAGACATTTATACTCTCCCTCAGCCCCTCCCATCTTTGTTACACTAGCTTCATCTTTCCCTTTGATCACTATTTCATCACTCAGTCATCATCACCACCTTGATCTCTGTTGTCCTGATCAACAGCTTTGAGCAAAGAAAGTGTGGAAATGAAGCAGTCATGGAACAGTTATCTTGAGAGTTGGAGAATGCTTTACAAGAATAGGATCTAATGTATCTTGATGACAATTCATATGGCAGTACCTCTAAATATATTTTATCAAATTAAAAGATTTCTCAGACAATAATAGACTACCACAGTCATCCTTGGATAATTGGGACCATACTTATAAGAGCAAAAAGAGCAATAATGCTAATAGCTAACATTTATTGAACACTTACTGACTCCCTGGCACTGACTAAGTTCTTTTCTGTGTGTGTGATTAAAGCTTAGGGTTTATTGACGTCTACGGTTGAGATGAAATAAATATAGACAGGTACATATTGATAAAAAGTCTTGGACTCTATTGTAGAGACAGTAGAGCTGGCAGACATTTTAAGTGAGTGAAATAATCAGGAAATAGCAGTGACATTGTAATATTCAGATCAGGGAGACAAATAATAGGAGATAGGAAGTCGAATTAGGAAGTTATTTCAGTTGTCCATGTTAGAGGTAAAGGAAGTCTGAACTGGTGAATAAGACTAGAAATAGAGAATGAGGGGAGACAATGGGGCTTTAGAACTGAACAAGGATCAGTTAAATAAGGCAAGTTTCATGGACTGACTAAGTTCTTTACAGACATTGACAGTGATGATTTTATATTGGCTAGTCTGAGTTACAAATTAATTTCACATTGTATCTATAACTATTTGAAATTTCTTGCACCAATAATCTGATCCTAAACTCACAACAATCCTGGAAAAAGGAAATAAACTAGTATCTTTTTTCTCTGTAGGTGACAGAACTGAAGGACAGAAAATTTAAATGATTTTCTCGAAGTCCCACACAGTGAAAAGACAAAGTAGAATCTAGGTGTAGTAGAATCTAGGTGTTGTAAATGAATACTTACAGATTTTTTTACTACATCCTGTAGGCTTCAAGAAATCAACTAGCATTCATTGATCTTGTAAACTATACAGTACTTCATACAAATTCCCTTAAGTGTAGAATAAAAGCCAGACATAAGCAATGCTTTTCTAATCCTTAAGATAAACATAGAGATATGTTGGAGAATAGGTCTAGTTTATGAAATATACTTGAGATTTGAAGACTGGGTGGTGTTGTGGAATGTTTTCTGTGGTGGTGTTAGGCTTAGCTAAAACAGGTGAAAATTTGAAGAAGAGATTGTTGGGGATCGAATCATGCTCAGGTTCCAACCTCTGGTCCCATGAGTGTGAACCCATTTGTAAATAAGATCTTTGAATATGTTATTAGTTAAGATATGCCCAAGATGAAAAAGTGTGGGCTTTAGTCCAATATGGCTAAAGTACAGGAAATTGGGACATGGATGGAGAAGCCATAGGAGAAGCGAGTAACTGGAAGTTAACAGAACCTGGAAGAGAAAGGAAAAGATGCTGCTATGTGCATGGCCATGTGACAGAAAAGCCAAGGAATCCCAAGATTGTTGGCCAGCTAGAAGATACCAGTGCTGGGAAGAAGCAAGACATCTAGCCTCTGAAACTGTGAGTCAATAAATTCTTGTTGTGTGGTATTTGTTTTAGCAGCTGGGAAATGAAAACAGATATCCCTTACCATGGAGCGGTTTCTCCTAGATCTCTTAGACAAATGATGGGCCAGAAAGAGAACTTGGGGCCTACTTTGAGATTCTTAGGGCTAACAGCAGGAAAGCATAGTTGCCATATGGAAAAAGCTCTCTGAAGACGACTTTTAGATCTTCTGGGGGAAATTGGCACTGAAGGGTACTACCTGTCTGTGATTATTCAAATTGGCACTTCCAGTCCAGACCTTTGATCCCACATACACAACTGCTTCCTGGAAACCAGCATTTGTGTGGCCCCTGTGCCTGAAATTTAGCATGTCAAAATTAAACTCCTTACTTGTCCAGCCTCTCAAATTCATTCTTCCATCTGGGTTCCTTATTTTAGAGAAGGATTCTTCTTTGCATGTGTTTGAATTCTCTCTCTTTCTCAACACTCTTCCTGCTAACCAAAACAATCACGAAGTCTGTCCTAATTCCAGAAATCTCTTGAATCCATCCATCTTTTCATTCTCAGTGCTGTCATCCTACTCCAGTCATGTCTTATCTTGCTTGAAAAAATGTAAATTCCTCTCTGCCATCGTTCAATATGTCATTCTCTCTTTTCCTTAGAACCATATTTTTGTTTTTTTGCTTAAAATGCAGATAAGGTCATATTAATCTTCCACTTAAAACTTTTTCAGTAGTCCTGGATTGCCTCAGAATAAAATCCAAAACTGGCCATGGTCTAGGGCCCTCCCTTGGTCCTCATTTCATGTTGTCTTTGCCACCCCTTTCTTCCACTCTTGGCCACTTATCTCCCAACAACTCACCCACACCCCACTTTTTTTTGGACCTAACAAACTACTTGAAGAGTGAGTTTTAAACACTGATGAATTCTTATGCTATTTTTAGCCTTTGAATTGTGTCCCTTTGTTTGGGAATCCCATTTGTTTTTTCCTTTTGCTTTCAGAATACTGATATATAATATATACATCATACTTTAAGGTTCTTCTCTTTAGAAAAAGTAACTTTAAAACCTTATGGATGTTAAGCTTAAAATATTCAGTGTGTGTATGTATGCACAGGTATACCTCAGAGATATTGTGGGTTTGGTTCCAGACCAGTGCAATAAAGTGAATATCACAATAAAGTAAGTCACACAATCCCCCTGGGGAACAAAATTCCCACTGGTGAGAATCACAGCTATAATGCTTTGCACATGGGTGGTGGGAAAGTTTCTCAGTGCATATAGAAGTTATGTTTACACTATACTGTAGTCTATTAACTGTACAATAGAATGATGTAAAAACCAATTATAGACCTTAATTAGAATATATTTTATTACTATAAAATGATAACCCTCATCTGAGCCTTCAGCAAGTCATAATCTTTTTGCTGGGGGAGGATTTTGCCTCGATGTTAATGACTGTTGATGTATCATTGTGATGGTTGCTGAAGGTTGAGATGGTTGTGGCTATTTCTTAAAATAAGACAACAATGAATATTGTCTGATTGATTGAGTCTTCTTTTCGTGAAAGATTTCTCTGTAGCATACTAGCATTTTGCCCACGGTAGAACTTTCAAAGGTTGTCAATCCTCTCAAACCCCTGCTGCTGCTTTACAATTAAGCTTATGTAATATAAATGTTTTCTTGTCATTTCAGAACTCTTCATAGCATTTTCAGCAGGAGTAGATTCCATCTCAAGAAAGCACTTTTTTTTTGTTCATCCATGAGAAGCAACTCTCATTCATTCAAGTTTTATAAGACTTCAGCAATTCAGTCACATTTTTGGTATCAACTTCTAATTCTAGCTCTTGCTGTTTCCATCACATCTGTAGTTATTTACTCCACTGAAGTCCTGAAATCCTCAAAATCATTCATGAGGATTAGAATCAACTTCTTTCAAACTTCTGTTAATGTTGACATTTTGACCTCCTCCCATGAATCATGAATGTTCTTAATGGCATATAAAATGGTGAATATTTTCCAGAAATTCAGATCCATCCAAGGAATCATTATCTATGGTAGCTATAGGCTTATGGAATGTATTTCTTCAGTAATACAACTTAAAAGTTGAAATGACTTCTTGATCCATGAGCTGCAAAATGGATGTTGTATTTGCAGGCATAAAAATGATATTAATCTCATTGTATATCTCCATCAGAGCTCTCAGATAACCAGGTACATTATCAATGAAGTCATATTTTGAAAGGAATATTTTTTCTGAATAGTAGGTCTCAGTAGTGGGCTTAAACTATTTATTAAACCATGTTGGAAACAGATGTGCTGTCACTCAGTCTTTGTTGTTCCTTTTCCAGAGTACAGGAAGAATAGATTTTGCATAATGCTTAAGGACCCTAGGATTTTTGGAATGGTAAATGAGCATTGGCTTCAATTTAAAGTCACCAACTGCATTAGCTTCTAATAAAAGAACCAGTCTGTCCCTCGAAGCTTTGAAGCCTGGCACTGACTCCCCTCTAGCTGTGAAAGTCTTAAATGGCATCTTCCAATAGGAGACTGTTTTGTCTCCACTGAAAATCTGTTGTTTTCTGGAGTTGTCTTCATCAATTATTTTAGCTAGATCTTCTGGATCACTTGCTGCAGCTTCTACATCAGCACTTGCTGCTTCACCTTGCACTTTTATGTTATGGAGAAAGCTTCTTTCCTTAAACCTCATAAACCCACTTCTGCTAGCTTCAAACTTTTCTTCTGTATTTTTCTCACCTCTCTCAACCTTAGTAGAATAAGGACATTTAGCGTCTTTCTCTGATTTGGGCTTTGGCTTAAAGGAATGTTGTGACTGGTTTGATTTTCTTTCCAGACCACTAAAATTTCTCCATAACAGCAATAAAGCTGTTTGATTTTATCATTTGTGTGTTCAGTGGAATAGCACTTTAAATTTCCTTGAAGAACTTTTTCTTTGCATTCACGGTTTGTTTGGTAGAAGAGGCCTGGTGTTTGGCCTCTATTGGTTTTTGACATACCTTTCTCACTAAGCTTAATCATTTATAGCCTTTGATTTAAAGTGAGAGATGTATGACTCTTCCTTTAACTTAAACATTTTGAGGCCATTGTAAGCCTCATTTCAATATGGTTGTGTCTCAGGAAACAGAGAGGCCTGAGGAGAGGGAGAGACTGGGTAACTCCTGGTTGGTGGAGCAGTCAGAACACAAACAACATTTATTGATTATGTTTGCCATCTTATATGGGCACAGTTAGTGGTGACCCAAAATAATTACAATAGTAGCATCAAAGATCACAGACCACAGATTACCACAACAAATATATGAGAACATTTGAAATTTTGTGAGAATTGCCAAAATGTGACACAGGGGCCAGTGAGCACATGCTGTTCTGAAAATGGTGCCAATAGACTTGCTTGACAAAGGACTGTCCCAAAACTTCAATTTGTAAAAAATGCAGTATCTGCAAAGCACAAAAAAGTGAAGCACCATAATATGAGGCATGCTTATGTGTATGTATGTATATTTGTGTATATATATATGACATTTAATATTTCCGTATGCATTTGCATTTTTTGTTCATGAGTTCTTTATTTATTAGTGTTTTTATAGATTCCATGTGCATATGCTTTCATCCATCCTCAGCCTCATTCCACTGAATATCTCAGGTTTATATATATTTTATTTTATCACTCTTGCTATTCTAATTGGTTTTCTATTCAAGTAATATTGTTGCTATAGTTTTCCACCAACATTGAATTCCTACTCATGAATTTTTACTAGTGAATGACAGTTATCCACAACTTTGAAAATGGCAGCTACAGAGAGAGTGCATGTACAATGCACCCTGTAGAGAGGACAATGTAGTGATGGACAGAGATACAGAGATCTGTCTGGCAAGGACTACTGGCATTGGTTGGGAATTTTTGGTTGGGAACTGTTATTCAAATGGTATTTGTTGTTACAAGATATAACCTGTACAAATAAAGCGATTCTGAGGAGGTGGCTGAGGGTGATATGCATAAAAAAGAGGGGAGTCATTGTCACACATTGAGGTGGGCTCATAGATGTGCATCATCACTGTAACAAAGAAAGGAGAGAGAACATTGGGACATGAAGAGGGGACACCTATTGGTCACATTGTAGGGAATCAATTGTTGAAAAGATGTGGGAGACTAAGGAAGGCACTTGGACTAAATTTTGACTCCATGGAAGTGACTCTATGGATGATTCACTTGGCTTCTACTTTGGAATTGTTCTCTTTATATAAAGTAGCAAAGCTCAGATTCTTAGAACTCATTTTCCCATAGGACAGGTTTCAGACAGACTGAGGAAACTTCCTTGCCCACTGACAGAGAATGGGCAGCTATGTGACTGATGAATCCTTTTAAGCAAGGAACAAGTCTGTAAAAGTGAACCACTTGAAGAGGAGACCACGGGATGACAGAATTTTATAGAATACTCATCCCCAGTTCTCCCACCTATATCTTTCTCCTGCTGTTCAGAATCCCTAGGCAGGATAAAAGTTCTCTCCATATTTTATGCATGCTAGTCATCACTACAGTTTTATCTTCAGGACAGGATTCAGGAAGGAACATGAAATGTATCCTCCTATTATTTTTGCTGATGGTCAAAATTGATTAGGACACTATTTGAGGGGTGAGGCTGTGGAGTTGTGTTAGAGAAGGAGAGCAGGTAGATTAGTGTGTATAATTCTATGCAAATTTATTACATGTGTAGATTCACATAACAAACATCACAATTAAGATGCAGAACAAGCAAGATACCAGAAGACTTACTCTTTGTAGCTGTATCCACATACTTATCCCCCTTCTCTAACCCTTGGCAACCACCAATCTGCTCTCTACCTCTATAATTTTATTTCAGTAATGTTATACAAATGGAATCATATAAATGTAACTTTTTTATAAAGTTCCTTTTTAATTTTGAGTCAATTATAGATCAACATATACTTGAAATAAATATTACAGAGATCTCTTTGTAAATCACATCTGTAGGTTTATTTATTTTTTAATATTTTTACTGACAAATCTTCAGAAACATATAGTCTGCACATGGTATATAATTGTTGGTTCACAATGATATCACATAGTTGTGTATTCATTACCATGATCATTTTTTAGAACATTTGTATCACACCAGAAAAGGAAATAAAGAAGAAAAAAGAAAAAATCATACATCCCATACTCCTTATCTCTTGCTTTCATTGACCACCTATATTTTAATCTACCCAATTTTTTACCCTTTATCCTCCCCCATTATTGATTTATTTTTTATCCTTAATTTTTTACTCATCTATCCATATTCTGGATAAAAGGAGCATAAGACACAAGGTTTTCACAATCATACAATCTCAATCTTCTTCAAGAATCAAGGTTACTGGAACACAGCCCAACATTTTCAGGTACTTCCTTCCAGCAAATCCAATACACCATAAACTAAAAAGGAATATCTATATTATACATAATAATAACTTCCAGGGTAACCTCTCAATTCTGTTTGAAATCTCTCAGCCACTGAAACTTTATTTTGTCTCATTTCTCTCTTCCACTTTCTGGTCAAGAAGGTTTTCTTAACCAGATACTGGGTCCTGGCTCATTCTGGGGGTTCTGTTCTATGTTGCCAGAGAGATTTACACCCCTGGGAGTCATATCATATGCCACAGACAGGGCAATGAGTTCACCTGCCAAGTTAGCGTAGAGGGAGAGGTCACATCTGAGCAACAAAAAAGGTTCTCTGGGGGTAACTCTTAAGTATAATTATAAGTAGGCTTAACCTACTTATAATTTATAACTAATTATAAGTAGGTTAAGCCTAACTTACAACTAATAACCTCCTTTGCAGGAATAAGTTTTATAGGGGTGAACCCCAAGATTAAGGGTTCAGCCTACTGATTTGGTTGTCCCCACTGCTTGCTAGAATATCAGGAATTCTCCAAATAGGGAAGTTGACTATTTCCTCCTTTCTCCCCAGTCCCACAAGGGGACTTTGCAAATACTTCTTTAGTCACTACCCAAATTACTCTGGGATATATCAGGGCATCATGCTAACCTGGACAAACCAACAAAATCTCATACCTTATTCAAGATTCCATGTACTTATAGTGTTCAACTAAACTGACCATACAAGTTAAATTAGGTAATGCACTACCCAAAATATGAATTTTGCACCACATAAACATCTCTTCCTTTGGTCTCACACAGAAGTTGGGGTTTTAAAATATGGGCAATATCATCCTTTACCTTATATTCTGATCCACCTTAGTCCTATCCAAATCAGCTTCATTTATACATGACAATCTTTTCAACTTTTTAAACAGTCCCTGTATGGGTTAGTGCTGAATTTCATGGCTTCAGAGATCTAAGTGAATCTCAGGTGTCATATAAATGCCCAAAATTTCTGGGAATGACCAGATTATATACAAACAGCTTAGTATCTCAAAATTTAGAAATAATGATTGCAAGTCCTGAATATATGTGACTGCTATAAGAGCTTACAATCTAGAACCCTTTACTATAAGCCTCAACCTGATAACCCATGCTTTTTTTTTTTTTTGTGCATGGTCCAGGAATCCAACCTGGGTCTGCTGAATAGAAGATGAGTATTCTACCACTGAACCACCCATGCACCCTAAGTTTTTATGTTATAGTTAGTCCGTATGTGTGAGGCATGATAATATTTGTCTTTTTGTTTTTGCCATTTCATTTAACTTATAGTCCTTAAGGTTCATTCATTTAGTTGCATGCCACCCAATATCATTCCTTCTTGCTGGCAATCAGTAGCCCATTGTATGTATACACCACAGTTCTCCTTTCTCCCCTCCATAGTTGTACCCTTAGGCCACCTCCATCCATTCTGGATCTTGAACACTGCCACCATAAGCACAAGTGTGAAAATGTCCATTCGTGTCCCCACATTCATTTCCTCCTGGTATATACTGAGCAACAGGGTTCCAGGATCATATGGCAACTTCACATCTAGTCTCCTGTGGAAATACCACACTGCTCTCCAAGGGGCTGCACTTCTTAATTTCCCTACTGACAGTGAATAGGTAAACTTTCTCTGCCTTTTCTTTACACTTATTTCTCTCTGTTCATTTTTATACAGTTTTATTTACACATCATACCATCCGACCTAAGTAATTGGACTTGCTTTCACCATCATAATCTGTATGAACGCATTTCCTTTTCTTTCACAAAAAATCCATACCCCTTTCCCATGCCCGCTGCCTGTTAACATTTAGTTTTGGAATAATGCCTTTGTTACATTTAGTGGAAACATAATGCAATGTTAGTGTTGACTATAGACTCTAGCTTGCATTGATTGTACTTTTTCCTGTATACCATTCATTTTCAACTTCTGGCAATGTTGACATTAGTATGTTCTTCCTCATGCAAAAATGTTTTTTATTTGTAAACATTTTCTTCTGGTTTCATAGTTGCCCCCAGCCCTTCTTCCCCAATCATATTGACATTCAGCTTCATTCAATGAATTTATATTACTGTGCTAGAATCAGGTAGTATTGTGCTATCCATTTCTGAATTTTTATAGTCAGTCCTGTTGCACAATCTATATTCCTTCAGCACCAAATACCCAATCTCCACCTTATTTCTATCTCCTGATAACCTGTGTTCTTAACTTTAACTCTAAAATTTCACTTATTAACATTAGTTCATATTAGTGAGACTATACATTATTTATCCTTTTGCTTCTGGCTAATTTCACTCAGCATATTATCCTCAAGGTTAATCCATGTTGTTACATGCTTCATGACTTTATTCTGTTTTACAGCTGCATAATATTCCATTGTATGTATATACCACAGCTTGTTTAGCAACTCATCCATTGGTGGGCATTTGGGTTGTTTCCATCTCTTGGCAATCATAAATAATGCTGCTATAAACATTGATGTACAAATGTCTGTTTGCGTCCTTGCCTTAAACTCATCTGAATATGTAGCTAGTAATGGGGGGTAATGCTGGGTCATATGACAATTCTACACTTAGCTTCCTGAGGAATGTCAAACTGCCTTCCAGAGTGGTTGTACCATTTTACATTCCCACCAACAGTGGGTAAAAGTGCCTCTTTCTCCACATCCTCTCCAGCACTTGTCATTTTCAGTTTTTTTGATAATGGCCATTCTAGTGGCTGTCAGATGATATCTCATTGTGGTTTTGATTTTAATTTCTGTACTAGCCAGTGATGTTGAACATCTTTTCATGTACCTTTTAGCCACTTCTATTTCCTTTCTGAGAAATGTCTATTCATGTATTTTGCCCATTTTTTTTGAGAGTAAACAGGCAAGTTTTATTATCAAATGTAACAATTTTACAAAAACTCAATAGTATTGTAGAAAGTATTACTGTCTGTATTAAAGTCTTTCAAAGCTTTGGGCAGACAGTATCTTAAGGACTCCAGTACAAAGAGTTTATTTTTTTCTGATCTTAAGTGCCAGTTACCACCAATTTTCAAACAAAAATTTTTTTCTACTGCAGTTACTGGCCAGTTGAAGAGGGAAATGTTTGGCTCCAGTCAAGGTAAGATGTTAATGAAAGTAATGCAAAGTAAATAAAAAGGTAGCCACTTAAGTCTGCATGAAATTGCATCCAAGCAAAGGACAGTAGAATAATTTAAAGAAATGTACATTTAGTTAATCAGTTCCCATTTTCCTCTTTGGAGTTAGGAGGTAGTAGTAGTATTTAGCTAATGTCTAATATTGCACTTCTGTTGCAGAAACACAGCTAAATTCATAATGATGAACACTGACAGCATCAGTACCTGTTCATAAACTGCATCAGTGTTTCAGTCTAGCATGCTGGTTATGATTTTAACAGTTTTAATTATTTGACAGTTAAGGCATTGGAGAAAGAGGTTTAAAGCTATCAATATAAACAATAACCCACTTCAGTTCAGTTAGTATATTGCTTTCTAGAATAAAATGTTCAAATATTCTCATTTTTGTGATATTAAAAACTATGGAATTTCTTTTAAAGTCCAAACCATCAATAATGAAAAAAGTACAATATAAAATAATACATATGATGCTACAGTTACAGTTTCAAACTAGAAATTACTAACTACTGCAGCTGCTTCATTTTTGGTTTTAAATTTTGGCCCCTAGTTCATTCCTATTTACAACTGGTACCGGCTGAAAGTAGTTTCAATTTTTTAACTGTGTATGCTTTGTGGAGGGTGCACCATTTCTTCTAATTTATACTCAAGTGTTTTAAAAATCATTTCAAACCTTGTGTCTGATGCTCCTTTTATCTACCTTGTCAACAAAGGAGTAGAACATATGGAATAAAAATAAATAATAGGGGGAACAAATGCTAAAATAAATTTAGTTTGAAATGCTAGTGATCAATGAAAGTGAGGGGTAAGGGGTATGGTAGGTATCATCTTTTTTTTTTTCTTTCCTGTGTTCGTTTTATTTCTTTTTCTATTGTCTTTTTTATTTCTTTTTCTGAATTAATGTAAATGTTCTAAGAAATGATGAATATGCAACTAAGTGATGATATTGTGAATTACTGATTATGTATTATTTGGTTTCTTAATTTTTTAATTAATAAATAAATTTTAAAAAATCACTTCAATTGGTTTTTAACTATGAAACATCATGCTGGCTAAGAGACTGGGAAGTATTGAAGTTTTATTTCATTCTTGTGTTTAAGTTTGTGGTTTCGATTTTTGCCCATTTTTAATTGGGTTGTTTGTCTTTATTTTGTTGAGCTGAAGAATCTCTTTATATATTCTGGATACTGAATCCTTATCTGATTTGTGGTCTCCAAATATTGCCTCCCATTGCATAGGCAGCCTTTTAACTTTCTTGACAAAGTTCTTTGATCCACAGAAGTGTTTAATTTTGAAGAGATTCCATTTATCTATTTTTTTTTCAATGCTCATGTTTTGGGCATAAGGTCTAGGTAACTCTCTTCTATTACAAGATATATAAGATATTTCCCTACATTTTCTTCTAAATGTTTTATGTTCTTAACTCTAATGTTTAGGTCTTTGATCCATTTTGGGTTAATTTTTGTATAGGGTGAGAGATATAGATCCTCTTGTATTATTTTGCATATGGATATCCTGTTCTTCAAACACCATGTATTGAAGAGGCTGCTGTGTCCCAGGTGGGTTGGCTTGACTGCCAATCAAAGATCAATTGTCCATAGATGAGAGCGTTTATTTCTAAACATTCAATTTGATTCCATTGATCAGTGTATCTATCTTTATGCCTGTATCATGCTCTTTTGACCACTGTAGCTTTGTAATATGCTTTAAAATCAGGCAGTGTGAGACCTCCCACTTCATTTTTCTTTCTCAAGATATTTTTAGCTATTTGGGTACCCTTCCCTCCCAAATAAATTTGAGTATTGGTTTTTCTATTTCTGCAAAGTAAGCTTTTTTTTTTTTTTTTTTTTTTGTGTGTGTATGGGCAGGCACCAGGAATCAAACCCATGCGTGGCAGGTGAGAACTCTGCCTGCTGAGCCACCATGGCCTGCCCTATTTCTGCAAAGTAAGTTTTTGAGGTTTTAATTGGTATTGCATTGAATCGATAAACCTATTTAGGTAGAATTGGCATCTTAATTGTATTTAGTTTTCCAACCCCATGAACACAGTATAACCTTCCATTCATTTAGGTCCTCCATGATTTCTTTGAACAATTTCTTGTAGTTTTCTGTGTATAGGTCTTTTGTATCCTTAGTTAAATTTATTACCAAATTTTTTATTTCTCTGTTTGCTATTGCAAGTGGATTTTTTTCTTGATTTCCTCCTCAGATTGCTCATCACTAGTATATAGAAACACTACTGATTTTTGAGTGTTGATTTTGTACCCTGCCACTTTGCTGTACTCAGTTAATAGCTCTAGTAGCTTTGCTGTAGAATTTTCAGGATTTTTGACATATAGTCTCATATCATCTGCAAACAGTGAGAGTTTTAGATTTTCCTTTCCAATTTGGATGCCTTTTATTTCTTTTTCTTGTCTAATTGTTCTGGCTAGAACTTCCATCACAATGTTGAATAACAGTGGTGACAGGAGGCATCCTTGTTTTGTTCCTGATCTTAGAGGCAAAACTTTCAGTCTTTCCCTATTAAGGATGATATTAATTGTGGGTTTTTCATATATTCCCTTTATCATGTTGAGGAAGTTCCTTTCTATTCCTATCCAGTGAAGTGTTTTTAACAAGAAAGAATGTTGAATTTTTTCTAACACCTTTTCTGTGTCAATTGAGATGATCATGTGGTTTTTTGGCTTTGGTTTGTTGGTATGGTATATTACATAAGTTGATTTTCTTATATTGAACCATCTCACATACCTGAAATAAATCCCACTTGGTTATGGTGTACAATTCTTTTACTTTGCTACTGGATTCAATTTGCAAGTATTTTGATGAGGAGTTTTGTATATATATTCATTAAAGAGATTGGTCTATAATTTTCTCTTCTTGTAATATCTTTGTCTGGCTTTGATATTAGGGTGATGTTGGCTTCATAGCACGAGTTAGGTAGCTGTGGTAGTTTGCTAGCTGCTGGAATGCAATATACCAGAAATGGAATGACTTTTAAAAAGGGGAATTTAATAGGTTACAAGTTTATAGTTCTAAAGCTGCAAAAAGGTCCACATTAAAGCAAGGTTATAAAAATGTCCAAATTAAGGCACCAATAAGAGGTTACCTTCACTCAAAAAAGGCTGATGTGTCAGGGACACCTCTGTCAGCTGGGAAGTCACATGGCTGACACCTGCTGGTCCCTTGCTCCTGGACTCCATTGGTTTCAGCCTCTGTTCCCGTGGGGGTTCCTCACTTTGCTTTTCTGGGGCAGGCTTTCATATCTTGGCTTCCCTTGGAATCATACAATTTGTAACCCTTTAGAATTGGCTGCTTTCACTCAGCATAATATCCCTGAGATTCATCAAAAATGTGTATATCAATAATTCATCCTTTTTTTTTTGCTGTGTGGTATTCATAGTATAAATGTACCATTCACCTATTGAAGTATTCTGGGTTATTTACAGTTTTTGGTTTTTACAATAGAATTTTCTATGTTTTTACATGAATATAAGTTTTCATTTCTTTGGGATATATGTGCACAAGTACAATTACTAGGTCATATGGTAATCACATTTAATTTTATAGCAGATTTCCCAACTGTCTTCCAGAGTGGCTGCACCCTTTTACATTCCCACCAACAATGTATGAGTGAGCCAGTTTCTCCACATCCTTTCCAGGATTGGTGTTGTCAATATTTTTTATTTTAGCCATCTGGTTAAATGGTTAATGATGTTGAATATCTTTCTCAGGTTCTTATTTTCCGCATGTATATTCTCTTCATTTAAATGTTTGTCATGTATTTTGCCCATTTTCTAACTGAATTGTCTATTTTTTTAACTGCTGAGTTTTGAGAGTTCTCTATAGACTCGAGACATAAGCCATTTTTCAGATATGAGGTTTGCACATATTTTCTTCCAGTCTGTTGCTTATATTTACATCCTGTTCACAGAGGCTTTCATAGAGAAAAAGTTTTAAGTTTTGATGAGGTTCAATTTATCAATTTTTCTTTTACAGATTGTGATTTTTGGTGTTAAACCCTAAGTCTTTGTTTAACCCTTGTTCCTCCCAAATATCTTTAATTCCGTGTATGTTCTAAAGCTTAATGCTTTATATCTACTTTGAGTTAATTTTTGTAAAAGGTGCAAGGTTTAAATCAAGGTTCATTCTTTTGCTCAAGCATTGAATAGCCTATCCTTCCTTTACTGAATTGCTGTTGCAAGGAAATTAAGATATAGAAAGTTTCCAATGACTTTCCCAAGTTCACAGTACTAGCAAGGATAGAGCCTAAGTTTGAAACCAGACATCTAACACCAGAGACTAAGCACTGTACTGCATGTAAGTGTTGATCTGCACAAAGAACCTCTCCCTCTATTCTCATGCCATAATTAGAGTTTTTTGGTTTTTTCCCATTTCCTTTTCTTTTTTCCTTTCTTCCTTTTTCTTTTTTCTTTGCCTTTCTTTCTTTTCTCTTGGCATTCTGATGACAGATCTCAGATCACCCCTGCAGTTTACTAGTAGGAAAAGTTAGGAAACTATCAGAAAAGTTTAATTGCTGTGACTGTCTGTTGGTATAGCCAAGAACCCTTAAGCCTTTGGATGATTGGAACTGATCCAAGCCACTCTGGAAAGTGGCAGACAGGGTGACAAGAAGCAGAGTAGTCATGTAGAGGAGTAGAGCATCTGATTTGGAATTAGGCAGACTGGAGTCTGAATCTTCGAACCAACCATCGGTCATAAGTTGTGTGAACGTAGGTAAGTTTCCTAATGTTAAGTTCTTATCTCTAAAATAAAATAAAATTAACCCACTGTCATGGTTAGGGACACGTGTCAACTTGGCCAAGTTGTGGTACCTGTTTATCTGATTGGGCAAGTGCTGGCCTGTTTGTTGCAATGAGAACTTCAAGCAGTGCACCTGGTTGTTCATTTTGCTTGGAAGGAAAACTGGCCAGAGGTGCGTTTGTATACTGACTCATGGGCTGTTGCTAATGGTTTGGTTGGATGGTCAGGGACTTGGAAAGACCATAATTGGAAAATTGGTGACAAATAGGTCTGGGGAAGAAGTATGTGGATAGACCTTTCTGAGTGGGCTAAAAACATGAAGATATTTGTGTTCCATGTGAATGCACACCAGAGGGTGACTTCAGCAGAGGAAGATTTTAATAATCAAGTGCATAAGATGACCCGTTCTGTGGATACCAGTCAGCCTCTTTCCCCAGCAACTCCTGTCATTGCCCAATGGGCTCATGAACAAAGTGGTCATGGTGGTAGGGATGGAGGTTATGCATGGGCTCAGCAACATGGACTTCCACTCACCAAGGCTGACCTGGCTACAGCTACTGCTGAGTGCCCAATCTGCCAGCAGCAGAGACCCACACTCAGCCCCTGATACGGCACCATTCCCTGAGGTGACCAGCCAGCTACATGGTGGCAGATTGATTACATTGGACCACTCCCTTCATGGAAGGGGAAGTGATTTGTTCTAACTGGAATAGACACATACTCTGGATATGGGTTTGCTTTCCCTGCACGCAATGCTTCTGCCAAAAAAAAACCTACCATCCACGGGCTTACAGAATGCCTTATCCATCGTCATGGTATTCCACATAGCATTGCTTCGGATCAAGGAACACACTTCACAGCAAATGAAGTGCGAGAATGGGCACATGCTCATGGAATTCTCTGGTCTTACTATGTTCCCCATCATCCAGAAGCAGCTGGATTGATAGAAAGGTGGAATGGCCTTTTGAAAACTGAATTACGGTGCCAACTAGGTGGCTAAAACTTGAAAGGCTTGGGTAATGTTCTCCAGGAAGCTGTGTATGCTCTGAATCAGTGTCCGCTGTATGGTGCTGTTTCTCCCATAGCCAGGATCCATGGGTCCAGGAACCAAGGGGTGGAAATGGGTGTGGTACCACTCACTATTACCCCTAGTGATCCACTAGGAAAATTTTTGCTTCCTGTCCCTTCTACCCTGAGTTCTGCTGGTCTACAGGTTTTAGTTCCAAAATGGGGTGTGCCTCCTCCAGGAGAAACAACAGTGATACCACTGAACTGGAAGTTAAGATTGCCACCTGGTCACTTTGGGCTACTTATGCCTCCGGATCAACAAGCCAAGAAGGGGATTACATTATTATCTGGGGTAATTGACCCTGACTATCAGAAGGAAGTAGGACTGCAACTACATAATGGAGGTAAAGAAGAGTTTTCTTGGAATATAGGAGATCCCCTGGGGCGTCTATTAGTACTACCATGCCCTGTGATCAAAATCAATGGAAAACTGCAACAACACAATCCGGGCAGGACTACTAATGGCTCTGAAACTTCAGGAATGAAGGTTTGGGTCACCCCACCAGGCAAAGAGCCATGGCCAGCTGAAGTGCTTGCTGAGGGTAAAGGGAACATGGAATGGGTAGTGGAAGAAGGAAGTGATAAATATGAACTTCGACCACGTGATCAGTTACAGAAACGAGGACTATAATGCTGTTTTGTTCATGTTATACTATTTAAGTTGTAAGATATCAAGTTTAAGAATTAATGTTGCCCAAGGATTTGTACCCTATTCTGGAGAGATTTAATGTGTTTCCAGTTATATGCAGGACAGTTGAGTATTGTCAGGTAAAAGAAAAAAATGTGTGCTTATTTGTTTTCACTTGGAAATTAAGTATGGTTTAAGGTGATATATATATAGGTGCCAAGTTAACAAGGGGTGGACTGTCATGGTTAGGGACACGTGTCAACTTGGCCAAGTTGTGGTACCTGTTTATCTGATTGGGCAAGCGCTGGCCTGTCTGTTGCAATGAGGACATTTCATAGGATTAGGTCATAATCAGGTCAGCTGCATCCACAGCTGATTCCATTTGTAATCAGCCAAAGGGGAGTGTCTTCTGCAATTAGTGATGCTAAATCTAATCATGGGAAACCTTTTAAGGAGGACTCAGAGGAGACAGGTTCCATTCCTGCTTTGGCTGGAATGGGTTCATCCAGACCCTCCATCGGAGTCGTCGGCTTTGCAGCCTACCCTGTGGATTTTGAACTCTCCGTTCCTGCGGTCACTTTTATAAATTTTATATTTGCAAGTGTTCCCTGTTGATTCTGTTTCTCTAGAGAATCCTAACTAATACATCTACCTCACATTTTTGTATTGTGAACATTAAATTTTTAAAAAGCTTGTTAAGTGGTTAGGATGATGGCAGGCACAGAACAGAGGCTAGGTGCTAATGAGAATGGTAAATATTGATATTATCTGCTACCACCATCCTGAAATCTCTGCAAACACCTGGATTAGGTTATATACCTTGGTCTCCCTCTCTGTGTGCTCCATATGTTGTTTCATTTGACCGTAATGACACAGGAGGATTAAATCATCTTCTCTGCTGAGTTCCAGTTACCAGCCCTGGATGAGGACTTTGATTGTTCCTCAGTGGGTGTTGAGGGTTGCACATTGCTTCTTTTTTTTTTCTTTTAATATTTTTATTGTAAGCAGCAAGCAAACACACATTCTTGACATGGTTACAATCAATGGTTCACAATATCCTCACATAGTTGTGTATTCATCACCATGATCTTCTTTTTTCTTTTTTTGAACATTTACATCTTTCCAGCAAAAGAAATAAAAAAGAAAAAAGAAAAAACTCATACACACCAAACCCCTTACCCTTCCCTCTCATTGACCACTAGTATTTCAATCTAATCAATTTATTTTAACCTTTGTTCCCCCATTATTTATTTATTTATTATCCATACTTTTTACTCATGTCCATACCATAGATAAAAGGAACATCAGACACAAAGTTTTCACAATCACACAGTCACACTGCAAAAGCTGTATCATTATATAATCATCTTCAAGAAACATGACTACTGGAACACAGCTCTACAGTTTCAGGTACTTCCCTCTTGCCATACTAATACACCATAAACTAAAAAGGGTGTATCTATATATGCATAAGAATAACCTCCAGGATAGCCTCTTGACTCTGTTTGAAATCTCTCAGCCACTGACACTTTACTTTGTTTCATTTCTCTCTTTCCCCTTTTAGTCAAGAAAGTTATCTCAATCCCTTGATGCTGAGTCCCAGCTCATTTTAGGATTTCTGTTCCACATTGCTAAGGAGGTTTACATCCCTGGGAGTCATGTCCCCTGTAGAAGCAGGAGGGCAGTAAGTGCATTTGCTGTGTTGACTTGGAGAGAGAGAGAGGCCCCACATGTGAGCAACAAAAGAGGTTCTCTGGGGGTGACTCTTAGGCCTAATTTTAAGTAGGCTTAGCCTATCCTTTGCAGGGATAAGTTTCACAGGGGCAAACCTCAAGATCGAGGGCTCAGCCTATTGATTTGGTTGTCTCAATGCTTGCAAGAATATTAGGAATTTTCCAAATGGGGAAGTTGAATTTTTCTCCCACTCTCCTTATACCCCCAAGGGGACTTTTCAAATATTTCTTTATTTACTGTTCAAATCACTCTGGGATTTATTGGGGCATCACACTAACCGGGACAAACCAACAAAATCCCATGCCTTATTCAAGGTTCCATGTACTTATGGTGTTCAATTAAACTGTCCATATAAATTAAATTAGGAAATGCATTAGTCAAAATATAAATTTTGTACCAAATAAATATTTCTTGCTTTAATCTCACACGGAAGTTGAAGTTTTAAAATATGAATGACCATCTGTTTTCAACAATATGCAATATTGACATTCCTTTATTCTTCCTCATGCAAAAACATTTTTAAATTTGCACATTTAATCACCATCATTGGATACTCTAAGCATTGTTAAATTATACTATCTCAGTCTTTATCATCTATCTTTTCTTCTGGTTTCATAAGTACCCCTAGCGCTTCTCCCTCTATCATTCTCAAATTCAGCTTCTTTTTCAATGTACTTACATTATTGTGCTATAATCAGGTAATATTGTGCTACCCATTTCTGGATTTTTACACTCAGTCCTATTGCACAGTCTGTTTTTCTTCAACACCAATTACCCAATATCTATCCTATTTCTATCTTCTGATAACCTGTTGTCATGGTTAGGGACAGGTGTCAACTTGGCCAAGTTGTGGTACCTGTTCATCTGATTGGGCAAGCACTGGCCTGTCTGTTGCAATGAGGACATTTCATAGGATTAGGTCATGATCACGTCAGCTACATCCACAGCTGATTCCATTTGTAATCAGCCAAAGGGGAGTGTCTTCTGCAATTAGTGATGTAAATCCAATCATGGGAAGCCTTTTAAGGAGGACTCAGAGGAGACAGGTTGCATTCCTGCTTTGGCTGGTGAGCCTCTCCTGTGGAGTTCGTCCAGGCCATCCATTGGAGTCATCGGCTTCGCAGCCTGCCCTATGGATTTTGGACTCTGCATTCCTACGGTCACGTGAGACACTTTCATAAATTTTATATTTGCAAGTGTTTCCTGTTGGTTCTGTTTCTCTAGAGAACCCTAACTAATACACCTGTGTTCTTAACTGAAATTCTCCAAGTTTACTCATTAATGTTAGCTCATATGAGTGAGATGATACAGTATTTCTCCTTTTGTTTCTGACCAGTTTCACCCAGCATAATGTTCTCAAGGTCCATCCACATTGGTACATGCTTCATGACTTTATTCTTTCTTACAGCTGCATATTATTCCATTGTATGTATATACCACAGCTTGTTTAGTCACTCATCCGTTGATGGATATTTGGGCTGTTCCATCTCTCAGCAATTGTAAATAATGCTGCTATAAACATTGGTGTGCAAATGTCCATTTGTGTCCTTGCCCTCATGTTCTTTGAATAGATACCTAGCAATGGTATTGCTGGATCATATGGAAATTCTATACTTAGCTTTCTGAGGAACCACCAAACTGCCTTCCATAGTGGTTGTACCATTTTACATTCCCATCAACAGTGGATAAGCGTGACTCTTTCTCCACATCTCCTCCAGCACTTGTCATTTCCTGTTTTTTTCCTTGATAACGACCATTCTTGTAGTTGTCAGATGATATCTCATTGTGGTTTTGATTTTTATTTCCCTAATAGCCAGTGAAGTTGAGCATCTTTTCATTGCATACTGCATCTTAATGTAAGTGATGGGGATCATTTCACATTGCTCCAAGGCTGGGATTTAACATCTTTGCAGGAATCCCATAAAACCTATCCTAGTCAGGAAAGCATAGGAGTATAAAGGTGAAAGGGAGCTCGTTTACTGAAATAAAAACTAACTTAGGAATGTTGCATTTTTACACCTCCAACAAGGAAAAATAAATTGGGCATACTGTAATATCATTTTCATTCTGCTTCGATCTATTATCTACTTCCTTTCCTTTAAACTTGCAGAACTCTATTATCTCTTATAAGGCTGGTCTAGTGGAGATAAACTCCTCAGCTTTTGGGGATGTCTTAATCTCTCCTTTAGTTTTAAAAGACCATTTAACTGGCAATTAATGAAGAATGGCAATTTTTGTTTTGCTTTCAGCACTTTAAACATGTCATCCACTGCTGCCATTGGTTTCTGATGAGAAAAGGGTACTTAATCTTATTGAGATCCCTTGTATGTGACACATTGCTTCTTTCTTGCAGCTTCAGAATTCTCTCTTTATCTTTAGCAATTGACAGTTTATTAAAATATGCTGCATCATGGGTTTATTCTGTTTGTAGTTAATTGAGTAATTTTGATGTGCATATTCATATCTTTTGTTGAATTTAGGAAGTTTTAAGCCATCATTTCTTTGAGTATTCTCTCTGCCCCTTTCTCTCTTCCTTCTTCTGGGACTCTCACAATGCACATATTTCTGCATTCTTCAGAGTGTACCATAGATCCCTCAGGCTCCATTCACTTTTCTTCATTTATTTCCTGCTCCTCAGCTTGATGTCAATTGTCTTGTCTTCATGTTTACTGATTCTTTCTTCTGCCAGCCCCAATCTGCTGCTGAACCCTGCTACTGAACTTTTAAATCACTGTTACCATGGTCTTTAGCCTTTTCTTGGTTTTTTTTTTTTTCATATTTTCCATCCCTCTAGTGATATTCTCTTTGTGTTCCTCTATCATTTTCATGATTTCTTTCAGTTCTTTGTCCGGCTGTTCTTTAGCTCTTTGAGCATATTTAGATCCATTTAAAAGTCTTCATCTGGTATATCTCAGGTCTGGTCCTTCTCTTTAATGGTTTATAATGCTTTCATCTTCTTTGCCTTGGCCATTAGTTCCTGTTTCTTTGTATGCTTTATAATCTTTTGTTGAAATCTGGACATTTTGATATTTTAATGTTTTACTGAGGTGTTTGTTTCTTAAATATGTATCCAGCTAGTATTATGAAAAAGCTATACATAAATGCCAGGAGCCACACAAACAAAACGAAAACAAAAACAAAACCACAAAAACAGGGGAAGGAAAACACCTTTCTCAGTCTTGCAGGTTGAGCTGTGGCAGCACTCTCTTTCAGGGCTTATCCCAACAACCAGTTTAGAGGATAGCTCCAGACCAAAGTGTAGGACCATCCCTGATCCTTTCTGTGTTTGTGTCTTGTCTCGGGTATGCGCACATGGCCCAGGAATTCACCCAGTTACAGAGTTCTGAATGTTCCCTCTTCTTAGCAAACAGTTTCCTCATGGTCTGGCCACTGCTATGTATATCTTACAGCCAGAAATCACTTGCCCTGGGCAGCACAACTTGACTCCTTTTCCACAGTATTCCATAGGAGAGCTCAGTGAGTTGCCTTCTATAAGCAGGCAAGTTCTGGGATGGTGAGCCCATTAGGCCACTGCCAGAAAGACTGGACCAGACATACATGCTCCAAGTATATGCACTAGGGTTATTTTGTACCCTCTGGAACTGAATGAGGGACCCACATCGGGATTGCAGGCTACTGTGCCAAGCTGGCAGAGCCAGCTAGAGTACCAGGGGGTCCTACTGCTTTTAAGTGGTCTTTTCTTGATTTAGTACTTGCCTTGTTACTGTAGTCTTTTAAAGTTTTTTGAAGTTTTGAGGAAGATGTTTTTGCTAATTCCTGCTGGTTGTTCAAAGGTTCTGTGCAGGGATGGAGCTGTGAAGCATCTCATCCCACTATCTTGATCAGAGTCAGGGCCTCTCCCACTTTTTTGAGGGTATTTGTTCACTGTCTTCTGATTTCTGTGTGGTTTTTGAGAGATCTTTTATCATTTTATTAGTCACTCATTCATAAGTGATCTGCCACTTATATTGAGGATGGGCTCTTTGTCTTTGGGTTTATACATTTCCAAAAACATTTTTAGTGATGTGAAGGAGGAGAGAGGTGCATAATTCGTAGTGATTTTATCCATGTAACCACTCTTAGGTGAAGAAATTAGAACATTATCAACATCATAGAAACCTCTGTCATACCCCTTTTCAATTATTACCCGGTCCCTCTTTTGAAAATATAATTACTAGCTTAACCCGTATCACTACAGATTGCTTTTCCTTATTTGTAATTGTTCATGTATGGTTTCTTTCAGTCAGTATTGTTTGTTAAATTCCTCAATGTGATTGTGTGTATCTGCAGTTCAATAATTTTCATTGTTGAATAGTATTTCTTTTGTATGAATATACAATGGATTTATCCTTTCTACTCTTGATGGATAGTTGAGTTGTTTCCAGTTATTTATTTTACAAATAATGTCACATATATTTTGATAAACATATATATCTGAGATTGGAACTTCTGGGCAATATTTTGTTCAGATTTAGTAACTGTCAATAGTATTACAAGGTATACCTACCAATTTAGCATCCTCGTGACAATGTAAAGGCCCTACACTTTCTTCCCCTTCTTCTTGTATTAGTCAGTGTTCTCTAAGGAAACAGAACCAAGTGGAGATTTCTGTAAAAATGAGATTTTATAGAAGTGTCTTATGCAAATGTGGGGGTACAGAGTCCAAATTCTGTAAGGTAAGCAGCAAAATAGCATCTTCAATGTAGGTTTTCTTTCTTTTTTTTATGCTGTAGGTGGGAGTCATGTTTCATTCTTTTTCCATATGTGTATCCCTTTATTGCAGCACCATTGATTGAATTTTTGTTTGTTTGGTTTTTTTTTTTGTTTGCTTGCTTGTTTTTTTTGGGAAGTTTGTGGGTTGGCAAACCTGGGTCTCCCGCATGGCAGGGAAGAATTTTACTACTGAACTACACTTGCACCCCAATGTAGGTTTTTGATGAATTCTGCAGGAGAGGCTACCTGGCTGAAGTAGAGATGAAAGTTCTTTATTGCTGAAGTCATCACTGCTCCCTTAAAAGTCTTCAACTGATTGGATTAAATCCAAGTGATTGGATTCTTTCACTGCAGAAGACATTGCCTTTAGTTGATCGTAAATGTAATAAGCCATAGAGGCAATCAACTGACTATTTGAGTCCTTGAAATGCCCTTGCAGAAATGATTAAGCCTGTGCTTACATGGCCAGACATTTGAGTGCCAACATCTGGCAAAATTGACACATGGACCTAACCATCACACTGCCTAACTCTTAGTGTTGTCAGTCCTTTAATTTTAAATGATCTGGCTATATGTAGTGTTAACTCATTGTGGTTTTAATATTCATTTCTCTTATAAAATTGAGAATCTTCTCATATGTTCATTGACCATCAGAGTCTCTGGGACACTTTTTAAGCTTCAAGCATTATTGTAAGGTAAACGTTATTATCATCATCACCCAGATCAGGAAATAGGACTTTGTCATCCATTCCAGAAAGCTTTCTCTCCAGCCACAAATACATTCCCTTCTCTGGAAGGTCACAACTAACTGATGTTTTTTAAATAAACTTTTTAATATATAAGAGCTTTAGGTTAACAGAAAGTTTGCAAAGATAGTCAAGAGCACTCCCATAACCCCTCACCCAGTTTCTCCAAATATTAACATTTTATATGACCATGGTATATTTGTCAAAACCAAGAAACTAACATTGGTACCTATCTGTTAACTAAACTCCAAACTATTTACATTTCATCAGTTTTTCCACTAATGTCCTTTTTCTGTTGCATAATCCAATCCAGGATACCACATTGCATTTAGTAATCATGTTTCCTTCCCCTTAGTCTTTTCTTCCTGTGACAGTTTCTGTGTCTTTCCTTATTTCCATGACATTGACAGTTTTAAGGAATATTGTTCAGGTATTTTATAGAATGTTCCTTAATTTCAGTTTTGCTGATGTTTTCCTCAAGATTATATTTGAGCTTATGCATTTGGGAAGAATGCAATGGAAGTGAAATGATTTTCTCATTACTTCTTATCAGGGAAACATGCTGTCAGCATGACTTGTTACTGATGATATTAACTAGGTAGTATTTGCCAGGTAGGAAGGAAGTCACTAAATGCAGTCAAATTCAAGAAGTAGGAAGTCATGTTCCACCCCTTGAAGGTGAAGTAGAACATAAATTATTTGTAATTCTGCCCACATATTTGACTTTTTTCCATTTGCTTATTTGTTAAATCATTTGTTTATATCAATATGGACACATAGGTATTTAATTTATACTTTTATGTTGGATTGTAATCTAGCATTGACCAAAGTAAACTCTTTCAGGTTGCCTCCTATGTCCCTTGACCTGCCCCCTATCCTTTTGTTTTCCTCTGAACCTATAAGATACTCCAAGTTTATCTTTTATTTTCTCTGCCCAAATGCTAAAATCATTCATTTTTTCAAGGAATATTGGTTCCTTTATTGGAGAATGGTAGTAAAAACTAAGTTCTGTTCACAGGATGTGCTCATTGCTTATGAAGTGCCACTGCTTCTGGGCCTTTTCAGTGGACAGAACTAGCAAATACATGTGTATATACAAAACCATGTTATACACAGATAACTATAATTATTCTTGTATCTATACTCCTCTATTTATATTATGTTAAACATAAGTTCATACCTGTGGGATCCACACAGATATGGAAAGAAGGAAAGGAAGCAGGATTGGGCAGAGGGAAAAGTCAAATTGCAGCACAGGTCAAATGACAGTGTTGACCAAACCCACAGGGAACTTGGGGCTAAAGTGGGCCATCAGAATTGTCTCAAGCTGTGTTGAGATTTCTACACTGATAAGTTACTGGTTATAGGCCACCCCTACAAGGGTCATGATTTGGAGTGAGGCTGCTCTCACAGATCAGTCAGTACTTGAAAGGCCAGCTGAAGACTGGCTGGCAACAGATTTTCAGAAGATGGAATAAGAAATCATTCACTGAGGAGGGATCTGAAGGGTACATCACATTTTTCATGAAAAAGACATTTGTTGCTACAATTTAATTTAGTTAAATGAAATTTTATGCTTTCATAATCAACACATTTTTGAAAAATTATAATTATTGAGCTCATAGAACTAATGTGGGAATTAAAAAATTTTAATCATGACAAATTAAGCTCAAATCTTGTCATACCTAAAATATTGTGCTAACATTTTTTTTGCATGGTGATAGAATCAGGAGAAGACAGTGTTTTTCTTTTTTCAACGTTGTATTATGAAGATTTTTAAACTTAGAATAAAGCTGAAGGAAATTTATAGGGAACAACCATATACTCACCCCTTGTATAATACTATTATCAACATTTTAATATTCGGCTGTTTTTCACATATCTACCTATTTGAACATCTCTCTCTCTGTTCTTCAATCTATCTTATTTTTTGAATGTATTTTAAGTTAAATTGGAAACAGACATACACATCCCCTGAATACTTCGATGTGCATATCATTAACTAGAGTTCAATATCTGTTCTAAGTTTTATCTTGATATAAAATTTATATAGGGTAAAATACAAAAATTTTAAGTGTACATTTTGCTCCATTAAAAAAAAAAACAGATACACATGTGTAACCCTAACTCCTATTGACATATAAAACATCATCCCAGAAAATTTTCTTGTGCCCGTCCTCAGTGATATTCCATTCAAATCACTGTTTGATGTTTTTCCATCATAATTCAGTTTAGCCTGTCATATAGTTGTTTTAAGACAAAATTTGGCCACTGTAATTTGCCTAACCATCATCTATTTATCATAAATTCTTTAATACCAATAAATTTCTGCATTTACATATAAGTATTTTATGATAAACTATGTCAGAGTTCCTTAACAGAAGCAAAAAATTTAAATAAGGAATTAAAAAAGAAAATATAAGAGGAGACCAGTTTCAAATAGCTATTATATTATCACAGTAAGACAATAATGACTATTCCATTACAAAAAGGAGAGAGGTTTTAGAAACAGGAAAAAAACTAATTTGAAAATCACATACATACAAGAGAGTTATTACAGCTGGTTTAAATAATAAATTGGCCCTAATAATTGTATCAAGTTATATCAAAGTATGGAAACAAAGGTAAGTGGTCACTAACTGATTTCCCATTTAGACAGACAAAACAGAGAGTCTTATTATGAGGGGTTCTTCCCTTTTTGTTCTAATATGTCTGTTTCAATTAAACAGTCTTACTCTTGCAAAAGTTCCTCAAGTGGATATAATATAATATATAAAAATATAATAAGTTTCATATTATCTTTGGGGAATTATGACAATTAGAGAAGTATTATGAATTTAAACATGAAGGGAGAAAGTATTTAGTCTAGATAACGAAACATACTGAGATGACCAGTAAGAACTGCAATAGTCAGTGAAAAACAACGTGGCCAATGGCCAGTTATCAACAGTTAGGTATCCATCAAGACCCTCAGCTCCAAGTGGGTGAAACTAAAGCAGTTCTCAAAAACACAAAAGCAGGACCAAGGAAAGACTGTATAATTTTTTATAAAAGGACTGAATACAAAGTTTGTCTAAAGAATGCTGGTCTTACAAGGCCTTTTGCACTTGTCAATCCTTGGAGTCAATCCTCTGCTCTCCCATTGAATTTCCTCATTAAACTCACAGCAAAGTGTTGAGGAGACTGAGGCAACAGGTACTATTGTTAGGAGAACAACATTTAGCATTTGAGAACTAAGCAAAAAAATAAATTGGACTCAATATTGACATGATACCTGTCTCACTGCTATGACTGGAGAGATTGGACTCAGTACTGATGTGATATCTATCTCACTGCTATGAGTGGAGAGAGGCCTGAGTGGGATACTGAAGGGCCTCAGAGGATTTTTGAGTTTAGGGTCTTGAGCCCTATTAGTGAGTGAATCTCAACTGGATCTCAGTGAAATATCCAGGAAGTTTTTTATTTATTGTTCTCCTAAATGTTTTCCTAAAAGACCACCAGATAAACAGTTAATCTAGCAAAGTTAAGTTTTGATGGAGAGCAGTAGAACATAGTTTAGTTAGTTGATCCTTTTTAGCTTTGAAATACTTTAACTTTTTAAACTGTCATTCACTTCCTTTGCACAATTCACTTCTTTTATAAACATTTCTTGTTCACACCACCTCTCAAAGAAGTCTCCCTAACAGAACCTCCTACTTTCACAGACTTAGTCATCCATTTCCATGTGTCTTTCAACAGTTTCTAGGTCTTGAATTTGAGCTTCTCTTTGGAATTATTCAAAGGGTAGAGCCCAAGCCATCATATTGCATAACTCTTGGCGGCACCTTTCATACCACTGTTTATGTGAATAGCAACTCATTAAATTAGATAGTGCACATTCTACATGGTCACACATGGCATCTACATATAAAGGATCAAATGGATGGAGATGAGGGGAGATACTAAATGGATTACTACAGAAAGAAATTGTGATTGTGTATGTGTGTGTGTACATCTGTATTATTAAGCTTGTGAGGTATGATAGTATCAGTCATATGACTTCTTTCTTTTCCATTTTCCAGAGATCTCCAGGTCATCTTTCAAGGTTGTTCCCAAACATTCCAAGACTTTACTTTAATATTATAATTTATGAGAATATCATCATTCACCCAAACTTCACTGTCACATCTGCAAATGATCATATGCTGATAAAGTTGTCTATATTTCTCAACCCTTACTCCACCAAGAGTAGTCAGTTGCCTACTCTCAAAAAGAATGGAGTTAATGGTTGCTTGATTCATACCTGGTTACAGAATAAAGGTTATAATTGTTGAGTGACTATCAAAAAGAAGAGTTAGATATGTTGTTGGATATATTCACATCTTAAGGATCTCTGGTGAATTAGGTGAAGTAATTAAGAAGGAATGTCCCAGACCCATATCCTAAACAGTCCTGTTCAAAACTAGAAAAGGGCACCTAATATGGACTCTCTAGAGAAAGATAGTTAATATCCTTGGGCATTGGAAACCAAATCCTAGATCACTGCTACGTGTATGTACCACCATAATTCAGAGATTATGTTTGATAATGGCTCTGCCATTCATTTGCAAAATTATGTGTATTAGTCAAGGTTCTTTAGAGAAAAAGAACCAATAGGAGATATCTGTAAATATGAGATTTATAAAGTTATCTCACGCAACTGTGGAATGGAAGAGTCCAAAATCTGTAGGGCAAGGTGTGAGGCTGGCAGCTCCAATGAAGGGACTAGATGAACTCCACAGGAGAGGCTTGCTGTCTGAAGAAGGAGTGAAAAAATATCCTTCCTTAAAAGGCTCCAACTGAGTGGATTATCCCACTGGTGGGAGATGCTGTAGTTGATCAGAGATACAATCAGCCAGAGATGCAATCCACTCACTGATGATTTAATACACCAGCCTCCCACTTTATCAACCAGCCACAAAATATCTTTGCAGCAATGGTCAGGCCAGTGCTTGCCTGACCAGATAACTGGACACAATCACTTGGCCAAGTTGACATAAGAACCTAACCATCACAGACCACCACTTCTCAACTTGGCAGCTATACACATCATCTCAAAACATACTTAATTTCCAAATAGAACACCATAACAGACATATGTTTTGCCTAACAATACTCAACTGTCCTGCAAACAACCAGAAATGCACTACATCTCTTCAGAATAAGGTGTAAGTCCTTGGGTAACATTCACTCTTAAACTTCATATCCTATGACTTAAATACTATAACATGAAGACTACAACCTATGTCATATGATAAGAAGAAAACAAGATATTTGCTTATGTACAAATACAAACATACTCATAACAAAACAAGGAGGAAATATGTATACAATCACAGTCCTTGTTTCTGTAACTGGTCATGTGGTTGTAGTTCATATTTATCACTACCTTCTTTGACTACCCATTCCATGTTCCCTTTACCCTCAGCAAGCACTTCAGCTGCTATGGCTCTTTGCAAGTTAGGGTGACCCAAACTTGAATTCCTGAAGTTTCTGGGCTATAGATAGTCCTACCTGGATTGGGCTTTACAGTTTTCCATTGATTTTAATCACACAATATGCACAGTAGTACTAAGAGATGCCTTAAGGGATCTCCTGTATTCCAGGAACACTCTTTACGTCCATTATGTAATTGCAGTCCTATTTCCCCTTGATAGTCAGGATCATCACCCCAGACAGTAATCCCCTTTCATACCTGTTGATTCAGTGGCATGAAAAGCCCAATGTGGCAAGGTGACAGTCTTAACTTCCAGTTCAATGTAATCATTGTTGTATCTCCTGGAAAGAGCACTCCTCCTTTTGGAACTAAGATCTGTAGACCAGCAGAGTTTAAGGTTTCAGGGAAAGGAAGCAAAAATTTTCATAGTGAATCACTAGGGCTGTTAGTGAGTGGTTCTACTCTCATTTTCACCCCTTGGTACCTGGACCATAAATCCTGTCTATGGGAGAAACAACACCATACAGTGGCTGCTGATTCAGAGCATACACAGCCTCTTGGAGAACATTGTCCTGGCCCTGTCAGGTATTGCCACCTAGTTGGCACCATAATTGGTTCCTCAAAAGGCCATTCCACTGTTCTATAAATCCAGCTGCCTCTAGATGATGGGGAACATGGTAAGACCAAAGAATTTCATGAGCTTGTGCCCGTTCCTGCACTTCATCTGCTGTGAAGTGTGTTACTTGATGAAAAGCAATGCTGTGAGGAATACCTTGACAGTGGATAAGGCATTCTGTAAGCCCACAGATGGTAGTTTTGGCAGAAGCATCATGTGCAGGGAATGCAAACCCATACCTGGAGTATGTGTCTATTCCAGATAAAGCAAATTGTTGCCCCTTCCATGAAGGAAGTGGTCCAATGTAATCAATCTGCTACTAGGTAGCAGGCTGATCACCTAAGGGGTGGTGCCAAATTAGGGACTGAGTATGAGTCTCTGTTGCTGGCAGATTGGGCACTCAGCAGTAGTCATAGCTAGGTTGGCCTTGATGAGTGAAATTCAATGTTGCTGAGCCCATGAATAACCTTCCTCCTTATCACCCAGCCAACTTTTTTCATGAGCCCACTGGGCAATGGCAGAAGTGGCTGAGAAAAGAGGATGGCTTGTATCTATAGAATTGGTCATGTTATCCACTTGATTATTAAAATCTTCTGCTGTGAAGTCACCCTCTGGGAAGCATTCACATGAGACACAAATATCTTTATGCTCTTTGTCCACTCAGAAAGTCCTATCCACATACCTCTTCCCCAGACCTCTTTGTCACCAAGTTTCCAATTGTGCTCCTTCCGAGTCCTTGACCATCTAGCTAAACCATTAGCAACAGCCCATCAATCAGTATACAAATTCACCTCTGGCCAGTTCTTCCAAGCAAAATGAACAACCAGGTGCACTGCTCAAAGTTCCACCCACTGAGAGGATTTCCTCTCACCACTGTCCTTTAAGGACATCCAAGAAATGGGTTGTAGTGCTGCAGATGTCCACTTCTGAGTGATCCTTGCATATCATTCAGAACCATCTGTAAACCAGGCCTGAGTTTTCTTTTCCTCAGTCGACTAACTGTGAGTAACTCCCCAAGAAGCCATAGCTCTGGTTTGGGAAAGAGAAAGCATGTGGCATGAGTGGTGGCCATGGGCATTTGGGCCACTTCCTAATGGAACTTACTTATGCTTTCAGGACCTGTTCAAGCCCTGTCTCCTGCATACCATTTCCGTTTTTTGATGGAATGCTGCTGTGCATGCCCAACTTTATGGCTTGGTGCGTGCTCTAGTTTGCTAACTGCAAACTGCAGCAGCATCTCACTCCTCAGGTACCAAAATATGTTCTAGTTTGCTAGCTGCCAGAATGCAATATAGCAGAAATGGAATGGCTTTAAAAAGGGGGATTTAATAAGTTACTAGTTTGCAGTTCTGAGGCCTAGAAAATGTCCCAATTAAAACAAGTCTATGAAAATGTCCAATCTAAGGCATCCAGGGAAAGATAACTTGATTTAAGAAGGCTGATGATGTTCAGGGTTTCTCTCTCAAGTGAGAAGGCACATGGTGAACATAGTCAGGGTTTCTCTCTCAGCTGGAAGGGCACATGGTGAACAAACATCACCTGTTAGCTTTATCTCCTGGCTTCCTGTTTCATGAAGCTCCCCAGGAGGCACTTTCCTTCTTTGTCTCCAAAGTTTGCTGGCTGGGAGACTCTACTTCTCATGGCTATGTAATTCTCTGCTCTCTCAGAGATCTCCCATTCTCCAAAATGTTTCCTCTTTTATAGTATTCCAGTAAACCAATCAAGACCCATCCAAATGGGTGGAGACACATTTCCCCTAATCCATCTTAACAACCACTCTTGGTTGGGTTACATCTCCAGGGAGATGATCTAATTACAGATTCAAACATACAGTATTGAATAGGGATTATTCTACCTTTACAAAATGGAATTTTGATTAAAACATGGCTTTTCCATTCAGCCTTTCAAACCAGCACAGTGGGTAAGACAATACCCAGCTCAGGATAGGCAGCTCAGGTCTCATGGTAACTTGGTGTCCCATGGTTAAGTGTTCAGTCTCTACTAAGTCCTAGTAACAGACTAAAAGCTGTTTCTCAAAGGGAAGGTAGTTATCTCCAGGGGATAGTAAGGTTTTCTCTAAAACCCTAACAGTCTGCAAATGCCTGACATGTAAATGTGTTACCAAAAAGTCTAGAGTAGTTACTACTTCTTGCTCACTAGGTCCAATCAGCATAATATCATTAATATAATGGATGAATGTGATGTCTTGTGGGAGGGAGAAATGATCAAGGTCCCTGTGGACAAGATTGTGACATGGGGCTGGAGAGTTGATACATGTCTGAGGCAGAACAGTGTAGGTATACTGCTGGCCTTGCCAGCTGAATGCAAACTGTTTCTGGTGGTCCTTACTGACAGCTATTGAGAAAAAAGCATTTTTCAGATCAATAGCTGCACACCAGGTACCAGGCAATGTGTTGATTTGCTCAAGCAATACTACCACATCTGGAACATCAGCTGCAATTGGAGTCACCCCCCTGGTTAAGTTTATGATAATCCACTGTCATCCTCCAAGACCCATATGTTGTCTGCACAAGCCAAATAGGAGAGTTGAATGGGAATGTGGTGGGAATCACACCCTTGCATCCTTCAAGTCCTTAAGAGTGGCACTAGTCTGTTATCCCTCCAAGAATACAGTTTTGCTTCTGAGTCACTGTTTTGCTAGATAGGGGAAGCTCTAATAGCTTCCACTTGGCCTTTCCTACTATAATAATCCTCATTTGATGAATCAGAGAACCAAAGTGGGGATTTTGCCAGTTGCTGAGTATATCAATTCCAATTATGCATTCTGGAACTGGGGAAATAACAACAGAATGGGTCTGGGGACCCACGGGACCCACTGGACCCACTGTGAAGTGAACCTGAGCCAAAACTCCATCAATTTCCTGACCTCCATAAGCCCCTACTCTGACTGGTGAAGCAGAATGATGTTCTGAATCTCCTGGAATTAGTGTCACTTCTGAGCTAGCGTCTAATAATCCCTGAAATATCTAATCATTTCCTTTTCCCCAGTGCACAGTTATCCTAGTTAAAGGCCATAGGACTCCTTGGGGAAGGCTGGGAGGAAGGTTAACAGTATAAATTTGTGATAGCATAAAATGGTCCTTCTCCAAGGGTACCCAGCCCTTCTCTCATTCAAGTGGCTCTGGGTCTATAAACTGTCACAAGTGTGGAAATTGATTAATGGGCTGTGACTCTGTTTTTGTGATTCAAGTTAGACTTCTGTTCACTTGACCTAGAATTCTGTTGCTTATACAGGTCAAATAAGAATTTAGTAGGCTGCCTATCTATTTTACTTCTAAGTACCTCATAATCTACTAGCCAACACTATAAATTTCTGTGAGTCAGATTATTTTAACTGCTGCTTTGAGTCTGCCGTCCATTATGGTGGCCACACCCTCCTTGTTTATGGTGACTAACTCACCACATGGCTTCTACCAACTCAAGATCTGATCTGTTTAAGGATTCCATCTCAGTGACAGCAGTTCCCCAAGTACTATCTGACCTGCAAGAGAGGGGTGACTACAAAGCTCTTCAGGATTGATGGAGCTAATCTCATGAATTTATTTCTCAAGGTTTTGGTGAAAGATGTGTCTTCTGGACATTTCTGGTGTGTGTGAGCAGGTGTCCCACAGTAAACCCGCTCTAACATTCCAATCTCTCTAAGTCTTGATCCACTCCACTACATTATACCAGGCAGTTCTGGAATTTCAACCTCAGGTAATGTTGGCCACTTTTTGACCCATGTTTCAGCCAACCATCCAAACTAACTGTTAATGCCCTTTCTAACCCCTTAAGCTACAACACTGAATCCAGGATGTTTGCTTAGTGGACCCATATCAATAATTCCAGCTTGATCCAACTTTATATTCCTTCCACCATTATCCCATAGCCTTGATATCCATTTTTTCACATGTTCCCCTGATTTCTATCTATATAGATTGGAAAACTCATGCAGTTCTTTTGGAGTATAGCATACCTCCTCATGGGTCATACTTTGTAAATCACCTTTTGGATCTGTTGAGACTTTAGTCTAGTTATAGGACTTGAAGAAAAGAGGGGTAGTGGGGGTGGTTCATGAAAAGAAATAGAAGTATCTTTCAAGCCAATTACCTCAGGGCATTCTGTTGTAGTCTCATCTGTTGAAACAGGATTAGTTGCTCCAGACAGAGGTGTGAAGGGTGTTTCTACAGAGGATGTGGTAACAAGGTTAGTAGGAAGTAAAGGGTTAATCTCGTCAAGTGGGGGTTGGATGGCAAACTCCTCTGGACAGACTAATTGTTTCCTCAGGGCAGTCAATTACAGATCTACCTAGCAAAGTTTCAGCAGATTCCATCTCCCCATTGACATCACTATCAAGCCATATATCTCTCCATCACACCTCACTCTCATATCAAAATAAGTGTGGGTCAAGCTTTTTTTCTCATATCTCAGTCTCTGTATCACTCTTTCTCTCTCTCTCACTCTCTTTCATCTATCTAACATCTATTTATTCATCTATTTTCTAGCAGTCTAATTTGAGATTGAGCAGTTTATCACACTATCAATTATTGAAGTGTGAATATTTTCCTAATTATCCTGTTTCTCTTAAATGCCAAACCTGTAAATAATTGGTTTAAAGCCTTATCTTCCATAACTTCCATTTTAATTTGCCCTACCTAGAACTTCAGTTAGCCTAATCTCTGTCTCCTCTTACCATAACCTCCACTTCTCTCTCCTGAGATGCCCAACCAGTCACTATTGCAGCATTCTTTTTCTTTACATATTGGGGTTAATGTTCCTTGCTCTTCCCTTTAGCTGATGCACATTGCATAGAAAGAGATCCATCACAAAGACCAATAGATTTCAACATAGTAAGCAGAGGACATAGAACAGCAGGAATAGAAATGCTTACCCTATTTGTTTGAGAGGGTTCTTCAATGCATTCTGGTTCCTGTTGTGTCTCAGATCTTCTGATTCCATCATACCTGACCTCAGCTAAGGTGGAAAGTGGTTACCTTTCTTGGGCCTGTAGCTTTATAGATTGGCTCAACGACTCCTTTAAACTCATAAGTGTGTTGCATATTTGGCTTCTTTATACCCCTGATATATTCTGTTATTAATTACTCATCTCTGACCCACTCCAGCAAGCTGGAAAGTTCTTTGAGAAATCTGATTATGGTTCTTTCCATATTTCTCTTGGTTTTCTGGCTAAACTAATGTGTTTATGACTACTTACTTGAGTATTATTACATATTTCTTCTTCCATTATGCCTTTCCCTCTCCAGTCTACCTCCTTCTTTGGAAATATGTAGGGATCTGGAATTCAGTAGACTTTGGTTCAATTTTTAATTCAGAAGTGACAAACTGTAAATTTGGAAGACCATTAAGCTCTTTTGGTTTTGAGATTTGTTTTATCCATAAAACAAAGGAGACAGCTCAGATGATCTCTGTGGTGACACTCACTGCCTTCTCAGAATCCACTTTACTCACTCTCTATTGTGTCACAATCATCCTCTAGAGGTGAGGCCTGAATGACCTAAATTTAGTGTAATCCCATCCTCCTTATCTAGTGCTCAGTTCAGTAGTAGATACATGAAATAAATAATGTGTCTTATTAAATATGAATATATGAGATTATATTTAATATTGAAAGAAAAGAAGCTGGCTTATTTTGGACAATGTGACATTTGAGTGAGACCATAGAATTGCATCAATCACTTTGCAGCCATCAGGGGATCTTGCCAAAGGATGAAGTACACCCACAGAAAAGCTCAGATGAAGAGAATAGCCCAGAAATGTTGCTGAAGTTCTGATCGAACCAGGCTTGAAGATAAATCTTCCCTCTGAGCATTTTTAGTTGTTTAATACCCTAAATTCCCTTTAATGTGTAAGACAATTTAAGTTGGGGTTTCTGTTACTTGCAACTAAAAACATCTCAAATGGTAAAATTTGCTAAATCCATTCTCTTTCAAATGAATTAAGACTAATGTGCTCCACATGCTTTATATATCTATTATTAATTTTCATGGAATATGTGAATTCAGTGTATTAGATGCAAACTTGTACATCTCCTCATATGTTAACTGCCCCCTCCCTTTCAAAGGTACTGTCTGCCTCCTGGGCTATGCTGTTCCTCTTTTCTGGGCTCCCTTTTCTGAGCTGACTGGAGTCTAAGTTAAAGCTCTGGAAATGAATAGCTATCATGACCATAAATTGAGTCTATCCGCCCACACCAAGTTACCCCTCCACTTCCTAATTTGTATAAAAAGGTCTGGGTATTGGGCTTCCTAAATGACATTCAGGGAAAACATGACACAACTAGGAAGTCTGAAAAATTAGGTCCTGTGGGATGAAAGTTGACCATTGAGAAATAAGGAGAGAGCCACACAGATTAACTCCCTCTATTCTCTCCTTCCCAAGCACCGCCCTGAGGTGGAGCTTTGTCTTTGAAATCTTCCAATTGCTTTGCTTCACATATTTCCTTGCTTCACTTCCACTTCTTCCTCACCCTTATTTCCCTGAATTTTCACTTTCAAGTAGAGTCAGCTTTTTAAGCCTTGCCTCAGCTTTCTATAGGACTACATTTATATTAATAGGCAAACTAGAAGTTCTGGAATAGCTTGTTAGAAATCAGTCAGTGAATGGTCCAGATGCATAGATTTGCATCTGGACCTGACACCAAGCCAGACCTTGTCTGCCCAGTATTATTTTCCAAAATAAATTTGAAACTTAGGAAAAATAGTTTAGGTTGTTGGTACAGTTACTGTCACAGGTTGTAGCTCTTCTCCCCAGAGTTGTTTTCTTTGCTAACTTTGTAGGGCTCTGCATTTTGTTGTTATAAGAAAGGTTTCTAGAGGAATGGTAAGTAATGACAAGGTACAAAATATAATGGTAATTGCATTTGGATTCCAAAGACATTTGAAAACAAATCTCCCATCCCCATTCCCATATATCATTCTGAATATTCTTTGATTGTTGTATCATCCACACCTTTTATTTAAGAGACCATTCAGACATATTAGCAATACACATCAAGATATTATGTAAATCTGGAGGAAGAAAATATAAGTGATTCTCCTCTCTGAATAACTCACACTTTTCCTTCATGACTGATGTCAAGCATCACCTTCCCGGGAAGTTCTCCTGACCCACCTCCTACATTGCAAGTTAGATGCCCACCCTCTGGGGCCTCATTGCTTCTTGTGCACACATTACATTTTCACTTTACTATTTATTCATCTGTGTATTTTTCACCAAATTGTGAGGTTCTTGATGGTAAAACCTGTATTTAATCTCTGTGCTCTCAATGCCAATTCTAGAGGTAGAAATGGTAAAAAGGTGACCAAGACTGTTTTTCTGTTGACCAAGCTGCCAGCCTTATTCTTCATGTGCCCCTACCCACTCTTTTCTCTCCTGCTTGCCTTGAAACCAATCTTGCAGGTATGGTACTGCAGAGAAAAACAACTTAGATTGCAGGGGAGAAAGAAGAAAAGACAACTTCAAACCCTAGCTATTCTAAATATCAGTCTTGCCCCTAACGTCCTCCTCTGCTTCCCTTCCATCTCCCTCGGACCTCAGCCCTTACACTACCCAGACATCTGACAGGTTCCTAAGAGGGTAGTTCCTCATGTCTCTCTTCTTCTCTCCTAGCCTTTACAGACTCCAGGTGGGTTAACTGCTGCAAAGGAATATTCTGAGCCAAATCACCCTATGTGCACCCATAGTAAATCACTCACTCAACCCAGTGAGCAGGTCCCTTTGCTATCTTCCAGTGCTTTTATTCAGACACAGTCCCAGTACTTAGGAAGCCAGCTGTCCTTTGTTTCTACAAAGTTGAGTTCCACCATCTCTCCCCTGCTGTATCAGTCATCTGAACAAAGTCATCCTTGCCTGTTTAACATTACCTGGTATAGGTATTTCTCTCAGAGTGGACAGGAAAAGATTAAGAGTGAGACAAGGAAACAAACAGAGGTAGATATGTTCAAAAACTATTATTGGAACTCCTTAGATGTTGGGAAATAGAATTGATGCTAAAGCATATAGTCATATTGAACCATGGCTACCATTTGAAGAGGTTTAGAGGAACTATAACTAGGCCATCATTGAAAGCAACTGTAGTAAGAGAAAAGATTTTGCGTGCACTGAGTGGTTAAAAGACTAACGTCAGAGTTGACTTGAGTAAATGGATAATATTATCCTAAATCAAACAATCTACCAATCTGGGTTACTTGTCTAAATGCTTGTCTTTACTGTTGGTGGCCTGATTAGTATACTGAGCACCAGAAAGTGTTCTTAAAACCAGCTGTCAGATTCCTACTATTGAGGATAATAAAGATAGAAGAAGAGTTCAACAAAATGGTTAGATTTTCTGGGTATAATTTTGTATGGAATCCTCATGTTTTCATTTGGAGCAAAAGAAGTGAAAGCAAAGCTTTTAGGAATGGGGTCATTCATTGCAGAAGGATGGAAACTGGTAATATCCATACGGAAAAAATCACTTGGAGGCCTTAAGAAATCAAGAAAGTATAAGTAGAAAAATTACTGGACTGAACCCATGAGACTTCTTTTATTCTTTCTTGAAATGCCATACTACAATGAAGCATTTTCAAAATGTGTAAACATATAAATCTACAAGGATGAGAACAGGAAAGAGAAACAAACGAAAAAAGTTAAGGTAGAAATCAGAGGAGTAAATCTGAGAACCTGAAAAAGCTTTAAATTCTAAATCCAAAGAAGGAAAATTGAGGTCCACTTTGATCTATTTTACAGAATCTTGAAGGGCTCAGAAATTGGCAGTGGTAGGTACCTCACAATGATTTCATGGGTGCAGAGGTGAGAGTGGAGGTGATAAAATAAGGTTGATTGTTACTTAGATTCTGAGATTCCATCCTCTACTCAATGCCTTTGGATGACTTTGGCAGCAATGAGGTTTGGAGGTTTATTTTCTGAAGATGGTAAAATAGAAGTTCTCCAGACTCAGAGGCACCTGCAGAATTTTGGGTGGGGTTACTGACAGCAAAGGGATTAGGTGAATGCAAATACACAGACTGCTGAGATCCTGGCCCGTTTTCTACACTTAACTCTCAGAGCAATGGCACCAAGCTTTACTCTTTAGATAGCAGGCTGGACCAGACTTTTCTGGAGGAAACCTGATCAGCCCAAGTAGAAAGGTCTAAAGAAACTGTTATTAGGAGTTTCCCAACAAAGATCCCGGCTAGATGATCCTGAGGAGAAGCTCACAATCAATGAGCTGCATCCACACACTCAGAGCTTCTAATGAACTTCCAATGAGCTGCAATTTTTTAAAAAGGACAGTAGTAAGATTTATTTGAGGAAATCCTCTGTTGGTAAAAGACCAAAATAATCAGACATAACAAAAGCAATGTGGTAGAAACAGACAGTGCAGAGAGAAAAAACTTCAGAAGAACTTGAAATTAATATCCTCATAGAAATGAGTAATGAAAATCATATTAAAGTGGTTGGAAGATAAATTCAAGGATATCTTTCAGAAATTAGGGAGACAAAAAGACAAAAGAATGGGAAATAAAAAACTTAATTTAAAGAGAAAAGAATGTGCCCACATGGTGGTTACATGGAAGACCAGGTCCTGAGCTGAGCACAGTCACAGCCTTGACCACAGAGTGTTTTCCCAGATGGAAGTGAACAAACAGCCTCGCTTAGACCAGCCTTTCTCAACTGGGAACAATGGCCCAGGAATGTAGGATCATCTCTCATCCAGATAATTTATACATGTGCAGATTAAAACTTCAGGTAATTATATTAAGGGTTGCTAAGAAAAACAGATCCTTGCTCCATTTTCCTTTTGCAGTTGCAACCACTTTTAACTCCTTGAGCTCTTAGAGATTTCTCCCTATTACTAAATGGCCTGCTTACATGTCTTCCTCTCCTTCTCCTTTTCAGTTTTAAGCATCATCTATTGACTTCTCTATTTTCTCCTCCTTACCCACAACACGTATATATTTGCCATCTCATGTATGCTTCTGGGATACTTTTAATTTAGATTGATGTTCCATGTTTATATTATCATGATTAAGTGTGTTTTGGCCACATATGAGCTATATAGTAAAAAATAAAAATGTTTTCTTTCTTATACAATTTTTTGTTTTTTGCATACTTATTTATATACCTCCTTCCTTAAAATCAGCTTTCTGTGCTGTAATTTATATACAATGGGTTTCACCAATTTTTAGTTTAGAAATTAATATTTTGCCTAATGTATACAGTGATGTAACTACCACAATATTCATGGTACAGAATACATTGTCAATACAGTAGCTCTACATGACTATTTAGTTAAAATCAATTAAGATAAAAAATTCAGTTCCTCAACCACATTAGCCAAATTTCAAGTGTTTATATAGCCATCTCTGGCTAGTGGGTAATGGGACAGATAAAGAACATATTCATTATTGCATAACATTCTACAGTGCTGATAGAATTTTCCATCACCCCCAAAATATCCCTTGGCCCCCTTTGCAGTCAGTCTTCTTTTACAGATGACCTCTGGCAAACATTAATGTTTTTATTTGCCACTATTGTTTTCTTTGCCGTCTCCAAAATTTCATATAAATGGAATCATACACTCTATGATCTTCAGTAGCTGGCTTCTTTCTGTTAGCATAATGCTTTGAGATTTATTCATATTGTTGCAGTTAGCAGTAACGGGTTTCTTTTTACTAACTAGTAGTATTCCTTTCTATGGCTAGATCACAATTTGTACATACCAGAGTAAATGGACATTTGTGTTGTTTCTGTGTTGGGGCTACTATGGATAAAGCTGCAATGGACAATAGAGTACAAGTTTTTATGTGAACTTATATTTTCATTTTCCTTGAGGTAATATCTAGGTGTGAGATCTATAGGTCATATGCTAAAGTTTATAAGAAACTGCCCAAATTGTTTTTAAAGCGACTGTAGTGTTTTGCATTCCTATCATCATGCTGGAGAGTCCCTGTTCTCCACATCCCCTGTAACACTTGGTATTGTTAGTTTCTTAATTTTTGCCATTGAAGTGAGTGTGTATTGGTACTTAATTGAGATTTTAATTTGCATTTCCCTAATAACAAAAGATGTGCACATCTTTTTGTGAACTTATTGACACTTAGTAATATGTCTTTTTAAATATTTTGGCCTTTTTTAAACTTATTTTTCTTCTTATTGTTGTGAAAGTTCTTTATGTATTCTAAACACAAGTCTTTTATCAGATATATGCTTTATAAATATTTTCTCCCAGTGTGTGGGAAAATCTGTTTTCATTTTATTAACAGGGACTTTTGCAAAACATTACTTTCTCAATTTTCTCTCTTACAGTTTTTACTTTTTGCCTTATCTAAGAAATATTTGCCAAATCAAAGGTAACAAATATTTTTCCTATGTTTTTTTAAGAAGTTTTATAGTTTTAACTCTTACATCTAGATCTATGATTCATTTCAAATTATTTTTAATTATAAGGTTTGTTTCATTTAGTTTTTTTTTTTTTTTTTTTTTTTTTTTAGCAACAACACATTTATATATCAATATGGAGAGTGAGCAGGTTGAGTTCAGCAGCACTAGGATGGGAGCTTCTTTGCAGACGTGGAAAGGCCATTCCAAAAGGACATCAGATAATCAATGTTCCCGAAGTGAGTTTTGCTTCTACCTTGCCAAGATGCTGTGTCTTGGGCTGAAAGAAATGTCTCCTTGAGACCTGGATAGGTGATAGGGGTTCACCAAGGCGAGGCTGCTTCCTCACTTGCCCATGCAAAGGTCAGTCATTTCCACCAAAGCCAGCAGCGAAAGGGCCCCCTAGCACAGCTGTGCTGCTGTCTCCTCCCACCGACCCACCTGTAGTTCGGGCAGGTGTCCCCGAGGTCCCTTGGTGGACAGAAGGAACAGAAGGGCCCCCTAGCACAGCTGTCCTGCTGTGTCCGCTCTCTGACCCACCTGTCTTTTGGCCAGGTGGGCCCCAAGACCCTGGATGGGCGGAGGGAACTAAAGCGCCCCCATGCACAGCTGTGCTGCGGTGTCCTGCCAGCGAACCACCTGTGTTTTGGGCAGGTGGGCCCCGGGTCCCTTGATGGGCAGAGGGAACTAAAGGGCCTCCTGGCCCAGCAGTGCTGCCATCTCCTCCCACTGAACCACCTGAATTTCAGCCAGGTGGACTCCAGTTCCCTTGGTCTAAAGAGGGAACTAAAGGGTCCCCGTGCCCATGTTGTGTGCTCTCACCTCCCACTGCTCTTGCACTAGGCATACCCTGGATGGTTGGTGTCTGTGGAACAGAAGTGATGCTGTCTCTACCGCTTGGCCCTTCCCCAAAGTTCAGAGCTCCAGACGTGGAACTGGGTCGTGGGGCGGGCAAACTGACCCCACAGCCTGTCATTCCCTTCAGGGCTGCAGGTCCTGTAAAGACAAGTGGTCCTCTATCAGTCTTTGCACCCAGTGAGCTGCTATCCCCCAGTGCTGGGCATCCCCGTGGCAGTAGCAAAGCCAGGAGTCAGGTTTGTGTCATTGGCGGCAGCACCTGTGTTGTTTCCATAGGCCCTCTTGGTGCCGACAGGGATCCCAAAGGTGAAAGGTGGGGGTGTGAGTCCTGAAAACACTGGTTCTGTCATGCTGCCCCTGGGTGGCTGGGCAGCAGGAGAGCTTATGCCTGCAGCTTGTGGTGGTGCTGCCAAGTTTGCCAGAGAGTAAGTGGGGCCAAAGCTGGTGGCTCCCAGCTGCTGCCTGATGGAGACCCCAAATGTGAGCTGAGGACCAGCTCCTGGTGCAAACGGTAAGGTGTAAGTTGCAGCTGGGGTCCTGGCTGGCTGTGACGTCAAGCCAGTGCAGACTTGGCTTCAGGCAGTGCTGCCATTCCGCTGTGTGTTTGTAGAAGTAGGAAGGGCATTGAGAAGTGGCAAGATGTTCTTCCAGGAGACAGGAGGGGACTGGTGATGGATGACAGCCTGCGAAGGGGGTGTGGTGCCCATAGGCTCAGGATCAGATGCAGCCTTGGATGCTGGGTGTGCCAAAATGCTGCCGGCTGGATGGAAGATGGCCAGAGATGCAGTGATGGGGAAGCCAGCGAAGACAGGAGGACCGCCAAAAGTGGCTCTCAGCGGCTGTCCTGGAGGGGCCCCAAAGATGGGCTGAGGTGTGATTCCTGAGCCAAAAGGAGGGGTGAAGATTGAGGTGGGTGCACTGCTCTTAGATGCACGTGGGCTGATGGAGCCAGGCGCCTTTGCAGAGGGGGTCCAGTTCATACTCTGATGGGCTTGGGGAAATTGGAAGGAATTCCCAATGGGGCCTGGGGGAGACCTGAAAATGACAGCCAGGGAAGGGGGACTGGTGTCCATAGCCATTTCCCCAGAATCTGAGGCAGGCTGGGAGGCCCGGTGTGGAAATGGGCTGGCTGTGGTGGTGGTGGAAGAGGCCATGGGAGCAAGGATGGACTGGCTGGTGAAGCCAGAGGTGCTGGTGCCAGGGACTATGGGTGGGGTCGGTAAGATTAAAGGCACGGGGTCTACACACATAGGGGTGGGTGACTGATTTCTGAGGGTGGTATGATTGGAGAAGAGGGTTAAGGGGCTAGGAGCTGTAGGGAGGTGAGGTGTCAAAGGTGTCGGAACTGCGAGTGAGGGTGGAGGGCCACTGTTCTCAGGAAGGGGAACCTGAGGGAGGGGATTGAATCTAAAGGGAGACAGGGATTGTGTGGGAACAGCCAGAGGTGAGGTAGGAACTGGTGTTTGGTCAGGACTAGTTGGTGTAGGGGGAGGTATAGGGCTAGACAGGGCTGGGGACCTGGCATGGGGGGGTCACTCGAATCAGCTACTGCTGTGGAGGAACTGGCCGGAATCGGCAGGGTGGCCATGGCTTGGGTCAAGGCCCCTGCATTCTGCACAGCAGGCAGAGAGCAAGAAGGGGCAGGCTCAGCGACACTGCCCTCTGTCGGGCCCTCAATTTCATCTTCCTCCAAGATGGTATTGTCCTGTTTTGGCTCAGTCTTCCTCTCCAAGTCTGTATCTTCGGGGCTGACTACCCGAGGAAGCTTCTGAAGTGGGGGCAGTTCACCTCCACCCCACAACAGTGGCAGTGGCAGTGGCAGTGGCATCACCAGCTTCCTTTTAGAGTGTCTGCATCTGGCAGGTGTGGGAGAAGGAGTGCTGCTTGATGAAATAGCTGCAGGATTTTCTGCCGATGTCTCCTTCCCTGGCTGTGAACCTGGAGAGCTGAGCTGATGGCCTTTATCCAGCTGATGGTGCAGCCCCTTCGGAAGCAGGGGATGGGGTGAGACTGGGCCAGGGAGCCCTGCTGCACCTGGATCACATCTTCTGAGAGAACTTTCCTTAAGAGGATCAGAGCTGCACTGGAAGGAAGGGACCATTCTCTCCGTCTCCAGCAGCGTGGATGTGGAGGGTATATCCTCACCACTCTGGGGTGCCCTTCTCTAACCTTCCTGCTCTCTGGTTTCTGTGTGATCCTCCTCCTCTATGGCCAGCCCTTTGCTGTGGTCTCCTGGGCTCCTCAGTTCATACTCCTTTAGGCAGGGATGCAGGAGGTGGCTGGATGGCACTGGCCTACAGGGGACGTCAGCCTGTGCAGGTGGCAAACACACGAGAGTCCATCTGTGTCCTGGACGAGGAATCCTCACTGTCCCAGAAGAGGGGCCGAACATCTTGGAATTTCGAGGAGACAGCCACGGCTTCTTCCGAGGATTCTCTCTGAACACAGACGGACGTACCCCTAGAGAAGAGCATTGGCTCAGCTGGATGGGATAGTTCCTCTTCAGGGCGATGTCAAACCCAGACTGTGAGTTCCGGCGACCCTGGTTGAAGAGCCGGCGCACAGGGCTGGAGAGAGGCGCAGGGGCAGCAGGATGCTCCCGACCTACCACCAGTGGAACACAACGGGAGGGATGAACAAGTGGGTGACCGCTGGGCCCAGGGCAGCGGCTGCACGCCAGGGGGCGTAGTAGCTTGGTCAGTGTATTCCCCATGAAGGGCAATTTCGATCGAGGGAGTGGAGTGTGAACCATGAGAGCGGTTGCCTAGCATCCAACTCCTCCGAGGCAAAGACCCAAATGGCACCGTTCAGCCAGAGCCGTGTGACAGCAGCATCACCGGGACACGTAACAATGGGAGGGTGAGCGTGGCATGGGCAGGGCAAGTGACGTGGGGGGGAGGACGCCTGGCAGGGGGAGGGCACTTGACAGCGGGAGGGTGCATGAGGGACAGGGACGGGTGCGAGAGAAGGTGTGGGAGAAAAGATGCCAAAGGGCAACAGTTAAGGCCCCATGGGGCTGCGAAAGGTTCTGGGGAGGATATGCCGTCCCTTGACGCGCCCAGATCCTGCACTGCACACAGCATCCTTTCCAGGTACAGACGGATTTCTTCACTTCCTTGGACCCCTTCGGTGAAAACAACACCTCTTCTTGGGTCACACAAGTGGCAATGCCCAAAAGAGGAGCTCAGCCAGGCTCTAGGATCCCCAAGCTCATTCCTTTAATGAAGAGACTGTACTACCTTCTCATCGTGTAGGCATTTGACAGAATAATACATGCAGTATTGCGCACCATGACACGCCTCTGAAGAGCACATGCACTACCTTACTAGCTGCGCTTCTTTGGCTCAACTCATGAGCCCAACTTGGTGCACAATGGTCTGCTCCAGTCTCCTCAGAAGATGTGGAGCGGGAACACTCACTTGTCAACAGAGCACCATTGGGCATTGGATTTCTCTTCCAATCGAGCCTGGCTGCACAGTTTGGAACTGGTCTGATTTCTGATCCCCTTCCAGATACAGAAGAGAAAGTGCATCCATGCTGTTGACCAAGGTTCACCTGTAATAAGTGGTAGCAGAGATTGACCTCAATAGAGTCATTTCTGAAAGTTTGATACATGGCTTCTCACGCTTTCCCTTATTCCCATAGATACATTCCACTTTCACATCAGGAAAGCACGCATGACTTTGCCATAGGGCATACGTAGCTGAAATATTAAGAATGTTGGCGGTACGCTTGGCAAGAAATACTTGAAGAATAGAGGTCAGCATCCTTCCTTTGAGGTGTGTGGTAGAATCTGCTTTCACAGGGTTTTTTTTTTTATTAATTAAAAAAAAATTAACTAACACAACATTTAGAAATCATTCCATTCTACATTTGCAATCAGTAATTCTTAATATCATCACATAGATGTATGATCATCATTTCTTAGTACATTTGCATCGATTTAGAAAAAGAAATAGCAAGACAACAGAAAAAGAAATAAAATGATAATATAGAGAAAACAATAAAAATAAAAATACAAATATATATATATAAAGAAGAACAGAACAAACAAACAAACAAACAAAAAACTATAGCTCAGATGCAGCTTCATTCAGTGTTTAAACATAATTACATTGCAATTAGGTAGTATTGTGCTGTCCATTTTTGAGTTTTTGTATCTAGTCCTGTTGCACAGTCTGTATCCCTTCAGCTCCAATTACCCATTATCTTACCCTGTTTCTAACTCCTGATGGTTTCTGTTACAAATGACATATTCCGAGTTTATTCTCTAATGTCGGTTCACATCAGTGGGACCATACAGTATTTGTCCTTTAGTTTTTGGCTAGTCTCACTCAGCATAATGTTCTCTAGGTTGTTTCATTTAGTTTTAAGGTTTATTTGCTTATTTCTTTATTTTTACATGAGGATATCTATTTGTTGCAGCACTCTTTGCTGAAGCTATCTTTGTTGAAGCAATTGACCTCGTGTGTTTCTATTTCTGGTATTCTTTATTCTGCTCCTTTGATTTATAGATCTGTCTTTCTGCCAATGTAACACTGTCTTGATTACTATACAGTAGGTCTTGAAATTCGGTAATATAAGTCCTCCAACTTTGCTCAAGGTTTCTTTTAAAATTTGTTTTGATTAATTTAGGTCCTTTGCCTTTCTCTATATATTTAATGAGTATTTCAATTTCTGTAAAAACCATCCTGGGACTTTTATTGGGCTAGTGTTGAAACTATACAAAAATTTCTGGAGAATTCACTTCTTAAATATATCAAGTCTTCCAAGTCATTATGTGACATCACACTCTATTCAGCTCAAAAATTCCACTCAGCAATGCTTTTTACTTTTCAGTGTACAATTTCTGCAGATATTTTGTTAAATTTGTGCCTATTCTTTCATGATTTTTAAGCTATTAAAATGTTATTTTTACATTTAAAATCTCAGTTGCTTATTGCTACTAAATATAAAAACAATTTTTTATATATACTTACCCTATGTCCTAGGGCCTGGCTAAATATTCTTTCAGTTATAAAATCTTTTCTGGGGGAAGATTTTTTAGAATTTTTTTACATAGATTATTATGCTATCTACAAATAAATATATCAGGGCATCCATAAAAATGGATGGGCTTTCTGGGGTGAAAAATTACTCTTAATTTCTTCTGGAGGTATAGTTATATACTATCATCAAGAAAGAAGGCTTGTTGCTATAGTGGGAACAATGGGGTAGTAGGGGAATAAAGGAAGACCAGTTTGTATGTGAGAACAGACACATAAAAGAAGGTCTACTCTCTTAGCAGTGTGAATCTTATGGTCATGTTTTCACATTATTTCTTTCAGGTCAATTTATCAACAAGCATATTTCCTCAGCATTATTTGTTTCGGAAAATGAGTTTAGGAGACTATCCATTTCCTCTCCAGCTATGCTTCTGATTCTCAAAGGCATGTGATGGCTCAAAGTTCTACTGCTGGAAGTGTAACCTCAAATATGGAGTCTTACCCTTGTTTCCTACATTAATTGTGGTTGGCCCAATGATATAGCTGGTTTAAAAAGTAGTTTGTGCATCTGATCTATAGGCACAGTTTTCCTTTTGAAAGAAACTCAACCTACATTCTCTTGCCTTTCTCTCTTTTTCAGGCCCCACAGCACTCCTGGCATATGATGTTGTTGCATCATTTCTTTTATCTCTTACTTTGACAATGCAGAGTCTTGCCCCAGTCTTTTCTATCCACCTCTATATTCTCCCCTCACATATGCATTTTGTGATTAGCTATGAGTAGCAGGGACCACTTAAATATTACTTTCTCTGTTGATTCTACTTTATCATGACTTACCAAGGTTCGCAGATAGGGTGGTTTGAAGCTGTATGTACCCCAGAAAACACATTCTTAAAAGTAATCAGTTCCTGTAGGTAATTCCTGTAGAGAATGAAATTCAGACAGAGAAAGAGAAAACCACAGAATCAAGAAGCTCAAATCAATGAAACCTAGAAGAGAATGGAAAACCAACAGACACCACTTTGTGGCCTGCCATGTGACAGAGGAGCCAGGATCACTGACAGCCTGCCCCAGCATTCTGGTCTTCAGAAAGAGTGCATCACCTTGATGATGCCTTGATTTGGACATTCTCCCTGCCTTGAAACAAAGAGCAGATAAATTCCCATTATTTAACTGACTCCTTTCATGGTATTTGCTTTGAGCAGCCTAGGAAATTTACCCAGCAGGACTTCCCTTCACCTCATCCTTCAACACCCATTCATTCCTTCTCTTGAAAATTTCATCCTGTCTCAGAACACTAAGAAGAATATTCATTTCTAAATAAAAAAAATCAAGAAGGTACTATGGCCTCCCCCACACCTTTCAACCATGTCAATGAATGCCTCATTTTTTGGGACAGGGGAACTATTTCTGAAAGTGAAGTACCTAAGGTTAATGTAGCCAGGAGAAAAGAAAGGATAGCCCAGAGAAGAATTGGGGAAAAAAGTAACAGGGGAGGACCTTACAATTGATTTCAGATATCTCTAAAAGATATAAAATAGTAAAATTTAACTCTTGGCCATTTTGATCAGGGTTAGCACATGACAAAGAATTAAAGGTAGCTTTAACAGGACCTTGAAAGCAAGGCTACAGCACAATAGTGAGTGAAGGAAACTGGGAAAAGGCTGTGGTTTATAGTTTCACAAGTAAAGGCAGATAAGGTGTCATCTTCCCCCAAAGTTAGGGGCATGTCTATTATAGTCCCTGTCAGTCTTATGCTATATATTTGCAGTTAAAATTGAAGGAAACAAAAAGAACCAGCTATTACTTTGATTTTTTTTTTTTTGTTAAGAGAATCATATTATCTATTGGTAGAGAAGCCAGTTACCTGTGTTTTAGGAAAGTGGGGTACAGTATTATAGCCCAAGGTAGCATTTGGTTCTGGTGTCCATGTAAGGGAAGCATGATGAATACTGTGTAAGTTGGCTGAAAATATTTCTCTAGAAATTGCTATTGGACAAAGGCAGTGGATTTTTTTGCTCAATGTTGTCAAATGACCAATTCCTGAGATACTGGGGTTTCAGAGAGAGAAAGTTTATTACTAGGCATATAGCAGGAGATCAGATGACCTATCAGCCCAAAATCTGTCTCCCCAAACTGCAGTAATTCTGAGAATTTTATTAGAATCAAAAGATGGGCATGGTTTAGGGTAAAGTGTACAGTGGCCCCAGATGATACAATTAGAAGTGATATAATTATGGCGCGTGTGCAGATTGATATCATTCTTAGTCACAGAATGAATGAAAGAAAATGGCAGAGTGTTATAATGACGTATAGGTGACTTGTAGGTTAAAATTTAAGCTACTGACTGCATGTGTCAGGCAGGCCCCAGATTGGTTAGATCCAGTATTGGTTATGAAGATAATTTGGACTTGGGGTGGGTTAGTTCTGGAATGATCCAAGACCCTTTGTTAACAAACATTAGGGGCTGTCTTTAGTGATTACAAGACTTTAAACTTGAAAAACTGGGTGGATGGGTACAAATGAATGTTATTCACAAGGTTTTTACAATGACAGGGCCAGAAGATAAAGTCTATATCAGAGACCAAGGCAGCTGGACTACAAATTTAGAGATTTCAGTTATTTCCCTCTTCTACACCAATATACCAGAAAACAAAAAGGAATATCAATATAACAATTCAACAATCAAACCAGCCCTTAAATCCTAGTTTCTAAGTTATAATTCCTACCTCTCATATGATAATTATCTCTCAACTTTGTGGGATATTTGGGTGACAACTCTTCTAACTGCTTCAAGGCTGAAAAGGGGCATTGTCATTAAGGGGCAGTGGGATGAAACAATGAACCTGGTGGTTCTTGGAGGATCTGGTATTTCTGGGTTTCACGGCCTCTCTGGAATCAGAACAATTTGGAGATTTTCAGTCTCTGAGAAACAAACTTAATAAGTAAAATTTTATAGAACCCAGGATATATTTCAGGGTTTCCAGGGAATACTGTTGGTTGTGGTTTGCTATAATGTGACAATTTACAATATCTGACTGAAACTTTCAAAAGAGTAACCTCCAGAGTGACTTCTCAACTCCATTTGAAATCTCTTAGCCATTGAAACTCTCTTTTCTCCCTTTTGGTCAGCTAATCTATGATGCTAGGGGCCAGGCTTATCTTTGGGACCTATGTCTCATGATGCCAGGGCATGTTACGTTCTATGATATCAGGGCCAGGCTTTCACCCTTGAAAAGTATGTCCCACATAGAGGGGAAGGTCATTGTTTGGCTTAGAGAGAGATCACATTTGAGTAACAGCAGAGGTTCTCTGGAGATTACACTGAAGCGTTAATTATAAGTAGATTCAGTTTGCTATTACAAAAATAAGTTTCATAAGAGCAAGCCTCAAGATTGAGGCCCTGGCTCATTAAGTTGGGAGCACCTCTTGCTTAAGAAAATGTCAGGAATTCCCCAGGTGGGGAAGTTTAATAGAACTTTTTCACTTTCTTCCCCAAATATTTTATTTTTTGTTGTATGTTTATATCAAATAAAGCTGAATTGGTTGTTTAAATTAACTGACTAGACAAATAGTATGCTACAGAAAATGTAACTTTTGGACAAAATAAGATTTTATTTTTATCTCACACAAAAGTTAAAGCTTTAAAATATAGACATTATTTTTTGCCTTGTGTATTGATTTAAATTAGTTTTAACCAGATCAGCTTAATCACATATTTAATGAGAATTTTATCTTTTTTAGTGTTTTCTTTCTCTAGCAGTTGCTGTATGAAATTATGCTGACTTTCAGAGCAGGTGTCATGCAGATACTTAAAGTTTCATGGAACCACTAGGTTATAAAAATAGCAAATCATTTCAGAATTTAAAAATAACAGTTAAAACATACAACTTAAGGTCTAATTTTTATAAGCATTTTAAATGAAGTTACCTTCAGGAATAAAAACATCACGCAGTTGTTTTATATTAACAAACCATAGCTGAGGTTTATGTTTGGTTTACATATTTACCAGATTTTTGTTAATTAAAAGATAAAATATTATATAATATATATTTTTCCTGCCTCTCTTTCAAAGTGTTTTCTTGTTATGACAAATGGAGCTCTGACCTACAGCTGCCCACATATACTTTTAGAGAGATATTAGAGCAAAGTAGTGCAACTGACAAGTAAATTTGGCTCTTTCTATGGTTTGCAGCTTTTTTAAAAGAATAACTAAAACCATGACTGACAGCAATCATACCATTGTTTAAGTTCATACAGTTTAGTATCAAGATATAACGTGTATAGTGAGAATATTGTCAAATTTTTAGGAACTTTGTACAATCTCTAGGTATACGAATAATATTGTTTTGTATTTATGAATTTAACCAGCAATAGGATAAAAAAATCCCTTTTAACCACTGTAATACTTCCCAAACACCTCTTACGCCATATGTTAAACTATTTTAGCACCTTGCTTTTACAAGGTGAAAAAATAAATTATTTGTTACAGTTTTTCCCATAACAGTGAGAAGACATGTCTTCTTAAATGAAGGATGGTAGGGTTGACGTAAGCATTAACCAGGATATTATTCTGTTGTAAAATTTTTCTTTTCTAGACAGTGTACACATATGGTTAATAAAAACTTTTTTTAAAAAACATTACATAAGAGCAGACCAACTATCTATGTTCTTTTAACTTGGAGAAAACTAAATTTTAGTTTTGTATGAATACGCAGTTTGACTCAAAAACTTTCTTTTTTTAAAAAAATATGATAAGCAGACATTAAATTTTGGTCAACACTGATTATGACAAGCAGAAATCACATTTATAAACTCTTTCTTATACCTCTCTATATTCAGTGCAGGCTTATAGCCCTGAATAATCAGAAATAGATTTGATAACAAATCACAAAAGCTTTTTGAACTTGCATACTTCCTTTCAAAAACAGTATTCATGAAGGGGAGAAGAGACAGAGATAACACAAAATAGTGGAAGAAGGAAAAAAATTATGCTTGGGTTCGGGACATAGCCATGCATCTATATATTTTATACTCACAACAAATGAATGTTATTTTACAATGTGCCTAAAATTTTTAGTCCAATTCAGCACTGCCTTCAAAGGTCAGAAAAGCCTCAACTTTGAAATATAATCAGCTTTTTGATATTTAAGCAATTTATGTCCAGGAAAAACTTTCAAATTTTCCACAACATTATTCACAAGTGCTAAATAATATCAGGAACATCTTAGTTTGCAAAATTAAGTTGTGGCTTCTAAGAAAAACCAGTTCAGAGCTCTATTCATTTAAATGCTCCTTTCTTATTTAAAGATCTTACATGTGCCATCTCTTCTTTGTCTTCTTAGGTCAGTCTTTATCTATCTGCTTTTTAAATTCTTCCAGCATTTTTATTCCTTTATTACTGCTGCCTTATACTATGTCCTAGTACATGTATATTCTAACTAGAATAGAAACTTTTTGAAGGTAAGAATTAGATTTTCTCTATTTAGACAGCACTTACTAACAAAAATATAGTGATTGCTATTAACAAAGCCACTAAAAATTCAAACTTTTTCATATACTAAGGTAATAAATGACCAAGTAACTAAAAAGTAGATTCTTTGAATCCATGTACTCAAGGTTATAAAAAAAATCCATTTATATTACTTACTAAACTTAACTGACTTTTTAAGTAGTGTATATTTGAAGCATTAACATATTTTTAATTTTATTATACTTTATATAAGTGTTATCATTAACAGGTACATTGCTCAGTTTATGTAACTTAACCTATTTAGTTAGGCTATTTTTAAGAGGAATTATGAAAATGTATTTATAACACTAACTTAGTTTATCAATAAACTTTTATAAATTTAGAGGGAACATATCTAGGCAGAATAAAATCACATTTGCTAATTCCAACTTTATTATAAAATTCCTTTTATCAGAGTTGAAAAAAAATCTCTGTTTTCCTAATATTTTAAAATTACAAACAATTTTAAAAGTACATTGAGTCTCAAGTTCTGGAAAATATACAGAAATTGTTTAATTCAATCCAAGCTTAAATCCTGGAAAACTTTCCACATTTTTCAAAGATCTTTCATTTTACTTACTGAAATTTGGCAATTAGATTTTATTTAGTTACTCCTATCACAAGGCTATTTATATTTTAATAAAGATCTGATTGCTACAGTTACCTTTGCAAAGATATTACTGGAAAAAATATTAACAAACATAGCTTATTCTGTAATATTTTTTATGCTTATCATTTCTAATCTGTATGCCTAGTAAAAAAATAACTTTAAACCACACCTCCACCATCTCTCTATGTCTAGCCCTCTCCCACAATTGCTTTAGAAGGTTAGGCCTTGTGGCAGGGATAGGTTGCACAGACAGAATGAAGCCTGGTTTGTTGAAAGTTTTAGGTGAGGCCCATGGAATTTTAAGAGCTCCTATGTCCTTCTTTAACTATTTCCGATTATTAGATTTATTTTACTAAAAGTTGTGACCAGGACCATTGGGAAAGGTTTTGGTTTTTCCAGTGGCAGTCTTTTGGCATTTTCTGCTGCCTTACAGAAATTGTAGGGGTGATTTTGTTCTGATGTCCAGGTTTGTTTACTGTAATTACAGAACTAAGGTTTGAATCTTGCTGTTCAGAGATTTTTTTCCTCTCTCTCTCTTTTTTCTTTTTCCTTTAGAAGTACCAGTTTATGTAAAATTTATATAAAATTGCCTGCTTATTTTTAAAGCAATTCCAATAGAGCTTTAGTAAAGTAATTTTTATTACTTTGTTATTAGTATCCAGAGGTATAAGAATATACATTGAACAGGCAGACAGACACAATTAGAAAGTTGGTTACACAAGAAATAGAAATACTTTTGAGAGGAACAAATAAAGGACTGAATATTAACTCATCCCATTTTTGCAGAACAATTTTAACTGTAATATCTTTAATTTTAACTATAATGGTAGTATTTTCATTTTGAATCATTTTGAGGTCAGATTGTGTTACAGAAGTAAGCTAAGTTTTGTTTTATCATAGGCTGATAACTAAAATTTCCCCAATTATTCAAGATGAAGCCCAGAGGGCTATATTCAGGAATGCTATTAGAATTATAATTTCTCATTTTAAAGACTTTCTATGGTCAGCAACCAGTTAAAACACTTGGATAGAATAAATGTGGTAACACGCCAACTTACAAATTTTAACAGACACTTGATACTTGCTGTATATAAGTAATACACACCAAACACATCAATTAACAATTAAACAGACATTAAACACTTAGCATACTGATTAATAATTAAAAAAGCATTAACCACTTACTATACCTAGGTAACACACTGGCTAGCACTTAAATACCAATTAATTGTTGTATTAGGTCAGGGTTTTAAGCCCTGTATAACGTGGTATCCAGAAAACAGGAGAGATAGAGGTCAGAGTAAAGGAATAATTCTGGATACAGAACTGGGCCTTAAGGCTAGGTCCAGGGGACTTGAACCACCCTATTAACTCCACAATCCACTTTTACTCTTTAGTGATTCACTCACCCAGTCATATGTCCAGACATGGAGCTGGAAGTGATCTCTCTTTTTGAAGCTTTTTAAGGTGGCAAAATTCTCTGGCGTGCTGACAACAGAGAACCCCAATTGCTGAGCCTCTATACTAAATTCAGTTTTTCAGCTACTAAAGGCTTGGTTACTGGATTACCTGCTCTGCTGGGCCTCCAGACCTCAGACATCTGTCCCATTTAGAGGGTTGCCAAATTGTTACCGGAAAATGATGGTGGATTCTTTTGCCCAATACAATCAAATGACCAATTGTTGAGATACTGTGGTTTCAAAGAGACAAAATGTTTATTACTAGGCATGTAGCAGGAGACAGATTTGGGGCTGATTTCCTGCTACACATATAATAGTAAACCTTATCTCTTTTTGAAGTGCCAATGTCTCAGGAATTGGTCATTTGAATGCATCAGGCAAAATAATCTACTGCCTCTGTCTGGTAACAAAATCAGTACTGCAGAGTGTCCTGGTTTGAATCTGTTATGCACCCCAGAAAAGTCATGTTTTAATCCTGATCTAGTCTTATGGGAGCAGCCATTTCTTTTAATCCTGATTCAATATTGTAGGTGGAAACTTTTGATTAGATTGTCTTCACAGAGATGTGGCATGCCCAATTGTGGGTGTGACCTTTTGATTAGATGGGGATGTGACTCTTCCCATTCCAGGTGGGTCTTGAATAGTTTATTGGACTCTTTTAAAAGGAGTAAACAGTTTGGAGAAATGACAGAACTTACAGGGAGATTGCTGACAGAAATTTCAGAGAAGGGCTGACACAGATGCTGACACTTAGAGAACAGAGACACAGATGTTTGTAGATACTAGGAGCCCAGCAGACATTGCCATGAGATGTTAAGCATGCCAGAACCTGGAGAGAGCCAAGGGAAGCCAAGAGATGAAAGCCATCCCCAGAGAAAAAAAGTGAGGAACCCTCACAGAAGCAGAAGCTGGAAGCACAGAGCCCAGGAGCAAGGGACCAGCAGATGAGAGCCATATGACTTCCCAGCTGACAGAGGTGTTCTAGACCCATCAGCCCCTCTTGTGTGGGGGTAACCTCTTGTTGGTACCTTAACTTGGGTACTTTCATTTCCTTAGAACTGTAAACTTATAATTTATTAAATTCCCTTTATAAAAGCTGTTCCAGTTCTGGTATATTGCATTCTGGTAGCTTTCAAATGAGCACACAGAGAAAATAAGTTGAGGCTACATATAAGTAAAACTGAGTTTTTTCCTACTAAACCATTAAGAGAAAACCTATGGGAAACATGTAATGGGTAGGTGATCTAGTTTGCAAGCTGCCAGAATGTGATATACCAGAAGCAGAGTGGCTTTAAAGGGAAATTTATTAAATTGCAAGTTTACAGTTCTAAGGCTGTGAAAATGTCCCAATTAAAACAAATTTATAAAAATGTCCAAACTAAGGCACCAGTAAGAGGTTACTGTTCTAGTTTGCTAGCTGCTGGAATGCAATATACCAGAAATGGAATGACTTTTAAAAGGGGAATTTAATAAGTTGTTAGTTTGCAGTTCTAAGGCTGAGATAATGTGACAATTTAAAAGAAGTCTGTAAAAATGTCCAATCTAAAGCATCCAGGGAAATATACCTTGGTTCAAGGAGGCCAATAAAGTTCAGGGTTTCTCTCTCAAGTGAGAAGGCACATGGTGAACATAGTCAGGGTTTCTCTCTTGGCTGGAAAGGCACATGGCAAACACTGTGTCATCTGCTAGCTTTCCCTTCTGGCTTCTGGTTTCATGAAACTCCCTGGAAGCCATTTTCCTTCATCTCCAAAGGTCGCTGTCTTGTGGACTCTCTGCTTCATGGTGCTGAAGCATTCTTTACTCTCTCTGAATCTCTCTCATTCTCCAAAATATTTCCTCTTTTATAGGACTTCAGAAACTAATCAAGACCCACCTGAATGGATGGAGACACGCCTCCAGCTAATCCAGTTTAACAACCACTCTTGATTAAATCACATTTCAAAGGAGATGATCTAATTACAGTTTCAAACATACAATACTGAATAGGGATTAGAAGAAACAGCTGCCTTTACAAAATGGGATTAGGATTAAAACATGGCTTTTCTAGGGTACATACATGATTTCAAACCAGCACAGTTACCTTCGCTGAAGAAAGACTGATGAAGTTCAGGTTTTTCTCTCAACTGGAAAGTCACTTGGCAAACATAGCAATATCTGCTAGCTTTCTCTCTAGGCTTCTTGTTTTATGAAGCTCCTCCAAGGGTATTTTCCTTCTTCATCTCCAAAGGTCTCTGGTTGCATGGGCTCTTGGCCTTATCGCTCTCTATGGAGCTCTTTATCTTTCTCCAAAATGCTTCCTCTTTTAAAGGATACCAATAGACTAATGAAGACCCACTTGGAATGAGTGAAGTAACATCTCCCTTTAATCAGAAGTTAAAAACCCCAACTGGGTGAGTCACTTCTCCATGGAGATAATCTAATCAAGTTTCCAACCTATAGTACTGAATAGGGATTAAAAGAAAGACTGCTTCCACAAGATGGGATCAGGATTAAAACATGACTTTTCTAGGGTACATAAATCATTTCAAATAGGCATAGTAGGTCAGGCTGATATCACCTGAACCCATAGATCAAAACATTGCAAAAACTGTCATTGTGTGTTTCCTATCATGCAGTAGTAGAATTACACAATAGTCTTGCCAAAGTTTCAAATATAAATCTGATCAAGTATCTAGATCTAGCTATTAGTTAACATGGAATATAGGGGATAAAGGAGTGTGCTAAACAAAACATTGCTAGCATGGAATCAGTAAAATCTAAAATGTAGGAAACTGTAGGAGAAGGGACCATTTTTCTAACAAATAAATGTCAGGAAAAATAAGCAAGGCTCAAGAAATGTGAAGAAAATGTTTCAACAAATGCAGAGTATAAGACTTTATTTGTATCTTGATTTTAAAAAGTATACATTAAAAATATATGAGTCAATTAGATAAATCTGAATACTGAATGTTATTGTTTCCTAGATTGCTCAAGCAGACACCATGAAATGAGTAGGCTTCAACAAGAGAATTTATGAGCTTTTGATTTTGAGGCTAAATGAAAGCCCATATTAAGGTGTCATCAAGGAAATGCTTTCTTTCTGAATACTGGTCACCAGCAATCCTTGGCTCCTCTACCACATGGAAAGGCACACGGTGGCATCTGCTGGTCTCACCCATCTCTTCCGGGTTTTTTTGATCTCAGCTTTTTACTTCCGTGGCTTTTTCTCTCTCCCTCTCTGTATTCATTACTTTTATAAAGTTCTCCAGCAATAGGAGTAAGGCCTATCCTGATTGAGGTCTGTCTCTTCTTAGCTGAAATAGTCTCATCAAATTTTCTAATTACAATTGGCTTACATTCACAGGAATGGATTATATTTAAGAGTATGTTTTTTTTCTGGGGTACATACAGCTTTAAACCACCACATTACAACCTCTGGACCCAAAAAGACATGTTCTCTTCATATGCAAACTACATTCCCTCAAAACATTCCAAAAGTCTTAAGTAATTTCAGAAACACTAATTAGTGCAAAGCTTTTTCAATCTCAGTTATGGGTGTGGTCTATCCTGAGGCATAATTCCCCTTGGGCTGTGGACCTGTGAAAGATAGAGAGCAAGTTATCTGCTTCCAATGTACAAAGGAAGGCCAGGCATAAGATAAACATTCCAATTCCCATGGGAAGATATTGGAAGGAAAACAGGGTTCATGGTCCCAAACAACTTCCAAAACTCCGCAAGGCTTAAACTCTATTAGATTTTAAAATCTGAAGGTCATCTATAGAATGGTGTTTTTTCCTCTAGTCCTGATGGAGTAGTAGTCTCACCCTTTCCAAATGCTTGTGCAATGGCCACGCTCTCCTGGAATATTGGATGAAGGTTTCACCGTCCTCAAGACTGGGATGATGACCAGACTTTCTGCAATCTTGGGGGAATAGGTTCCACCCTCTCTGAAGAATGGGACAGCAGCAGGCTTCCTGAACAATGGGGCATAAGGCCTGTCTTCTCCAAGTGCTGGGGTATATTCAACCTTAACACTCAAATGTGTAGGTCTTCTCTCATCACCAAAGAAGATGTCTTTGGTTCAGACCTCAGCTTCTATGATCCTGCTCTGGAAGTGATTTTTCCTCCAATCTGTCCCTTTTTCCTGGTGGTTTTAGTTCAGACTGGCAGTGGTTCCATTCATACCAAGCTTGCAAAAAGCTTGTTCATTTTGCATGCAGTACCTAGGGGTCCAATCAAGACAGAAGGATTATCCACAGATCCTTCCTGGATAACAGCACTACCAATCCTGACTTCAACTGAAATAGCTTCAGTTAGACTCTCCCATGGAGCACTATTCTGTGGGGACTCACATTCTGGAAGCTCAAAATTTTCAAACCATTAACTTCTGGCTTCTTTTTAACCAGAAGTTCAGTTCTCAGCTTATCTCTTTTCTCTTGCATTCTATTATGCACTTCAAGGAGAAACCAGGCTGTGCTTCCCACATTTAGTTTCAAAATCTCCTCAGCTAAATATCCAACTGAATCACTCTTAAATTCTGCCTTCCATCTTACATTAGAACTTAATTTTGCTAAGTTCTCTTGCATTTTAAAACAAAGATCACTTTTCTTCCAGTTTCCAACAACACATCCCTCATTTCATTCTAAGATCTCATTGGAAGTACCTTTAGTGCCTATATTTCTCCAAAATGGTAATTTGAATTACCATCATGGGCCACTTGCTTTCAGCAAGTATTTCTTGTAAGGCAGGTCTGCTAGTAAAAAATTATTTTGTTTATCAGGGAAGGCCCTTATTTTACCTTCATTTTTGAAAGGTAGCTTTGTGGGACATAGGGCTCTTGGTGGACAATTTTTATCTTTGAACACTTTAATATGCTATGCATTGCTTTCTGGCCACCATTGTTTCTTCTGAGAAGTCAATTGTTAATTTTATCAGGTTTCCTTGTAAGGAATAAGTCATGTAAGCATATAATGCTTATGCAATTTTCTCCCTGTCTTTGATTTTCAGCATTTTTACTATAATGTGTCTGTTTGTGGATCTGTGCATTTATCCTACTTGGAACTGATTTGGCATCCTGGATGAATAAGTGATTGCTTTTCAACAAGTTTGTGAATTTTTCAGCCATTCTTTTTTTTTTTTTTTGACTGAAGATTATTTTATATTTAAAACAAAACAAACTTCTCCCCAAGTAACCCCCCAAACAAACAAAAATTCCAATTAAATAAAATTTACAGTGAGTATACCCAGCAAACATTTGTATGTATAATTAAATACTGTGTCTGTTTCACTGTGGCACAAACATCAAACAATATACTGGGGGATGAAGGGGTACCCAAGTTTTAACTTTGTGGGGTTTGGGGAGACAAGATGTGAAAGGAAGGGGAAATCAATTCTGTTTTTATATATTCTGTTTATATAAATATAATCATAAAGACCAAAAAAAAGAAAAGGGAGCTTAGGGTAACAAGAAAATAGAATAAGGGAGTGCAAACCCTCCCAATTCTATCTGGTCAAAGAATATGAAAGAAATTAATTTCATGGTGAAAGGAGAGATAAAAAGTGATAGAAGAGAATGAGAAGAAGAGGGAAGTAGTGAGAAGCCAACCAGGGACAGAGAAGAGATAATGGCAGGGGGACGAGAAGTGGACCACATTTAGAATAGCCCTGATAGACTAGCACTAAAATTGCCTCAGAGTCCTGAGTTATGTTTTTTCTGCCATCTCTACACCATCACACTTGCCTAGAACATTTGCTGCTGATGGACTTGAGTAGTCAAGATGATGTCAAATGCCTTATTTACTAATTCATCAATACATTCATTAATTTGTACTTTGTTGCATTCCTCCTGTATTTACAGATGCAATTAATATTTTATGACCATGGGATATCACTACAGAGATTAATTTGACATTGTGTTTGATGGGGAAATATCAGAACTTGTTTCTTAGGCTTTTAGATTATAGTTTTATCTAGGGTCCACCCTCTCTTCCTAAAGAGAGGTACAAATTCTGCCACTCTAAATATTTCCTCATTTTTAAATTTTTTAGGCAAAAGAGGTTTATTTGTAAGGAGGTATAGTTGTTTGAAGCTATGTATTCCCCCAGAAAAACCTGTTATTAATCTTGATACATTCCTCTTGGAGTGAACCCATTGTATTAGGACTTTTGATGAGTTTACTTCAGTTAAGGCATGATCCACCATATTTGGGATGGGTCTTAATCCTATTACTAGAATTCTTTATAGACAGAATGAATTCAGACATGAGATAGAGCCGCAGGAAGGAAGAAACCAAAACAGAACCTGGAAGAGAAGGAAGAGAGGCATCAACACTGCCATGTGCACTGCCATGTGACAGAGGATACAAGGATCACCGGCAGGCAGTCCCAGAACACACACTCTTAGGGGAGAAATCATTGCCTTGATGATGCCTTGATTTGATCATTTTCCCAGCCTCAAAACTGTGAGCAAACAAATTCCCATTGTCTAACCCAAACCATTTCATGATATTTTCTTAAGTAACCTAGAAAGCTAAAACAGGAAATGATACGTAATAGAGGTTGATGGGAAGGTTTAGAATCAGATGTCTGGTTTCAAAACCTAGCCTGACTATTAATTAGCTGTGTGTCTGATGAAAAATTGTGTAAATCCTTCAAACCTCAGTTTTATTCCTCTAAATGGGATAATAACTAGTGATTAAGTAGTTAGCCTAATTGTAATTGTATGCATACAATTATTTATGCATAAAATAATAATGCTACATTATTATTTAAGGGAAGCTTGGGTACCTTACCTAATCTCTGTCTACCTCATTTTCCCTATGTATTAGTATAGGGATAATACTATTACTGCATAGAGTAGTTGTGGATTACAAATGATCTACTATATGTCTGATTCTTAGAAGAGGGCATAGTGTATGCTAAAAATTCATTAATGTTAACTACTCCTATCATTAATAGGGTTCTTGTAGACAAACTATGCAAAGCATCTGGTACACTATAGTACTCAATAAATTGAAATCATATCATATTACCAGATCCACAAGATGCACATCACCTCTTTTTGAAGATCACAGTACATGAAGAGCATTTGGGTTTCTAGTTGGCAAAAGTTTTCTGGAAATGAGAACCTTCTTCATTCATGCATTCATTTAGTTCCTCTTTTAATAAAAATTTTACTGAGTGCAAACAGTGTGTAAGAAACTGCCCTAGACACTGTGAAGATTATACAATGAGCATGAGTGTCCCTGCCCTGAACTAAGAATTGGCAGCCTCATTTTTGGGGTAAGACATATTAATCAGTAACTATAATGCAGTGCTGAGCCTGCTAAGTTATAGAACGGAGGTGCAGAGTGGTTGGGAAATTACAGGGCAGATTTAGATTGGAAGAACAAGATTCTTAAAAGAGTAATCATTTGAGCAAGTCCCTAAAGTAGTACTGCAATACTAACAGACAAAAATAGAGAAGAAAGGGCATTTCAAGAATAGGAATCAATCTGAATAGAAGTCTGAATTCAAGAAGGTAGGGATAGCACTTGGCAAATAGTAGTTAAAGGGTATGGATAGCATAGGGTAAGTGAACCCATAAGGTTAGCTGAATATATTTGGAAGGGTGGTTTGTAGACAGAATGTAACAGATATTTTTAGGTAGGAATATTTATCTCTCCTTGCTGGTTTCAGGGGGAGAAATTTTCCCTAAACACTCTTGACCTTTTATACCCTGCTTCCTCCTAGTCATCCTAACAGAAAATCCTTGATGAATTCAGGACCAGAGATTAAGCTCAGCTCATTTTTTCCTTCTATGGCTTTTCTGGAAGCCAATGGTCTACAAGAAGGTCAACTCCTACATGAAGTCAGTTTTGCAGGGGCAGATCCCAACATGGCGGAGAGGGAGCAGTTTTAGTTTTTATTCCCTGTATGATGGCCATTGATCTCACCCAACTAAGACCTGTATTTAAGTCAATTTTTATCAGTGGTAAGCTTTGTATATATTCATATTTATTTATATTTGTATTTTTATCTCTATAACCTCTCTTTATAAGTGTGTTGTTAGGGATGGGAGATGGACATACTGTAAGACATAACCTAAAGTACCATTTTTTTATTAATACAGAAGAGATTGAACTTTTGCTAAGATCTATCTTTAAATGTTACAGGGTAGTATGTTAGTAGGTAGACATTTCTTCCATCCATGAGCATCCCTGAACCTGTGATAAAAGGAGCTAGTCATCAGAGAAAGCAGTTTTCCCTGCCTGAGAAAACTCACCTCTCTCCTCAAAGGGATTAATTATATTCTATTTTGAAAACTTTGTAAGACTTTGAAGAAACAAACAGAAAGCAATTATCTCCTTTTGAGGTGGTATGCTCCTTCTACTGGCTTCTCCAACTAAATAATCAGCACTCATTATACACTCAGGTTTACCTCTTGAGAAACTTTCTCCTGCAACAACTCTAACGTTTTAACCAAGCTCCTCTTCTTTCCAGAGAAAGGCAATACAGTTTATTTCTTGCTCCTAAATGCTCCTCTTCTATAGTGATAGGGTCCCTGCCTTTGGATTTAGGTACCTTAGCTTGGTCCATATTAATTCTCCCATCATCACCAATTTAGACAAATCTCAATCAATTAGGGATTTGGTGAGGCAGCATCTTTCTCAATCTCAGTGACATGAAGGGTATTTCCTAAAGAGGAAGTTGAGGAGATATTTACCATTTTTGTGCAGATACTTTATTCCTTTGTGATCCTCATAGATCAAATTTCTAAGGATAGGACCTGAGAATTAGTGCCTCGGGGCTGCTCTGAGTTTACTATTAACTTGTCAGGTGAGACAGACCTGTTCTACTCATATTTTGGTCCATCAAGTGGGATCATCAGTATGCCCTTGTTAGAAATGCAGAATCTCAAGATCCACTCCAGATCTAGGCAATCAGAATTTGTATTTTGAACAAACTTCCTTGAGTATTCATATGCAAATTAGAGTTTGAGAAGCACTTATGAAGGCCAAATGACCTATCTTCCATCATCACCTTATTAGAATTAGTGGAGCATATATTGGGGAGCTCGTCTTGTGAAGGAGGACCTTCAGTTTCTTTGATCCCATTACATTTGTCCCTGATGGGATATGGACCAGCGATGTATACCATGACAAATGAGAAAGTCTTCACTCTTGGATGAAGTTCAGATAACTTGGCAAAAGATTTTGTGGGCCTTAAATGCATAAGAATCCTGCAATTCCAGATCTTGTGATTGCAGTTTAAAGGAAAGACTTCCTAAAATGCAAGTGATGTTTTTAGTCTAATTGAAAAAAAAAAATCCAATGCACATTGCATTTAGTGATTACATTTATTTAGTCTCTTTTAACCTAGAATGATTCCACCATCTTTTGCGTGGAATATTTTTTGAGTCTCAGTCATTTATCTTTTAGAATATTGTAATTTCTGGATTTGTCTAATTGTTGCTTCACAATTAGGTTAAGGTTAAGTATGTTTTTTTGACAAGCATACTGCATAGTTAGTTTTGTGCAAATCCTGTTTCATCACATCTAGAGTTCCATAACATTATGCTGTTTCACTATTGTTAATACCTCCTTTAAGGTGTTTAATGCCCACTTTCTTTATTGAAAAGTACATTTAATCTTTGCAATCCTGAATTATCTGTAGCATGGTACTTTGAGACTGTGTAAATATTCTCTTCCCTAGCAATCTTTTAACCATCATCCATTGATGATTCTTGTATGAATGAATTACATTTGCTGTTTCAAAATGGTTATGTTGTAAATCTATCATTTCTTCTATAATTAACCAATTAACTGTCATTTTTTCTGTCTACTTCTCCCTTTGTTGCTTTCATCACTTTTAACTCATGGATCTTTTATGCTATGTCTTAAAATTTATGTAAATCACTGTTTCATATGGTCAAATTATCTCAAATTTCTCCATTAGGAGCCCCTTCAGCCAGACTCCTTTGTCCTCTTGACATGATCCTAAATTATTTTGTGCCTTTTGAGCATTCTGCCACATGATGTCCTAGGCTACCAGGTGCTTTTCTTTTTGGAGACATATGCATGCATTTGTTTTGAACTTAAGAATATGGGACTTTTGTGTCACAAAAAGAGGTATATTAAATTTTATAGAATTTTAAAGTTTTCCAAAGTGGCCATATTCTTTCATACTCCTCCCCACAATTCTGGGAGTTCTATTTGCTCCACATTGTAAGGGACACTTGGTACTCCTGCAGTTGATAATTGCCTTATTTTTAGAAGTCGTGTACATTTTTCTTTCAAAATTGTAACTGTTTCCAGATACTGCTACAGATTTACCAAACCTACTAATACTTTTTTCAAATGCTCAAACATATTGGATAATATACCACTTCATTTTTTCCATTAGAGGCTTTCTCGCTTTTTCTAGTCTGGGCTATGTGTTCTCAGCCAAAATCCACAGGCTTCCCTTCTCTACTTTCTCGTTATCTGGATCCTCTACTTTCTTCTTTCTTTGTTTACTTATTTTTAGTGGAGTAAAACCTCTGATATATACTTAATAAACATTATCTGAAAGGTACATTTTTCTGTGTTCTTACATATTTTTATTCTACTCTCATAGTAGATTGTCACTTCGGTGAGTTGACAATTCTAAATTGAAACTTATTTTTCACTGATAAGTTTAAAAGCTTTGCTCCACTATCTTCTAGCCTCTAGTGTTGCTGTTGAGAAGTCCATGCTAATTCTGATCCCTATTACTTTTATGCTACCTATTTATTTTTCCTCTTGAATCTCTTAGGACATTCTATTCATCATTATTAATTTGAAATTTCATAGTACTACATCTTAATGTGGGTTTTATTTTTATATTCATTGCACTGTGTATTTGGTGGGCCTTTTATTCTGGAGAATATGTTCTTCAGGGGAGAGAAATTTTCTTGCATTATTTCTTTGACATTTTGCGAACCTATATTTTCTTTCTTTTATCCTTCTGCAACTTCTTCATTCCTTCATTCAGTTACTGCAGGGCTTCTCAACCTTGGCATCATTGACATTTTGGTCCTAATAATGCTTTGATGTGGGAGCGGTTCTGTACTATAGGATGTTTAGGAGCATCCCTGCAAGCTGGACTAGGTTATGGCAACCAAAATTGCCTCAAGTTGAAAACCCCTAAGCTATTGCACCTCCTTGATAGATCCTTCAATTTTCTTATCTCTTCTCTCAAATATTCTTTCCTTTTGTCTTTTTTTTTCATAATTTGGCAGCTTGTTTATTTATTTATTTATTTATTTTTTACATGGGCAGGCACTGGGAATCGAACCCGGGTCCTCGGGCATGGCAGGCAAGCATTCTTACCTGCTGAGCCACCGTGGCCCGCCCCCTTTTGTCTTTTTTATTGTAGTTTGTGTGTGTGTGTGTGTGTGTGATTTCATTGACTTTTTCTTTCAATATTTATTAAATTCTGTCTGGTAATCATAATTGTGATTTTTAGGAGTTCTTTCATATTTTCTAATTATTCCTTTATGTATCATCTTAGTTTGTTCTATGGACGTGTTATTTTCTCATCTCTCTGAGAAGTACTATTTATCATTCTTTGATTTTTCTCTTGTACCCGAGTTAATCTCTGTTTTTATCCCAAGTTCCTCTCTTTTATTTGTTTAGGTTTCTCTCTGATGGTGAACATTTTCCTCAAATATCTCAGATTATTGAGTACTTTACTAACATTTAAATGCCTAACTTCTCTCGATTAAGAACTTTGTTAGATAGAAACAATGTAATGCTTAGCACGTAGAAGTCCTTCATTAAATTTTTGTGGATTGAATGACCATATAATGAAATGCACACATATTAAAAGCAGTGTGATCGTACTAGCAATACATACACACGTACACATCATTCCATAGAGAACAAGCTTGCATAGCACAGATATAGGTATATTGAAAACAGATATGCACACACCCACCCTCAATTGGGGTGGTGCACACATGCGTTTGGAGAAATATTCTCAGTATAGGCTGATGGTCCTCAGAGAGAGTATACACAAACACATAAATTTGAGAAGTCTGACTGCAGGCCAGAATCCTGTGTGATCTTTCAGGTCATTACAAAGGCTTCATCTTGCGGGCATCATGGGCACACTCTCCCCTCCCTATCCCAGACTTGGTGTACATCCAGTGCACTGTGGTATCTGGAGGGATTTTTGGTCAAGGACTTGGGAACCTGGACCAGTTGTGCTAATTTTATGCCTCTGCTGAGTCCTTATCAGGGGACCTTGGCTAAGGCACTTTCATACATCTTGATTCAGTTCTTTTCCATTCTCAGTTCTCCCTCTCCTTTTCCCAGTCCACTCAAGTCCATAAATGATAAGAGATTCTTCATCAGTGAGACCATTTCCTGTATCTGCACTGCATGTTGTCTAACTAATCACTATCTGGTGCCCTTGCAAGAGGATAAAGGGAACACTGGAGAGCTGGCACCTCTCTTTTTGACATTGTGCTTTTATTGTCACAGTAAAGGAATAAAGGCTTGATTGTTAAAGGACTGTTTGGACTGTTGTCCTAATTGACAGTCTCGACAACTGGCAGCTCAAAAATACTCAAAGTAAGGTTGGGTAATATCGGTCTTAGCAAAGTATTTTTGGATCCTATTCCTTCCTTAAAGTGAGGAACAAGTCTTTCCTCTGCTTTATTCACCCATCATTGAATGTGGATGTAATGATAGATGCTTCTAGCAGCTGTTTGGAGCATGCTGACAAAAGCTGTAGAGCTGTCATGTCAAACTCAGATTATCTACCTTGGGACTCTACTTTGTTTGACATTGTCCTTTCAGTTTTGTGCTTTTTTATATGAAATATTAATTAGCATATATTTGCAGGTATATTGCCTCATAGTTAGTAATATTGATTGATAAGCCAGAGAGTTCTGTAGTGGAAACAAAAGCCTTCTACATGAAATAGTAACTCCAGCTTGTGCCTCTTCTTTGGTCCTTCAGATCTTTCTTTCCCTACATAGCAGGTGGAATTCCAGCTGAACCCCATTGTATGGCTTGCCTTGATTAGCTCAGTCTGTTGGGGATTATTACTCTAGGAAGCAAGAAAAATAGTTTAAAAAATTCACTGAGATGGGACTGGATAAAGCCTATGAGGCCTTGAGATTTCTATTCTTGGTGTCCAACTTAGAGTGCTTTATTATTAAGAAACAAGAAAAAATAGTTTTAAAACATTCACTGAGCTGGGACTAGATTAAGCCTATGAGGCCTTGAGATTTCCTTTCTTGGTGTCCAATTTATAATGCTTTATTAATATTGTGGATGGGGAATCATACAAAGTCTTTTTTTAACATTCAGTGAGCACCTACTATAGGCTGAGATGAAACATTAAAAGCATGAGGCTGTCTTTGAGTCTTAGAATATCAGAGTTTGTTGGTCTAAGAGATCATGCAGGCCAAGTCATTATCAAAATACCCTCTACAAAACAAAAAAGTATTTTGCAATAATAATGTTCAAATTTGGGAGACTCATACTAAATATATTTTGCTAGTAAACTGCTATATGTGACTTTGAGAAACTCCTCATTCAATATCATGCATAAAATGGAATCATAAATTATGTGATTTCAGAGGATGCTTTCAGGTCTTATATTTTCTGATCCTTAAGTGCTTCCAACAAGCTGTCACTTCAGGTTTTGTGTGTCCCTGTATCCAGTTCAGATAGAAGGGATGACCAATGTTTGAGGAATAAACCTAGGGAACTTTAAAGCTAGGTCTGCTCTCTCTTCTGAATTTATTCATTCCAGAGATATTAATTAATTTAGCTAGCCATCTGAAGAAAAAGTAAAAATGGATCCCTACCTCACTGCTATACCAGAATAAACTGCACATGGATTACAGATTTAAATATTAAATGAAAACATTAAATACTAATAATATTCCCAATAAATGTCACTTGATATTAAAATAATAGCCATTGTAATTGAAATATTCTGTAATTGGCACAGGAATAGACAAATAGACCAGAGGAGCTGAATAGAAAGTCAGGAAGCAAATCATATATAAATAGAGGCTTAGTATATGATGGAAGTGGCTTTTCAAATCAGTGGGGAAAGGATGATGCTAGACAAATTCATCAGGATGAGAACTAGACCACCATCTCTTGCACTAGACCAAGGTTTCAATTCCAGAAATATTTTAGACTTAAATTTGTAGAAACAAATAAAGAAAAACAATAAAACCAAAAAACAAACCAACTTCCATGATTACTAGGTAGCATAGCATTTCTAAAACACAATACAAAAAGAATAAACTATGAAATAAAAGATTAACAAAAACTCTGATAACATAAAATTCTTGTTTACATCAAAAGATGCCATAAAGTGTGAAAAATAATAGCAGGCTGGGAGAACATATTCAATGCATATGCCTAAAACTGACAGGTCACAGTATCTTAACTCAAATAAACAATAAATATGAAAAATGATGCAACTTCTCTAGTAATCACAATGAGCCATCAATTCACAATCATGAATTTTACAAATGTAAAAAGTTTGTATACCCAGTATTTTAAGATATGAAGAAATGGGTTCTCTTACATGATGCTGTTATGAGTTTTAACTAATGAGCAGCTTGACAATACTTTGTAAAATTGAAGATGCATAAAATGTATCCAGTGATCTCATGGAATGAAATATAGATCAAAATATAATAGATATCCATGATTTTAACCAATTTTAACATTTTTCCATATTTTATCCAGATTCCTCTATGATGTACAGATTATAGTAGGTACTCCCTATGTAACTCTCCTGACCCTTCTACCACCCCACACTTTCTCTCTCTTTTCCCAAAGTTAGCTACTATCATATATTTCAAGTTTATATGAAAAATTTGAGGCTTTTCTCTTGCAGTGTTGCTTCTTGTTTGTTTGTGTGTTACAAATAAAACTGCAGTAAATACTCATACATATTCACACAAACAAGAAGACGTGTATAAGAATGCCAACTGGGCGGGCCACGGTGGCTTAGCAGGTAAGAGTGCTTGCCTGCCATGCCGAGGACCCGGGTTCGATTCCCAGTGCCTGCCCATGTAAAAAAAAGAAAAAAGAAAAAAAGAATGCCAACTGTAATTTCACTTGTAATCAAAAGAACCTGGAAGCAATCTGTCAATTGAATGCGTAAATAAATATTGGTATATTAATATGATAGAATACTATTCATGAATGAATTAGATGAATTAGAGCTGCATATATAGAGCATGCATAAATCTCTAAAACATTACATTTAGGGAGAAAAAGTTTAGTGCTTGTAATTATACTGTATTGTAAAAATATGCAATATAAAATACCCACTGTTTTATTAGAGAAATTGTAGGTTTTTAATTTAACATTATGTGGGCCTCAGAAAAAACCCCAGAGGCTGATCTAACTGTGATGTTTGAACTGAATAGTGATAATAGGAGAATCTTGCAAAGTCATAAGATCTATATAGTTGGCCCCTGCAGAATTTCTCAAAATGAATGATGCTCTTTTCCCAATTAGTACTGTGGCTCCCGTGTCTGCTCAGATAATGTAGATAGAGCGAGATGATACTGCCCAATGATGGGACATGGAATTGATGATGATTAAAGAGAGTAGTTCCCAGGTCTAGCTGTGCATTGGAATCACCTAGAGAGGCTGTTTAAAATACAGGTTTTGCATCAGAACCCTCAAGATAGTTCTGAATTAGTGGAGACGTAGGAAGCTATATTTTTCTAGTTTCAAAGGATTCTCATGCACAGCAGGCCTGGGAAACACTGGTTTAAGGATTATTATAAAATATAACCAAGCTGCAATCATCTCTACTCCAATTGAGTTCTTACATATTGAGATAAGATGGAGCAATTCTAAAAGAATTTTAAAAATGATAGGAAAGCCATTAGAATTAAATGGTTTTGAAGTGAAGAATATAATTGTTAAGTAATTCTGAGCTTTTAGAGGCTGAAAATAAGAGATTCTCTTTCAGATCTATTAATTTCCTGTAAGGTTCTCATGGATTTATTTCCTAGGGAAATTACAAAAGCAGTGCTAGGAAAAGACAAATCTGTGTTTGTATGTTATTATAAGTGTAGTGATAAATAGAACTGTATGGAAAACCCTGGGGCAAGAGATAATATTCAATCTAAAAGATGTCTACTTAGCTTTGCAAATGGAATTTTCCCCCTTCCATCCCTGATTCTTAGAAAACAGCATTTGATTTGACAACTCTGGATCAATCAAAGGCTAATTATGTTCAGGATTGTTGACAATAGAGCTCAATTCTCTGTTCTTTGGTGATACTTTCATGCGATGAAGGTAGAGGCAAGAAGAAGAGAAAACATTTCAGATTCTCTAATTAACTTCCTGAAAATAGTTCTAGAAACTATTTAGATATACACTGACAACATCTAATATTTTTTAACACGTTACAATAGCCAAAGCACTTTCACATCTATCATTTTAATTAATGTTCATAATAATCCTATGAAGTAGAAGTCATAAATCCTTCTTTACTAATGAGGAAAAATAGGCTATTGTAGGAGCTGAAAAATTAATCATATTAAATTAGACCTAAAAATTTGTCTATAATTTTTAGTTATTTATAATAATTACTATTCACTAATATTCAATAGAGGCTACCTTACATTTCTAAGATATTTTTCATTTCTGCCTATGATTTTTTTTGTCAAAATTAAAGTACTCCTTTAAGAGAAAGGCAACATTCTTATGATGTGTTATTATAGAAATGGTATTGGACATTATAGAAATGATATTGTCCAACTCAATTGGACAATAAATAAATGAAGTAGATTGACTTTTGTATGCTGAAAACTCATACTTTTTCTGCACAAGGCTATTTATTACAGGGCTTCATTTAGATCAGAAAGTCTAAAATAATGTAAAAATTTTAAAATTTATTGCTTGTCTTTGTTTATGAGAATAGTAAAGTAGAAAAACCAGAAGATTAGAAAATAAGAAATAAAAAATTACTCAGTTTAAAAATTGCGCAGGAGAAAACATAACAAAAGACTTATCACTGGGGTGGGAAAGCACTTTCTAAACAGCATGCAAAACCTGGGAGCCATAAAAGAAAATATTGATAAATACTACTATGCAACTTGAAAAAAGTACTGCATGGTAAAGCATAATGAAAACCAGAAGATAAACAGCAAACTAAGATATCTGCAATACATATTAGAGTAAAAGAGTAAATTTATTTAATGGCTAAAAAATTATTATTAAAAATTATAAGATGGGTTTGGTTCCTGGCACCTGCCCAAGAGGGAAATTAAAAATCATAAGAGAAAACCCAACAAATGAATAGAAAAATAGACAAGATATAAGGATGCAATTTTCAGAGACACCAATAAAAATGGCTTTAAAATCTGTACAAATACACTCAACTTCACAATTAATGAAAATCAAAGATATATTATTGTGGTAGATTGAATCATGTACCCCACAAAGACATTAACAAGTCCTAACCCCTGGCCCTGTGGGTGTAAATTCTATTTGTAAATAGAATCTTTGAGGAGCCTATTTAGATGAGGCCAGATTGAATCTTGTGGACCTTAACCTAGCATGACTGGAATCCTTATAAACAACTGAAATTTGGACATGGAAATACATAAACCAAAGGAAGAGAAAGAAAGTGGCAGGTTGCCAACAAATTACCACCAGAATGCTACAGTCTTTGGAGCAGGCATAGCTTGTTGATACCCTGATTTTAAACTTCCAACCTCTAAACTGTGAGCCAATAAATGCCTGTTGTTTAAGTCAACCAGTTTGTTGCATTTTTCTTATAGCAGCCCTGGAAAACTAAGACAATTGTAGAGCCCTTATTACATGCCAGGAACTGCAAATGTAATATTAAGAAAACAGAAATGACCTGTTTTCTGATCTCTAACCCTGATACATAGAGAAGAAGGATTAGAATAAATAATAACAGCAGCAAATATTTTTTAAAACTTATAAATATATAGTATAAACTGAGAAAATCCTTGGGAAAAATGTAACGGAACTGCGTTTAACAGGGGAGCCACTAAGTCAGGGAAGGAGTCAGTTTGAGAACTCAGGATACTGGACTCCTTTTCTTGATGATCTGATTTGATCTGGCAAAACCAGAAGAGTATATACAGTATCTAATTTGAGGTGGTTGCTTCTGACAAAGCAATTATGAGAGAATGGGTCTAAGTTCACGATTTCCTCAATTGCCATCTCCCTTCCTCTATTCATAATGTGATTTTTTTCAAAAATATTTTGTTATAAACAATGTACAAACATGCCTACACTCTTGACATACAATCATTCTTGACATGGTTACAATCAATGGCTCACAACACCATCACATAGTTGTGTATTCATCACCATGGTCATTTTTTTGTACATTTGCATCTCTCCAGAAAAAGAAAGAAAAAAGAAAAAACTCATACATGCCATACCCCTTACCACTCCATTTCATTGACCACTAGTATTTCAATCTATTCAGTTTACAATGTGATTGTTGACAACTGATTTATCAGTGTCGTTTCTTAGGATCTGCAAAGGGTTAACACTGAGATAGAAACATCCTGCCAGGAGGTTCTGGGGACAGACTCAATTCAATCTCATATCAAGAGATTATAAATTGATGCAACTTTTTGGAGAGTGGCTTGATATAACAGCTAATAGATCTGAGGTAATTATTTTAAATGATAAACCTGTACGTATGTAGAGGCTTACATGTGAGGATAGTCATTTTGACATTATTTATGGTAGAAAAAAAAAAACCCAGGAAAAAGTGAAATGTTCATTAGTAGAATACACATGAAGTAAGTGATGGACATAGTTATAAAGTGAATATTTATTAAGCAATCACTTCAAATATGAGTGACGTATAAGTGTTAAATGAGAAGGTTTTATATACACATATATCTACTATAATAAAAAGAAAGAATCAAGACAGTATGTTTACTAAAATACCAGTTATTTTTAAAGACTGCATAAAGAGATATTAAACTGATATAACTTTCTGGAGGGCAATTTGATAAAAGCTAGAAAAATTTAGCATAATTATTTAAAACTGTTTTATTTTAAATTGTTTACTTATTTAACATTTCTTTATTGTGTTTAATTATTTAAAACACTTTCAACTGTACAGGCATATACATGAGGATTATATTGCAGTATTTTTGGTAATGATAAAAAAAACTGGAAATGATTTACTAACCATCAGTAAAGGAAATGGTAAAATATATATACATATGTATTCATAAAGTGAATATTAAGAAATTGTTGAAAATGCAGTTGATTTCTACATGCTGATGTGGAAAAAACTCTACAATATATTTCGTGAAAAAAAAGTTGCAGGACATACATACTGTATGCTTATTTGACAAAAGTAAATGGATATATACCAAATATATGTATCAATAATTTTTGTATAGATACACCAGAAATGAATGAGAGACTTTAGCCTTAGGAGATGTTTCAAGTGTCAAACATATGTGGGGAGGAAGGGTCATTTAATTTTTAACTTTATAGCTTTCTATACAGTTTGAATTTTTAACATGAGCTTGTGTTAATTTTATAAGACATAGAAAGTTATTTCTCCCAAAGCAAAGATAAACATATTTAAATATCATTTTTGTCATTTTCAGCTTTCACATTTTGGCTCTTCACTCTTTACCCCTTACTTCAACTAGGTCAGGGAGATGACCCAACTGTATTTGAAGTCATACAAAGAAAATGTATGGTTGCACAGCCACCGTTGAAACACATGATTGGAGTGATTGGAAAGGGCTATAGTATTAGCAGCACATCAGGTTGGAGTGCATGGCAGGTACACTCTATTTTTCTCTTACCAGGATTCCTATAACTTGGTATGTGATTGAGGGAGTGCAGGGATCATCTGAGGAAGAATGGCCTCAGGAGGGCTTGCAAATCTTGAGAAAATTTTTGACAGAAGCTCACCTGGTGGCCTCTGGGTTTTTCATAGGTGTCATGCAGCCATTTGTGGGGTCTTCAGCTTGGGAGTAGCTAAGGCTCTGTAGTTCTAAATGGAATTGGAGAGGCCCAGAGCTAAGCAGGGAGCTGATAATTCACAACTTGAACAGGCAAGACTTGAGGCATGGGAGGAAGACAGCTTAGGTGTTGAGAAGTCACACTGGGGAGATTTCAAGTTTGCCCATTAAACAAAGCTTCAAGGAGTCCTAGAACTTGATTAGCCTCGAGAGAGAAAGGCAGAAAGTTTCACTGGCTTTCCCTTGATTGTATCCCTAGGGTTTCTCTGAGCCTGGGCAAATTTAGTTCCTCAGTGAAAAACTCTCTTTGGTGGAAAAAAAAAGAAGGAAAGAAGGAGGGAGTGAGTGAGAGAGAAGGAGACAATTGGGTTCCCCACACTAATGCTATCTGGACATTTTTCTTAGTGCTGATGAGAGAACAGTTTCCTTTTTCACTGAGACTGAAGGCAGCAGTGACTTTCCCTGGCTCACTGAGCATGCTTAGCACTAATCAGGTTGGAGGTGGACTTGGTTGATCCTGGAGAGCTGAAGAATTTTCAAGTCAGGCTCCCTTCCTTGATGTGAGTATCTACACAGAGGGTTCCTCTCTGTGAAAGAGAAAGTAGGAGAGGATCAGATGGGAAGTTCAAGGTCATGCTGCCTTCTAGAACAAAGACAACTGGAGCCTAAACAGGAGTCTATGGGGGATGCATAGTGGATGTGTTCATTTCAAATCCCCCTGGCCCAATGCTGGACATGGCCTTGGGTCCTTACAATTGCCAGAAACCTTATCACTCCTGGTTCTGGATAAATAGAGATTGTGGAAAGCAGATGACTGATTTCTCCCCACAAATCTGTCCTTCTTATTCATTACCATTTTTTAAGGGATCTCTGGAGAGACAATTACATGTTAACAGGGCAGTGTTTTATGAGTAAGAAGAGAGAGCAAGCAGATTTTGCTTCAGAATTGGCTATAATCAGGAATTGATTGTTCATAGATTCATTACTTAATTTATTGATTCATTGATTCTTTCATCAAAAATGTTTTATGAGAAACAGTTCACTCTGTAGTAGAAATAGTGAACAAGAATGACAAAATTCTGGCTTTCATGGTGTTTTCATTCCAAAATGGGGGACAGAAAATAAAAAAGTAAACAATTTCAGTTGATGAGAGATAAAAATATAAATAGATCCTGGTAAGGTAATAGAAAGTAAAGGGTGGTGTGTGTTCTTTCAGAGAGGATAATGAGGAACGGTTCCCTGAACCTGGGCCCTCAAGCAAAGACCTGAAGGAAATGAAGGATAGAATCCAGAAATCCTAAGAGGGTCATGGCTTTAGGACATGTTAGTGACTGCTGAATCTTAATTTCTTATATGATTTTGTAGGAAAAACACTGATCATAGAAGGAACTTTAGCACTGGGAAATTTCTAAGCTTTTTGTTGTACTGAGACCATGGCTGAATACAGGGCCTCGACTGGACTCACAGTTCATAACTGTTGACTTTGACTCTGCTGAATCTCAGGCTTCGAGCTACCCTGAAGATAGGGGATGTTGAAATTGCCGTTACCAGCCTTAGCATGAGGTCTTTGTGGGAAAGATGGAGGCTGAGGATGGAAGATCCTCCTGTGCATTCCCTTAGGACCCTCCTTCTATCAGTCAGGTTGTCAGAAACCAGGATCTTGGAGAGAGGCCCATGATTACCTCCTGTGAGAAGAAACATTCCTTGGGTGAGAGGCAAAGCACCCCCTTTCTCCAATCCTGAAAAATAAGGAGAAAAAGAGGAGTGATCCATTCAGGGAATTAGCAGACCAGTAGATTGGAAGGGATTTGGTCCTTGTTCTCAAGATAGCTCAAATCTAATGAAAAATCTTCAAGAGAGTTCTCCGCCCTCAATTCCCCTGATCTATAGCAGAATACCTATGTTCTGTAGAATCAAAGTAAACAAGTAACCATATCTGGGTGAGTTTGGATAGGAGAAATTTTCTATAGGATATGATGTGGGATCAGGATTTAACAGGACAACAGTTTACTTGGCAGAGAAGACAATTTAGAGCATTCCACATGGAAGTTGTTAGTGATAAAAAGGAACATATTGGGGAATTGTATGCATACATGGTGGCCGACAGAGCGCAGTTGGAGGCAGGATGAAGTATGGATTAAGAGATACAGGCAATATATCTGGGGGGTGTTCATGCCTATGGAACTTCATTGGTGCTGGACTCATTTCTTCCCCACAAGTTGTGTGTATTCTTAAAAAAAAGTACCAGTTGTGTTCAGAGAATAACAGAACATGAATTCTCCTGGTCATGTTGTGAGCCTATGAGCAGGAGAGGAATATTTTCTCTACCTGAAACTTTTTCTGTCTTTTTGAGATTACAAACAATATTATCTCTCTTTTGCTCTCTAGATTTCATAAGGAGAAAGAGCACAGGACTGAATGCTGAGGAATCAATCTAGTGCCATTGAATTTTATCTCTTAGGCTTTCCTGGTTCCCAAGAATTACGCCATATCCTTTTTGGTACCTTCTTTTTCTTCTACTTAGTGACAGTAATGGGAAATATAATCATCATTGTGAATGTTTGCTTCAATAAACGTCTGCAGTCTCCCATGTATTTCTTCCTCAGCCATCTCTCTGTCCTGGAGATCCTGACCATATCTATTGCTGTTCCCTTGATGCTCTGGGGGTTGCTTCTCCCTGGAATGCAGAGAGTATCTTTAACTGTATGTGTTGCCCAACTCTATTTGTACCTTTCTTTGGGGACCACAGAGTTTGTATTAATGGCAGTGATGGCTGTGGACCGCTATGTGGCTGTGTGTAACCCTTTGAGGTATAGTGTCATTATGAGCAGCTGCACTTGCATCTGGATGGTAATTGTGTCATGGGTGTTTGGGTTCCTTTTTCAAATCTGGCCAGTTTATGCCACATTTCAGCTTAAGTACTGCAAATCAAATGTGGTAGACCATTTTTTCTGTGATAGAGGGCAGTTGCTCAGACTCTCCTGTGATGACACACTTTTTACAGAATTTATTCTATTTTTAATGGCTGTTTTCATCATTGTTGGTTCTTTGATACCTACAGTTATCTCCTACACCTACATCATCTCCACCATCCTCAAGATCCCCTCAGCCTCTGGCCAGAGGAAAGCCTTCTCCACTTGTGCCTCCCATTTAACTTATGTCGTAATTGGCTGTGGGAGCTGCATGTTCCTCTATGTGAAACCCAAGCAAACACAGGCAGCTGAGTACAACAGGGTAGCTTCACTGTTGGTTTTAGTCGTGACCCCATTTCTGAACCCTTTTATCTTTACCCTCCGGAATGAGAAATTCATGGAAGCTTTTCAAGATGGCATGAAACACTGCAATCCATTCATCAAGTATTAGCTCTGTCTTAAGAACAACCCTCATCATGGACTTGAGTAATCTGAGAGTACTAATTCATATCTGAACTGCAATACAGTGATTATCATCATCAAATGGTTTGTGTTATACACAAGACTTTTATGGTACTGTGTCTTATTTGGGAATTACATGGTTGCTACATAGGAGTTCACGGCATTATTTTTTAATATATGCATTGAATACACTTTTCTGTAGTTTTAATACATTTCACAACATACATTTGACAAATGAAAATATCCAAAAGATTGTGGTTTTCTTTAGATAACTCAGAGCTTGGAATGGGATAAACAAGAAAAGTAAAATTCATTCTCTGACAACAGAATGCAATGACTGCTTGATTGTGGGTACCTCGATCATCTTCCCATATCCTGTGCTTTCATGATCTCTTCTTGCTGCCTAAAGCTCCTTATTACTTCCTGGGTAATACCAAGCTCAGTCTTAAGCTTCAATCTTTCCTGTGGTTTCTACTCCCAAGGTCCATATGTGACATTATCTCTAAAGATTTTCTTGACTGGCAGAGTTTTGAAAGCGAACTCATTCCACAACTCTTGATTCCTTAACAATCTCAAGGGTAGTTGCATTAATACAGACACATCTGTAATTGATGGGTTTTCTCTGGGTGTGGAAGGAAGATCTTGGAAATGAGGAATTCTCTTACTTGATGTCATTCACATCATTATGCCTGCACCAAGTGTAGGAGGGTATTATAGTGGGTGTGCTGGGAACTGAAATGACAGGGAAAATTAGTCTTAACATGTTCCGGGGCTGGTCGGGGGAGGGCAGTGAGGAATGAGAAAGAGGCAGCCTTACCTGCACATTTTACAGTTTTCTATCTTGTCTGGCATGTTCTACTTCCCTACTACCTTACACATATCCCCTTCCCCATTTTAATTTTTCTTTCCTGCCCACTTTCTTTTCTCATTCATTTTCATGTTTCTCTGTGATTGTCAGATTTATTTCTATATTCCTTTTCCCCTTCCTCTTCCTCACGTTTACCAAGCAGTCTTCCAGTTATATACTGAAATTCCCTAACCCACATGCCTCAGTTATAAAATTGCCCCATCTCAGTCCCTGTTCCTGACCTACCCACTCTTTTCAGTTAATACTTCTGAATTGTATGACAGAAGTTCAGAGATTTCCTTTGCATCATTATTTGTAAAATCACAAGTATGGTAGCAACTCAAATGAATATCTAGAGGGACCTGCTTAAATATGTCATGAAATATCCATGATGTAGAATACTATGCAGTGGCAAGAAGAATGAAGTTTTTTTATGTTATTCAAAGAATTATCTCCAAGGTATATCATTGAGTCAGAAAACAAGGAGCAGAAAAGTTTGTTTCATTTGTTATCTTTGGTGAAGAAAGAGGTAAAAATTAGTTTATATTCACCTTTGTATAAAAAAAAAATCTAGATGGGAGCACAAGGTCTCTGGTTACCTACAGAGATGCGGTAGCAAGAATGGAGAATTAGGGATAAGTGTTGGAAGACTTGTATTAAATAGCTTTTCATATAATTTTTATTTCCACAACTCAACAATACCTTATCAATTCAAAATTAAAGGAAACAATCATTCTGTTTTTTCTGTGTCTTTAGTGGTGTACTAATTAAACTCCTGCTTCTCATTGCCCAGGAAGTTTTGCTTGTTCATGCAAATATCTTATAACAGGGATATATTTTGGGAGAAGAGTTAAAATTTCATAGAGCTGAGTAGAGAAAATGGGAGCATAATAGAGAGGGAGAGATGGAATTTCACACTTTCATTTTTTTTTATCCTGAAGCCTTGGTTACTTTTGTAATGATATAGAGGCTTTCTTTATATACCATGGATCTCTATTCTATATTATCTGACATGTGTGTTGGAAATTTTTTTGTAAGTCTAATTTTTTTTTGTATTTTCACTTCTGTCATACAGAAATATAAATTTTGGTATCATGAAATTTAACTTTTCCTTCTATGATTTATATTTTCGTGTATAGTTTAAAAGTCATTTTCAACTGTTAAAAATTTTTAAAAATGTTCAATATTCATGGGTATAGAATTAGTATTGTTATTCTAGGACATTTATGTATGTAGTGTGAGCTAAAGCAAGTGATAAATTATGGAATATTCTCATTCTAGGTTTAATAACTTTGAGAACATGATTTTAAATGGAATAAAGAAGATATTAGATATATCATAGAAGAGATTAGGTGAAGACTCTGTAGTCCTGAAATTAAACTGAATGTACATGTATGAACTCATGAATGTATTTACATATTTTCTGTTTCTTTGCACAGAAAGGTTCTAGTTATAGTGATCAATCCAATTGCAATAAGCTTCCCTAGGGTCCAGATTCAGGTCTTGAAATACCATTTTACAGTAAGGGAAACCAAAGCTTTTTGGAGAAATAGCTGATTTAAGGTATAGGGCATGGAATTGACCAGATGAGCCTGGAATGTCTTGTCATATCAGATGTCAAAAATTACTACAGTCATGTTAAAAGGACTTAGGATCCAACTTGAGGTGACTTCTTCTGGCCAGAATAGAATGTTATTTCTTAACAATTTATAATTTCAATTAACTGCAATCCATCAAAAATATTTGAAACAGTAAGTCTGGCTACTGATTTCCCTTTTAACTTTAGCTATTGTTTCCTGGAGATAGGCCAACTGTCTATGTTTAGAATTCTTGATCCTCTTTGATGCTTAATCTCCTATCTCCTGGTCAGATAATTATTAGGGCCCACAGGAGTTGTTAGAGCACTCAGGGAGAGTGAATGTTGTCCAGTATTGACCAGAAGGACTGGATATATTGGACTTGTGTTGCGGGAGAAGGACAGAATAAGGGACAATGAAGGTGCAGATTTTGGGGAGGTGCCTCTTCTGAGATGCCTCTGGTCTTTAGGAAGTCATAGGAAATTAGTGCATATATTAATAGCTGTGGACACAAAATATTTTGTTTTGTTAGATAAAAGTGAATTTGAGAAAGGGCCAGGATTAGGAAAATAGGAAAAAGAATAGGTACTAATAGACCCTACATAGTACAAGCAACCAGGTTAAGTCATGTAAGAAGAAAGTACTGTTGATGTGATAACCATATAAGGGTCATTATTGACCATTTATTTGCATTACAGATGAGCATGGTGGAGGGCTAGCCGCTGACGCAAGGCTGCTGGGGCATATGATCATTTATGTATTGTGCACATGCATACATGTGGACAGTTCAGGAAAATAACCTATAGATATAAATAAAAACCTATAGATATCAGATGAGATTTTCTTGGGGCAGAGAGATAGGCTTCTGCTCCTGCCTTTTGGTAAGGTGGGGCTTCTGCCCTGGCATTTGGAGAGGGTAGGGCTTATTCCTCACTGTTCAGGAAGTGCCTGGCTACCACCCTAGTAATAGGAAAGGGTGGGACCTATGCCCCTTGTTTAGGGAGAGCATGGCTGCTGACCTAGTTCTTGGAAAGGGTAGGGTGGCTGCTCCAGCTGGCTCAGAGAACAAAGTATCGAGCCCCAGATGATGTTCAGACTTTAGAATCTAATAGAGTTTGCCATTCTTGATTTCAGGCCAGCATGGGACCAAACACCCCGCCCCCCTTTTTTTTTTCGCATGGGCAGGCACTGGGAATCAAACCTGGGTCACCAGAATGGCAGGTGAGAAATCTGCCTGCTGAGCCATTGTGGCCTGCCCCCACAACCCTTTTTATATTTCAGATTTCTCCTTTCTGGAATGGGAATTTCTATACTATAGCTGTCTCATTATTGTATTTTGGAAGCAGATAATTTGTTTTCTAGTTTTCCCAGGTCCACAGATGGAGAGGAATTTTCCTCCTGGACTAAGTATACTCATAACTGATTTTGTAAGACTTTGACCTTAGAGATGCTACCTACTCAAATGGCTTAAGACTTTTGGGATGTGTTTTATTTTCTTTGTCTGTTCAAGCAAATACCATGCAATGCTTAAACAATGGGGATATATTAGCTTACTGTTTTGAGGCTAAGAGAAGGTTAAAATCAAGGCATCATCAAGATGCCAGCACACAACCTGTATGAAGGACTTCAGTAATAGGATTAAGACTCATTCTGATTGAGTTGGGGCACATCTTAACTTAAAGTAACCACATCAAAAAATCCTACTTAGAAGGGGTTCACACCCACAGGAATGGCTTAAGTTTAACAACATGTTTTTTGGGGGTACATACAGCTCCAAACCACTACAGGTTGTTTTCTGGGTCAATTATTTTGTATGTGGGAGGAATATGAGTCTACCAGTGTATGGTATTTGTCTTAACAACCCTGGCAAAATAAGAAACAAGTTATGATATGTTTATCAGATTTCCTTATCTAAAAATCAAGAAGATTAATTTTTAAAATGTTTTTAATGTTGTTAAGCTATTCATCCATAAATATACTAACATTTGGGCTCATGGGTGGTTCAGTGTTGGAATGCTCACCTTCTATGTGGGAGACCCGGGTTCGATTACTGGACCATATCCCCCCATCCAAATATATAGGCTAACATTTATTGAATATTTATGAGCTATTAATCCCTCTTCTTTTGGTGGGAGATAAGGATATATAATAAGATATAGTTCCAGCTCAGATTCTAATTCATTTTAGGAAGAAAAGAGAGAGTGGCAGCAGAGAAAGCCAAAAGAAAACATGAGCAAATTGAAAACAGAGTAAGGAAATAGGAAACAAACAATCAAATAGAAGAGAAGAAAAACAGAGAAAATTAATAAGACCAAAATTTTGTTTAGAAAGATTAATAAAACTGAAAACTTCTTCACGTGTTTAATGAAATGAAAGAGAGAAATTAAGAAATTACCCATATCAGAAATGAAAAGATATCACTATAAATCCTACAGACATTAAAAGGATAATAAAGAACTATTACAGTATATGCTTATGCCAGTTACTTTAACAGGTAATGAAATGACTAAATTTCTTGAAAATACAATTACTAAATTAGTGAAAGATGAAATAGAAAATCTGTATAGTCCATATCCTTTCAAGGTATCAAGTTTGTTATTAAAATCCTTTCCAATCAGAAACCTCCAAGTCCAGATGGCTTCATTAGTAAAATCTTTCAAAGATTTAGGAAATAAATAATACTAACCTACCCAAAGGCTTTTAGAAAATGCATAGGAGGGATCATGTATCAACTAATTTTATGAGACCAGCATAAACAAACATAACAAAGACATTACAAAAATGTACAGATCACATCCCTTATAAATATAGTTGTAAAAATCCCTTAAATGTTAGCAAAGCAAATCTAATTCTGCAATTTATAAACTAACTGGGGTTTATCACAGAAATTCAAGGTTATTAAAATTTGAAAATCAATCTATGTAATTAGCCATATTAATAATACAGGTAAAAATGGCACAGTCATCATGATAGATGCAGAACAAGCAGGTTGCAAAATTTAACACATATTCATGCTAAAAATTTCAGCAAATTATGATGAAATATTTAAAGCTGAAAGAAAATAACCGTCAACCACAAATTTTATATCGCTGAGTATCTTTCAGAAATGATGGCGCAATAAAGACATTCCAAGGTAAATGAGAGTTGAGGGAGTACACCACCACTAGACCTGTTCTACAACAATGCTAAATGGAGTTCTTCAGACTGAAGGGACAGTAGTTTAAAGTGGTCTAAAGAAATAAAGAATTCAGTAAAGGTAACCATAGCCAGTGCTATTGCATTGTATTTCTTTTTGATATGTAACTCCACTTCTTATCTCTAACAGGTCTAAAATGGAAATGTATAAAAAGCAATGATAAATGGATGGTTCTGGTCTACAATGTAAAAAGATATTAATTGTAACAAGGACAACAAAAGGTGGGGAAAAGGAAGTATTTGTGTATGCTATTGAAGTTAAGTTGGTATCAAGTCAAACTTGAATGTTATAGATGTAGGGTGTTAAGCTTTAACTTCAAGGTATTGAATATTTTATTTCAAATAAAATATTTGAAAAATACATGCAAAATGAGGTAAGAAGGGATGCAAAACGATTCACTACAAAAATCAAATAAACATGAAAGTAGGCAGTATTGGAAAAATTGATGTACAAAAAACATAAGACTTACAAAAATTAAATAGCAAAATGGCAAAAGAGAGTCCTGTGTTATTATTAAGTTACTTTACATGTAAATGTATTCAACTCTCCAGTCAAAAGTCAGACATTGGCAGAATGGATAAAAAAGCATGACCCAAAAATACGCTGTTTCAAAGATACTCATCTTAAATTCAAGGTTGAAAGTGAAAGGATGGAAGAAATATTCCATGCAAAGAGTAACCAAAAGAGTGCTGGGGTAGATATAGCAATATCAGATAAAATAAACTTTAAGTAAAACATTATTAAAAGGGACAAAGATGAAGTCTATAAGCGCTATTAATAAAAGGGCCAATTCAACATGATATATAAAAATTATAAATAAATATGTACCTGATAGCAGAACCCCAAAATATATGAAGCAAAAGTTGCAGATTTGAAGGGAGCTATAGATGGTTATACATTAATAGAAGGAGATTTCAATCCATCACTTTCAATAATGGATTGAACATCTCAAGAGACGATCAATAAGAAAACAGAGGACTTGAAGAATAGTATAAATGAACAAAACCTAACAGAAATATAAAGGATATTGCACCCAATAGCAGCAGAATTCACATTCTTCTCTAGTGTAAAGTACATGTTAGGATACTTCAGGATAAAGTACATGTTAGATCACAAAATAAGTCTCAATAAACTTTAAAATAATTGGAATCATACCATTTCTCTCCTCCAACCACAATGGAATGAAGTTACATATTAATAACAAGGTGCACTGAAAAACTCACAGATATGTAGAAATTAAAAAAATACAGACTTAAATAAATACTAAGAGAAAGAAGAAATCAAATGGAAGCCAAGAAATATCTTGAAGTGAATGAAAATGAAACACAACATAGAAAAATTTACAAGATATGGGAAAGGCAGTGTTCTGAGGGAAATGAGTAGCTCTAAATACTTACATTAAAAAATATGAAAGATTTCAAAACAAAGATCGAACCTGACATGTGGAGGAACTAGAAAAGGAAGAGCAAACCCAAACAGAAATGTGCAGAAGGAAGGAAATAACAGAAATTAGAGTGGACCAAAAGACAATGAGCAAAAATACATAGAATCATTAAAAGCAAAAGTTGGTTTTTTGAAAAGGTCAATAAAATTGACAAACCTTTAGCTATTAGCAAAGAAAATAGAAGATGCAAAGAACTAAAATCAGTATAGAAATGGGTGATATTACTACTAACTCTACAGAAATAAAAAGGGTCTAAGGGGGTAGTATGAATGATTGTATGTCTCCAAATTAGATAACCCAGATAAAATAAACAGATCCTTCAATACACATAAACTACCTCCAATGGCTCAAGAAGAAAGGGAAGATATCAAGAGACTATTAACAAGTAAAGAGACTATATCTGTAATTGAAACTTTACGACAACAACAAAAAAACATAGAAACAGATGGCTTCACTGGTGAATTTTACCAACAGTTCAAAGAATCAACACCAATCCTAATCAAATGCTTTCAAAAAGTTGAAGAGGCGAGAACACTTCCTAACTCATTCTATGAGGCCAGCCTCATCTAATACCAAAGCCAGGTAAAGATATACCAAGAAAAGAAAGTTACAGAACAATATTTCTCATGAAAAATTCTTAACAAAATACTAGCAAACTCTGTCCAATAGCATATTAAGAGAATTATACATCATGATTAAGTAGGATATATCTCAAGAATGCAAGGGTGGTTCAACATAAGAAAACTAATTAATGCAATGACCAAATTAACAGAATGAAAGAAAAAAAAACATGATCATGATAAAAACACTCAGAAAACTAGAAATAGAAGGAAACTTCCTCAACATGATAAAGGGCACATACAAAAAGTCAGCAGCTAACATCATGCTCAATGGTCAGAGACTGAAAGCTTTCCACCTAAGATCAGAGACAAGATAATGATGCTGGCTGTTACTACTGTTACTCAGCATTTTTCTGAGAGTTCTAGCCACAGCAATTAGCCAAGAAAAAGAAAGAAAAGTCATCCAAATTTTAAAGGAAGAAATAAAACTTTCACTATTTGAAGATGATATGATCCTATATACAGAAAATCCTGAAAAATTCACAGCAAAGCCCCAAGAGGTAATAAGCAATTCAGCAATGTGGTGGGGTACAAGATCAACATGCAAAAATCAGTAGTGTTTCCATACTCCAGCAATGAACATTTGGATGAGGAATCCAAGAAAAATTCCATTTACAATAGCAGCTAAAAGAATCAAATATCTAGGAGTAAATTTAACCATGGATGTAAAGGATTTGTATATGGAAAAGGAAAAAATATTGCTGAATGAAGTTTAAAAAGGTTTCAATAGATGGAAAGACTAATATGATTATGGATTGGAAGACTAAATATTGTTAAGATGTCAATTCTATACAAAGCAATATACATATTCAGTGCAATTATAATAAATATTTTAACAGGCTTTGTATAATTAAGGAAAAAATCATCAACTGCAAATGGAAAGGTAAGTGAACTCAAATAACCAAAACCATCTTTAAAAAGGAGGACTCACACTTACTGATTTTAAAACTTATCATAAGGCCATATTAATCAAAACTGTGTGGTACTGTCACAAGGACAGTCATGTAGACCAAGGGAATCAAATTGAGAGTTCAGAAATAAATCCTCATCTTTATGGCCAATTGATTTTTGGCACAAGGTGCCAAGTCCATACATTTGGGAAAGAATAACAAATGGTTCAATGAATGGTGCTGGGAAAACTGGGTATCCCTATGCAAAAAATGAAAGTAGATCTCTGCTTCACACCATATGCCAAAATCAACTTGAAATGGGTTAAAGACCCAAATATAAGAATGCAAAATTGCAAAAATTCTAGAAGAACACATATGGAAGCATCTTCAGGAACTTGTGATAGGGAGTTGTTTCTTAGGCTTTACACCAAAAACATGAGAAATAAAAGAAACAGTAGATAACTGAGACTTTATAAAATGTAAAAACTTCTGTGCATCAAAGGACTCCATCATGAGAGTAGAAAGACAACCTACATAGTATGAGAAATTATTTGGAAACCATTTATCCAATATGGGTTTAATATCCATAATATATTAAAAGAATCCTAAAACTCAACAACAAAAAGACAAAAACCCAATTTTAAAAATAAGCAAGAGTCTTGAATAGACTTCTCCAAAGAAGATATAAAAATGGCTATAAACCACATGAAAAGATGCTCAGCATCATTAGCCACTAGGGAAATGCAAATGAAAACCATGAGACACCATTTCACATCCACCAGACTGGCCATTTTAAAAATAAAACAGAAAATACCAGGTGTTGGTGAGGATATGGAGAGATAGGAACACACATTCATCTTTGTTGAGGATGTAAAATTGTGCAACCACTTAGGAAGATAGTTTGGCAATTTCTCAGAAAATTAATTACAGACTTATCATATGACCCAGTAATTCCACTTTTAGGTATATACATCCCCAAATTCTGCTCATGGACTGCTCATGGACTCAAACAGATATTTGGACACTGATGTTCATAGCCATATTATTCACAATCACCAAAGAAGGAAGCAATTCAAGAGCCCCTCAACTGATGAGTGGATAATGAATTGTGGTATATACATACAATTTAATATTATTCAGCCATAATGAAGAGTGAAGTTCTGATACATGTTACAACATGGATGAACCTTGAACATCATGTTGAGTGAAATAAGCTAAGCCCAAAAAAGGACAAATATTGTTTGATATCACTTATATAAAATAATTAGAATATGCAAATTCATAGAGTCTGAAGCTATAATATGTTTACCGGGGGTCAGGTGGGGTGGGATGGAGGAGTTAATGCTTAATTGGTGGAGATTCCATTTGGAGTAATGGAAAGGTTTTGGTAATGGATGATGATAATAGTGGCACAACGTTGTGAATAAAATTAACATCACTGAATTGTATATCTGAAAGTAGATGAAATGGGAAATTTTAGGTTGTATATATATTTTACTAAAGTAAAAAAACAACTGTACAACACAAAGAGTGAACCCTAACATACACTATGGACTAAAGTTAGTAGTATAATATATTACCTAATAAATTATAATATTGTTTTATCAATTGTAACAATGACGTCATACTAACACAATATCTTAATGATAAGGAAATCCATGTGTGTGAGAGGTGGCATATATAGGAATTCTGTACTTTTTACATGATTTTTCTGTTTACCTACACCTGCTTTAATAAAATAATAGCAATGAAAATCTAAAAATATCTATAGAAACAGAAAGTTCTAAATAAAATAATATGACAAGCAAAGTATATCTGTCATTTCAATAATTAAATGTATGTAAATCACCAGTAAAAATTGAGAAATAATGTTTTCAGAATTGGAAAATTAAACATTGTTAAGATGTCAGTTTTCCCCAATTGCATGACATAATCATTTAAATCGCAATCATAATTCCAGAAAACTTTTTTAAAACTAAAAATTGTCAATGTGATTCTAAATTTTATATGGACAAGAAACAGTTCTAGAAGAACCAAAACAATATTTTAAAATGACAGCAAGGAGGTCTGATACCATGTGATTTCAAGACTTACTATAAAGCTCATATTCAAGATAATGTGGTACTTTACTTACATAATAACATACAGATAGAATCAGACAGAGACTCACACTAATTTGATTAATTGATTTTTGAATAAGTTGGCTAAGCAATTCATGGAGGGAGAAGGGTGTTGGCAGTGGGTGATTTAAGACTTTTCAGCAGCTGTGGCTAGGACCATTCAGTGTTGAAAGATGGACCTTGATCTCTATCTCACAAGGCTTTAGATGAATCATAAACCCAAAATGAAAGCAAAAACCACAAAACCTCTAGAAAGAAACAGGACAATGTGTTCATAAATTGAAGGCAGGCAAAGATTTTACAAAAGCAGGAAAGAAAATATTATAAATAGACTTCATAAAATTAAGATCTTCTGCTCATCAAATGACACCATTAAGAAAATGAATTAGGTAAGTCACAGTCTGGTAGAAGACATTTGCAAAGCATATAACTATCAAAGAATTGTATCCAGACTATATAAAGAACTTCTATCACTCAATAATAAAACAAGGAAATCTACTTTTACAAAAAAAGAAAGGTTTTGAATAGATAATTCATAGAGGTGAATGTGTTAATTGACAATAAGCATATTATAAAGTGCTAAGCATCATTAGTTATTAGACAAATGGAAATTGAAATTACTATGGAATGCCATTTTAAACTCAGTAGAATTTCCTGAAGTTAATATACCTGAAATACCAAATATTGGTGAAGAGGTGGAGCAACAGGACATTAGCAATAAGAGTCCTTTAAAAGGAAAAGTTTTGGTGTTTTTCAATAAAATTAAACCTAAACCTATTATATGATACAGCAATTTAAGTATTTTTCCAAGGTCAGTAAACATGTATGTCCACAAAAATGTGTGTTCAAGAATGTTTTCAGGAGCTTTATTTTTAATAGCTCCAAATTGGAAACAATTCCAGTGTACAACAAATGAAAAATAGATATAGAAACTGATATAATCAAACAATGCTCTAATACTCAGAAAAAAGGAAAAAGGGGATCAGCAGGGTTGAATCTTACAGAGATTATGTTGAGTGAAAGAAGCAGATCACAAAATACTACATACTGTGTGGTTCTAATAAAATGAAATTCTAGAATAGCTAAAACTAATCTTTGATGAAAAACTAACAAATGTTTTTCATGGATTGAATCATCTTCCTCACAAAGACATGGTCAAGTTCTAATTCTTGGTTCCGTGGAGGTGAACCCATTTGTAAATAGGATCTTTGAAGACATTATTAGCTAAAGTTAGTCCAGATTAAATCAGCATTGGCTTTAATCCATGATGCCTGTAATCCTTGTGGATCCAGTTAAGATGAGATGTATGGGAAGAAAGACAGCTATGTGATGGAAATTGAGTTACGGATTACTGGCAAGCTACCACCAGAATAGAGAAAGCATGAACCTGCTGACACCTTGATTTTGGATTTCCACCCCCTAAACTATGAGACAATGAATTGCTGTTTTTTTAAGCTAACTTGTTTTTGGTACTTTATTATGGCAGCCCTGACATACTAAGACAATGTGGCTGTCTCTGGGTGTGGAGGAAAGAGGATACTGACTAGAAAGAGGATAAGACAATTTCATGGATTGATGGACACCGTGTTCTGGGTTGATGGTTTATGCATTTATCTAAACTTGTTCACTTGTACAGTGAAGATTTGTTCATTTCATGGTATGTATTTTTTAACTCAAATAACTGCAAACCAATATAGAACACTATTTAATAGCATGCTTATTGCAGTATGGGGGGTTAACAATCTGGAAACTACTTTCTGGGTATTCTAGGCTTTAGCAAATGAATAAGTACATTGAGGATAATGGGAGCCAGGTTTCTTATTGTTGGAAAATGAAAATATAAATATTGAAAGGAGGAGAATAAATGTAAACTGAAGTGGTGGTCAGATTAAGATGTTTAATTGAACTCATGTCTTTTTATATGTATATATAGGTAGATATAAAAATATAGATATCTCTTTATATGAATATATATTAATGAATGTATATGTATCACATATCTACCTATATCTATCTACCATCTATCTACACACCTCACACATATACATCAACTGCATGCAGTTTCCTAGCCCTGTGTACTCTGAAGACCTACAAGTAAACTTACATCATAGCGATGAGCACAGATCTTGATTTCTAAATATCATTTTTTACTAAAAGGAACCAGGACTTCTTAGAATAAGGCTTATTCCATGGATAGGGCAAGAATACCCAAGATTAGGTGGGAGTATCTTATTTTATTCACCAGAAGCTGTAGGAAGCATTCAAGGACTCATGAGTGGGTTTGAAGGGATTCACCCTGGCCAAATGTGCGATAGACCATCAAAATAAATAATGATAGTAATGGATTAAGACCCATTGAATAAAATAAAATTCTTTGATACCATACTGATATAAGCAAATAAATGAATAAACAAAGGAGTGAGGATGATAGGAAAGCCCTTCTTTAGAGTAGAATGCTATCTAAAAAGTATAGAAAGATTTCAGTATTACCAATGGATGCTAAAGGTCGTAGGTAAAAGTTTGATGAAAAGGATATTTATATAGATCTAAAATAGGGCCTTAAAAATTACTTAAAGGAAAAAAATAGTGACTTCAAGGTATTGAATCCTGGCAAATAATACCCTAAACAACTGATGATGGCTAGCATCACCAATGTTGTAATAAATGACCCAAAGAAGTTAGAAGTGAGAAAGTAGTAAAAATGAGAACAAAAATCAGTGAGATGTAAACCAGAGAAGCAATATAAAAAAATAAACTACTACAAATGTAGTCTTTGAAAAGACTAATAAAATTTGATAAATTTCTAGCAAGAATGATCAATACCCCCCCCCCCAGAAATTATCAACATCAGAAATGGAAACAGTAAACAGTGGATTTCACAAAGTATAAAACATGTATACTATGAACGATTTTATGGCAATCAATATGACAACTCAGATGAATAAGGAAATTTACTTGAAAAGCAGGATTTATCAAAATGGACACAAACTGAGATAGACATTCACATTAGGTCTATATATATTAAAGACATCAAACCTGAAGTTAAAAACTTTTCTACAGGGCAGGCCATGGTGGCTCAGCAGGCAGAGTTCTTGCCTGCCATGCTGGAGACCCAGGTTCTAGTCCCAGTGCCTCCCCATGCTAAAAAAAAAAAAAAAATCCTTCCCACAAATGACCTTCTGGCTTAGATGTCCTCACTAATGTATTTTTTCAAATAAGAAATAATGCCAACTTTTTCCATAAAATAGAAAAAAAGAGCATATTACTCAATTCACTTTATGATGACCAAAGTTCCCTTGATACAAAAATTGAAAAGGATCTTACAAGAAAGGAAAAACTACAGGCCGATTTCTCTCATGAACATAGAGGCAATAATCCTGAACAGTTAGCAAATAGATTTTAGCCATATCTAAAACCAATAAAATGCCTTGGAATTCCCACATAATCTTTCTCAATTTTTCCCAGCACCAAGGCAATCACTGTTGGGATTTCTTTAAGTATAGATTAATTTTGCCTCTTCTAGAACATTATATGATACAATCTTACAACATGCTTTCTTTGGCATCTTGGTTCTTACCTTCATAATAATGTATCTGTGATTCATCATGCATATATCTGTTGCTTATTACTTTCCATTGCTGAGTTGTATCTCCTCAAATGTATATACCATACTGTTGCTGATGGATATTTCTTTTACATCAAGGTTTCAGTTCTATTGACTAAAGCTTCTTTGAACATTTTAATGAAAGTCTTATAGAGGACATAGGTTTACATTTAGCTTAGGCAAATACCTAGGAGTTAAGTAGAGTAGCTGGGTCACAGGGTAGGAGTATACTTAACTTCGTAAGAAACTTACAAGACTGTTTCCAAAAGCGTTTGATTATTTTACATTCTTTCCTCCTTCTCTACTTCTACTTGACCAATGTGGCCTCAAATAACTCTGGAGAAACTGAACCATTTCTGAAATAGAGAAATTGGCTCTGCAGTAAAGCTTCAGTGAGAAAGGGTCTACCTTTTCGAATTTCCTGATTTGCCATCGATTTTCCTCCATATTCCTCCATCGGTCATCACATGACCCCGCACAGCTGCACTGAGGCTAACAGGCAGATGCTAGCACAGAGGCTACCTGGGCAGCTGTCACTGCAATTTCCACAGGAATGAGGACATCCAGAGAGGTTTTACTTCACAATTTGATTTTTTTTTAAAAAAATTAATAATACAACCAATTAAGATGCAATATGAACATTCTTTTATCACATCATTGCATATTCATCATCATGATCATTTCTTAGAACAATTGCATCAATTCAGAAAAAGAAATAAAAAGAAAACAGAAAAAAATTCATACATACCATACCCCTTACCCCTCCCTTTCATTGATCACTAGCATTTCAATCTACTAAATTTATTTTAACATTTGTTCTCCTATTATTTATTCATTTTTATTCCATACGTTTTACTCATCTGTCCATAAGGTAGATAAAAGAAGCATCAGACACAAGGTTTTCACAATCACACAGTCTCACTGTGAAAGCTATATCATTATACAATCATTGTCAAGAAACATGGTTATTGGAACATGGTTCTACATTTTCAGGCAGTTCTCTCCAGCCTTTCTGTTATGCCCTAACTAAAAAGGTGGTATCTATTTAATGTGTTAGAATAAACCTTCAGGATAACCTCTCGACTCTGTTTGGAATCTCTCAGCCATTGACACTTTATTTTGTCTCATTTCACTCTTCCCCCTTCTGGTCGAGAAGGTTTTCTCAATCCCTTCGTGCTGAGTCCCAGCTCATTCTAGGATTTCTGTCCCACATTGCCAGGAAGGTCCACACCCCTGGGAGTCATGTCCCACGTAGAGAGGAGGAGGGCAGAGAGTTTGCTTGTCGTGTTGGCTGAGAGAGAGAGACCACATCTGACCAACAAAAGAAGTTCTCTTGGGGGTGACTCTTAGGCGTAATTTTAAGTAGGCTTAGCCTATCCTTTGCAGGGTTATGTTTCATATGAACAAACCCCAAGATTGGGGGCTCAGACTATTGCTTTGGTTGTCCCCACTGCTTGTGAGAAGATCAAGAATTCTCCACTTGGGGAAGTTGAATTTCCCCCCTTTCTCACCATCCCCCCAAGGTTTGCAAATACTTTTTTATTCACTGTTCACATCCTTCTGGGATTTATCTAGGCATCACTCTGGGCAAACCTACAAAATTTCATGCCCTACTCAAGGTTCCATGTGCTTATGGTGTTCAATTGAGCTGTCCATATAAGTTATATTAGGAAATGCACTAGTCAAAATATAAATTTTGTACCAAATAAACATTTTTTCTTCAGTCTCACACAAAAATTAAAGTTTTAAAATATGAATTACCATCTATTTTCAACACCCTGCATTACTGACATTCCTTTGTTCTTCCTCATGCAAAACATTTTTAAATTTGTACATTTAGTCACTATCATTATACACTCTAGGTATTCCTAGATTATACCATCTTAATCTTAATAATAAATCTTATCTTTTGATTTCATTTTTGCCCCCAGGACTTCTCCCTGTACAAGGTTATCCATGAAATAGAAATACCCTGCTAGGATGTTCTGGGGACAGGCCCAGTACATCACATTTCAAGAGATGTTAAATTGATGCAATTTTTGGAAAGTGATTTAACAACAGTTAATACAGTTAATATAGTTATTTTAAAAGATAAACCTTTATGAATGCATAGGATTACATTTGAATATATTTATTGTGGCATTATTTATAGTAATTAAAAAATAGGAAAAAATGAAATGTGCATTAGCATGGTACTCATTAAGTAGATGATGGACATATTCATAAAGTGAATATTATTTAAGGCATCATTCCAAATGTGAAAAAATATATGTGTTAATATGGAAAGGCTTAATACATAAACACACATATTTATGTATGGATGCACTAGACACTAAAAATAATATTTAGTTCTAGGACATGGCTCTGGAGAATCAAGCTGATGGGAAAAGGAATGCTGACATTTCAACTTTTATCCCTCTATAAAATTTGAATTTTTAAATATGAGCTGTGCTAATTTTAAGGTCTATTTTTTCAAAAAGTACATAAACATTTAACATTTTACTATTTTATTTTAAGCACCTTACCCTTCCCCACTTTTATGTAGTCTTTTTCATTTGAAAGTTCTGAATAGCAGTTCTTCAGCCTTTGCCCATCACTTCAATCAGTTCAGGGAGATAAACAAATTGCATTTGAAAACATATAAGGAAAATGTATGGTTGCATAGCCACTGTTGGAACATATGCATATTGAAGGGCCATGGTGTTAGCAGATCATTACGTTGGAGCCTATGGTGCATACTTTCTAATTTTCTTTTACCAGAGTTCCCATAATTTTGGGTAGAGGGTGCTGATTGGGGGAATGCAGGGATCATATGGGGAAATGGGCTTCTTGAGAGCTTGGAAATAGAGAAAAAAATGTTGACAGAAGCCCATTTGGTGGTCTCTAGTTTTTTATGTATGTCTTGGAGCCATTTGCGGGGTCTTTAGCTTAGGCTCTGCAGTTCTAAATGGAATTGGAGAGGCCTAGAGCTGAGCAGGGTGCTGACTATTCACAAATTGAACTCTGGCAATAACCAGGACTTGGGGCCTGGGAGGAAGGCAGCTTTGGCGTTGAGAATCCCTTGCCCAGGGAGATTTTAAGTTTGCCCATTAAACAAAAGTTTTCAGTATTCTAAAATCTGATGAGCCTCAAGAGAGAGGAGCTGAAAATTTCTCTGGCTTTCCCTTGACAACATGCCTAGTATGTCTCTGAACCTGGGTAAATTGTCCCTCAGTGAATAACTTTCTCTGGGGACATATAGTGGAAAGAAAGGAGGGAGAAGGAGAAAAGAGAGGGAGACATTTGGATTCATCACAGCACCTTTATTTCTGGAACTTTTCTTAAGCTGTAATGTGTGGATGGTTTTCTTCTTTGCTCTGAGTGAATGCTGTCTCTGCAGAATGACTCAATGCTAGACAGTCAGTCCGTAGCTAGCTAAAGTTGATCCTTGAAGTGCTGTAGGACTTTTCAGTCCAGTACCGTTCTTTGGAGGTGTCTTTTTGGGATGACAGAGAGAGTTGGAGAGCATCAGCTTGGAAGACCCTGGGGTTGGTCCCCTGTAAGACAAAGAACTCATGAAGCCTGAAAAGTGGGCTAGGGGAGCTGCATAGGGGATGATCTCTACTTCAAATCCTCCTTTACAGAGAAAAATGTTAACTTTTCTCTGCCCAGCTTCCTGCCTTACCTAAGATAGGCACAGCTTTCTGCCATTACCTAAGACTCTGCTCCTAAGAGTCTAGGAGCAGGAAAGGAATATTAATTTAACGTGGGAATTTCTTTACCTAAATTTCCTAATATATGCTTAATATTTTGTAGGGGCCCTGTTGGGAGAGAAAGAGACTGCAGGTTGACTGGGCAATGCTTTAGTGAAGATGAATGGAGAGAAAGCTGGTCAGGAGGGATACTCTTTGTTAATTCATTGATTGATCTTTCATTGATTGATTATCCATTCAATATATATTTAAGCATACATAATTTTCTGTATCAAACTAGTTTCTTGGCACTGGTGACAAATCAGTGAACCAGTAAGATAAAGCTCTTGAAGACTTACTTCTAATGTAATTTTTAGATCATAAATGAATAAGCAAGTAAAAGTATATATAGGTTTTCAGTTATTGATGAGAACCAAGAAGAAAAATACGTGTGGAAGGGTGCATGTGTTGTCTTAGAGAGAGTGACTGGGGAAGCGTCCTCTGAAGAGGAGACGTTTAAGTGAAGACCTGATAGGTGAGAGACAGAACCCAGACATCCTAAGAAATTCAGTGTAATCTATCTTGGTGTCTTCTGACACTTTTCCTTTCTCACAAGATTCTGGAGAAAATAGAAGGTCATGGATAAGCAGATTTACTCTGTAGACTTTTCCAAGCTGCTCTTAGGGCTTGGAGTCAGCTTCCCAGAAGTTAGGGAAAGACTTAATATTTTGTCTGAAAATAGCTGTCATGTTATGACAGTGTCCTAGTTATACCCCACTTTCCTGGCATCCAGACTTACCAACATGCAGAAATGATTAAAAAGAAAACTGAATTGAAAACCTTAAAATGTACTTAATTCAAATAGAACCAACATTCAGAGGAAATAAAAGGCAGAAGTAACTGTGTGTGGGTGGTATTGGCTGGGTGTACTTTCTTAAATCTGTTGAGATGCAGGAGGTTATTGCAGGACAGGTATGTAAAAGGCAGAGAAGTTAGTTTAGATTAATGGGGTTGGTGGTATAAATGAATATGTGTCAGGAAAGTAGACAGGGTTGCAAGTCAGAGCAAGGTTTGAGGCAGGATATACAGTGAATTGATGGATGAGGATGCATTTCGTGAGTGGGTTTTCAAACCTATAGTATAGTATTGGTAACTAGTGCTCTTCTTCTTGCATACATTTATCTTCATATATTTTATATACTCCTTAAAACAGTAACATTAACCTTATACAGAGAATAGCAGCAAGTGAACCCCACCTGGTCATGTTGTAGAGTCTAGGAGCAGGAGAAGAATATTACTTTAGTATGGAAATTTCTTTACCCGTTTGAGATCAAAAGCAGTGTAATCTCTCTTGCTTTCTAGATTTCACAAAGAGCAAGAGCACAGGACTAAATGTTGGGGAATCAATCTAGTGTCACTGAATTTTATCTCCTTGGCTTCCCTGGTTCTGAAGAGCTACACCATATTCTTTTTGCTACATTCTTCTTCTTATACTCAGTGACATTAATGGGAAATACAGTTATCATTATGATTGTCTGTGTTGATAAACGTCTGCAGTCCCCCATGTATTTCTTTCTTGGTCACCTCTCTGTCCTGGAGATCCTGGTCACAACCATTATCATTCCCGTGATGCTCTGGGGACTGCTGCTTTCAGGGATGCAGACAATATCTTTGACTGCATGTGTTGCTCAGCTTTTCCTTTACCTTGCTGTGGGGACAACAGAGTTTGCATTACTGGGAGTGATGGCTGTGGACCGTTATGTGGCTGCGTGTAACCCTTTGAGGTACGACATCATTATGAACAGCCGCACCTGTACTCTGGTGGTGGTTTTGTCATGGGTGTTTGGGTTCCTTTTTCAAATCTGGCCTGTCTATGCTACATTTCAGCTTACCTTCTGCAAATCAAATGTGGTGAACAATTTTTTCTGGGACAGAGGACAATTGCCCAAACTCTCCTGTGATGAGACTCTTTTCATAGAATTCATCCTCTTTTTAATGGCTGTTTTTGTTCTTTTTGGCTCTTTGATCCCTACAATTGTCTCCTACACCTACATCATCTCCACCATCCTCAAGATCCCCTCAGCCTCTGGCCGGAGGAAAGCTTTCTCCACTTGTGCCTCCCACTTCACTTGTGTCGTGATTGGCTATGGGAGCTGCTTGTTCCTCTACGTGAAACCCAAGCAAACACAGGCAGCTGATTATAATCGGGTAGTTTCCTTGATGGTTTCAGTTGTGACACCTTTCCTCAGTCCCTTCATCTTCACCCTCCGTAATGACAGAGTCATAGAAGCTCTTCGGGATGGGGCAAAACACTGTGGTCATCTTTTTAGGAACTGACTTTGTCCTAGGCAGTTTTACATGGGAAAGCATTTGTCAAGGGGTTTTGAATAATCTGGAAAGTATTTCTTTATCTTTGAGCTACAGTGTACACATTATCATCATCAAATAATCTGTGTGTAGCAAAAGATTCCTAAGTTACTGGCCATGGTTTTCCACCTGGTTAGTTGTTACATGAAAGTTTTCTTTGTTGTTTTGTAAGAAACACACATACGTATACATTTTATATGCTCTCCTATACTTACATTTCACATCAAAACAAAAAAAAATAATACATGTGATATTTAGATTTTGGACAAGGAAAGGCAAGGACAACATTTTCTCTGTCTACCACAAAGGAAGGAGGGCAGTAGAGTGGTCTGGTTGGGAGATGAAGTGACAGGGAGAGAGCTGCCCTTGCTGCATGAGGGGTTTAAGGAGGAGTGCCAAGAGGACAGCGACAGAGGCAGCCTCTATCCCCGCTACTTGCATTTCCCATATATTTCAGTCTGGCATGATCCATGCTACCTGCCCTGCTTTCCTGTTCCCTCATTTATTCATCCGATCCTGCTCATTTTCTTTCCTGATTCCTCTTTGTTTCTCTCTTTCTTTGATTCCAATTTCCAAATTCATCTTTTGGTTCCACTTTATTTCTTCCCCACCTCAAAATTTGAAGGTTTAGTGTGCTATTGTCCAGCTCTGCACAGTGCTGCCCTAAAACTTTATTATCAGAATTGCCCAGTCTCACCCCTCTTGATCAGCTCACCCTGTTCCCAACCAGTGTTTCCATTTCTAATATAATAAGCACAATTTCATCCACTGCAGCATTTCTATAATGACAAAATCTTGATAACCCAATGGAGTATCAGTAGGTGACTGATTAATTAAGCTATATTTCATCCCTGCAATGAAATGTGGATCTGTAAAAAAGCATCATTGATGTCTCTCTGCAATGATTAGAAAATACCTCCAAGCTATATTAATTGAAAAAAAGCAAAGCATAGTATCTTGAATTTAATATGCTCTCTTTTGTGTAACAAAGGGGTTAAAATAAGTATATATATTCATAGTTTCTTGTGGAAGATAATGTAAGAAACTGCAAGTGGTTACTTTGCGATTGGGTTAATAAGAATGGGGCCAATGGGCTAAGAAGTATGACTCTTCATTGCATTTTAATATTCTACTTATTCTCCAACCCTGAATATATATATACAAAAATACAATAAACAATTCCATAGATTTGTTATGTCTTAACGGGTGTACTAATTCAACCTCCACTCTTTTAATTCCTCCAGGAAGGGTCACTCAAAGAATACCTTCTTAGTTACATACATATATCTTTTTAACTGGGGAGATATTTGTTAAGTGGAGCCTTTTGTTGAATTGTTAACAAAATTTAATTTGTTAAATTATGGGAAATTTTAGGTTGTATATGTGTTACCATAATATTTTTTTCTGGAAATCCATGGAACTGTACAACACAATGAACCCTAATGTAAACTATGGGCTATAACTAATGGTATAATTGTAAAAATAGTTTCATCAGTTGTAACAAAGGTACAACACTAATGCAAAGTATTAAAAATAGGGAAAACTATGTATGTGGGGTGTATGGGAACTCTGTACTTTCTCCATGATTTTTCTGTAAACCTACAATTTCTGTAATAAAAAATTGGGGAAGACATTATGAGAACTTTGGAGCTTAACAAAGAGGCTGGGAGCTTGAGAAAAATAATAGAAGAGAGAAGGTTGCGTAGATGGTACTACACACACATTCCTTACTTAAGGGCTGGGTTAGTTAGTCTGCTAGAGAAAAAAATATCACTCTTAGCAAGAGAGGGGGCTGCCCTATTCAAAGGAGGGGTCACTTTGACACACAATAGCTATCTGTGTACTAGGCACCAGGAGTCAGAGAGAATATCATCCAGAACTTCATACTCAAGAGCAATGTACTGTAGGCAAAACCTGGAGAGGCTCCATGCCTAATCCACAACCTAAAGGCAATAGCTTCCTACTATGCTAAATGTTTCTCTCTCCTCTCCAAAAGTGATCACAGAGAACAGACTGTGCTTTGACGAGATTTGTACAGTTTCTGACTTTGGATTGTGTTTGTACTGCTACTGAAGTGGTTTAAAGCTTTTGTAATATTGTGATGGAATGAAAATATTTTGTATATGGAAAGAATATGTCCTTTTAGGGTCCTGGGAGTGGAATGTGTGGGTTGAAACTGTTAGGTACCCAAGAAAAGTCACGTTGGCATAATCCTAACCCAATTTTGTGAGCGTAGACTTACTGTACGGTGGGACCTTTTTTGATTAGGTTGTTTCCATGGCTCTGTGACACACCAAATTGTGGGTGTGATGTTTTGATTAGGTTATTTCCATGGAGAGGTGACTCCACTCATTCAATGTGGGTCTTAATTAGCTTACTGGAGTCCATTAAAAGGAAGGCCATTTTGGAGAATACAATGATGCTTGGAGAATCGATACAGAGAGCAGAGAAATGAAACAAGACACAAATGTTTGGAGATGCAGAAGATGCCAAAAGCCCCAGGAGATATCGGAAGCTGAGAGAAGCATTTGAAACCAGAAACTGGAAAGGAAGAACAGCAGACATCACCATGTGCCTTCCCATGTGACAGAGAAACCCTGGACAGAGAAAATTGGCCTTTCTTCTGAGAATATTCTGAGAAGTTGCTCTTTTGTTGGGTGCCTTAATTTGGACATTTTCACAGCCTTAGAATTGTAACTTGTAACTTAATAAATCACCTTTATAAAAAACAATCCATTTTTGGTATATTGTATTCTGGCAGCTTTAATAAACTGAAATAGAACCTCAGAGAAATGTGGGACACCACCAAGAAAACCAACATATCCATAATGAAATGCCAGAAGACAAGGAAAGACAGAAACAATCCGGAAATACATTCAAATAAATAATGGCAGAAAACTTTCCAAATTTATTAAAAAACAATAAACTATATATCTAAGAAGCTCAATCAACTCCAAGCAGATAAACACAAAAAGTCTCACAGATACATCATGGTAAAAATGGTGGAATTTAAAGAAAAAATCATGAAAGCATCAAGACAAAAATGATTCTTCGCTTACAAAAGAATGCCTAAAAGAGTAACAGGTGACTTCTCAGCAGAAACAGTAAAGTCAGTGGGATAACGTATTCAAAGTGCTCAAAGTAAAAAAGCAAAACAAAACAAAAACTGTCAACCAAAAATCCTATATCTTATAAAGCTATCATTCAAAAATTATTATGTATTAAAGAGTTTTCCAGATAAACAAAAACTGAGAATTTGTTATCAGCAAATACTTTTACAAGAAATACTAAAGAAAGTTCTTCAGGCTGAAAACAATCGACCCCAGCCAATACTTTGGCTTCATATGAGAAAAAAGCACCAATGTAGGCAATTATATGAGTATAAAAGAGATTATAAATGAATATTTTTCTCTTTTCTTCTCATAACTGATTTAAAAAGCAATTGTATAAAATAATATGTATATAATGTATTGTTAAGATTATAAAATACAGAAAAGTAACATATATGTAATATATTTGCCAACAACAGCATAAAAGAGGGCACAGGAACAAAGCTATAATAAGGTAGGGCAATAACAGATTGTAAATCAATAATTATTGCAATGTATTTTTATATTTATAACATTAATAGATGTAATACATAGAAGAATAATAACAGAAAAAGGGGAAGGGAATAGAGCTACAAGGAATAAAATTTCTCGATATGATTGGAATTAAGCTAGTATAAATCTGAGCTGATTCTGATAAGTTAAGATTTTAGCATAGTTTGTATATATAAGTTGTATGGAAAACCCTACCACTAAGAAAAAAACTCTAAAATATATAGCGAAAAGAATCATTAATGAATTAAAAGTCTACATTAGAAAATATTTACACAGTGTAATAGAGAGCAGTGAAGGAAAGATAGAGGAACAAAAATGGCATGAGAAATATGGAAAACAAAAAGTAAAATAGCAGATGTAAATTCAACTATGCCTGTAATAATTTTAAGTGTGAATGAAGTAAACAACCCAAACACAGAGATTATTAGACTGGATTAAAATAATGATCTAACTATATGTTGTCTTCAGGAGACACATTTTATTTATAGCATAGTTGTTACAGCATTGTGCTTGCGGGAAGAAAAAGACAAGTTTTAAAATAAACTAGTAGCTGTAAACAGAGCACTAAGTAGGCAACACATAAGAAAAACAGGTGTTAATCTTGACATTGTGGTTTGGAGACTGAACCTCAAAGCCTGAGAGTTAAAATAACCATGATAACAAAACCAGGAAAGGATAATATAAGAAAAGCAGGAGCATAGATACAAATTTTGGAAATAAATACTTGCAAATGCTGATGTATGAAAAAAACCATCATGATAAATTTAGTTTACCCTGGGACTACAAAAAGAGATTAATATTTTTAAATCTCTTAAATGTAATCACTGTATTGTCATTTCCAATTGAAGATAAATCATTTGATAAAATTTAGCTCCTATTATTAATTTAAAAAATTGCAATAAGTGAGATATATAAGGTATGTGTAAAAGGTGTGCCTCAGACATTCTTAAAAGTGGATGGGAGCATTTCTTTCAAAACAGGAACAAGGCAAGATTGTCTTTCTTTTTAACCACTTGCTTTTCTGAGGCTGCAACAAGAACAATAGGTGAGAAAAATAAAGGGAAAGGAAGAAGAAAGTTGCCATTCATAAATGCTTGGATTACATCAAAAACAAAATAATCTATAGATTATTAATATATTATTATAATTATTATTATGCAAAAGTCAATTGCAGGGCGGTGCGACAGTGGCTCAATGGAAGAATTCTCGCCTGCCATGCCAGAGATCCAGGTTCGATTCCTGGTGCCTGCCCATGCGAAAAAAAAAAAAAGTCAATTGCAACTAACAGCAAAGAAAATACGTTACACAGATGCTGTGTACCAGAGCATCAGAAAATGTAAGGAAGTCCACAAGTGCATGGCCTGAATGGAAAAACATTGTACACCTTGCACTGGAAGACATTAAAAGAAGACAAAATACATTAAGACACCATGCTTATTAATTGGAAGTATCACTATTGTGAAGATGTTAGTCCTCCTCAAATTGGTGTTATAGACTCTAAGTCAGAATTCCCAGAAGTGAACTTGACAAGCTGATTCTGAGGTTATATTGCTGAACAATGGTCCAAGAAGAGTCAGTATATTCCTGAAGGAGGTAGGGGGCTTGCTCTGGCAGTTGGCAAGACTTTTTTTTTATTTTTTAATAATTCTTTGTGATAAGTATATTATTGATATAGGGAAAACAGTGGTAAATGTAGAAAAGAGCGGTAAAAACAGATAAAAATAAACTTTGTTTACCAAAAATCATTATAAAGAAAAAAAAAAAGACAGATCGCAAACTGGGAGAGGATATTTGCAATAATGCTGCTGAAATATAATGATCTAAGAATACATAAAGGCCTAAAAACCAACAAGAAAAAGACAGCAAATTAGAAAAATGGGGAAAAAGACAGACATTTCACAGAGAAGGGAACAGAATTGACTCATTAATGTTGGAAAAAGTGGTTGACTTGATTAATAATCAAGAAAATATAAACCAAAATCTGCAATAAAGTTCCATTTTAAGCTTACCAGACTGGCAAGAGCCAACATATTTCAGAAAACAAAGTGTAGGGAGAATGCTGTAACTCAGGGGAAATTTACACATTCAGGTGGGGAGGGAGTAAATTGGCACCCTCATTTTGGAAAACATTTTGACATTGTATAATGTTGAAATTTCACCTAGTTTTTCCACCTTAAGTTCCACACTTGCTCACGTGGCCCAAGAAACTTTTCAGAAAGTGTCTACACCAGCCATGTACATAATAGCTCAAAATGTGAAACAACCTAAAGGTTCATTAACAGCAAGGGCATAATAGTAACACAGTGGAATATTATACATCTGTGTAAATGAATTAATTACAGCTATCACAGTAGCAGAACTTTTAGAAATATAGTGTCTAGTGAAACAATATTGGTTGTGGAATATTTGTTTAGTGTGCTATTTTATAAAAGTTAAAATCAAGCAGAAGTAAAAAATAGGCTTATGGATAGGCATATATGTGATAAAGTTATTTTAAAAGTGAGAGAACTATAAACACAAAATCCAAAATGTGTTAACCTGGGAGATTATGGGAAAGCAGAGGGGATGGGAGAGGGGAGAAGCACACAGGTGAAGGCCATAGTACTGCTGCTGTTTTATTTCTTCAGTTGGATAGTGGAGCTGTGTGTATTTATTTTGTTTGCTTTATAACTTATGTATCTGTTGCAGGTATTATAGTTATGCATAAAGTTATTACATTAAACAAAAAGTTTCCATAAAAATAACATCTAAATTATAGGTACTGTATAGTGCAATGATACCACTAATGATTGTGATGTTTATAGCTAACATTTAAAGAACACTTCTGCATTGTACTTTTTTTATAGCCACAGTGCTTATTTAATCACTGTAACGACTTATGAAGTATATACTATTACTATGCACATTTGACGAAACTGAGGTCATATAACTAATGAATGTGATACTCAGATTCAAATCCAGGTCTAACTGCAGAACCCAGGCTCTGATTTTAATGCAATTTTATTGATATATATTCATTCATACCATTCATACCATGTAATCTTTCAAAGTTACAATCAGTGGTTCATAGTATCATCATATAGTTGTGCATTCTTCAGCACCAAAAATCGTTGAACATTTTCATTACACCCCAAATATATATCTAAGAATATAAATAAAAATGAAAAAGAACACACAAAACATCCCATGCCCCTTATCCTCCCCATTATTTGTTTATTTTTGTCATTTTTTAAAATCGTCTGTCCATACACTGGATAAAGGGAGTGTCAGCCACAAGGTTTCCACAATCACATGGTCACACTGTAAAAGCTGTATAGTTTTACAATCATCTTCAAGAATCAGGGCTACTGGGACACAGTTCAACAATTTCAGGTGTTTCCTTCTAGCTATTCTAAACCACTAAAAACCAAAAAGGGAAATCAATACAATGTTTAAGAATAACCCCAGAAGGGCCTTTAGACTCCATTTGAAATCTCTCAGCCACAGAAACTTAATTTTGTTTCATTTCTCTTTCCCCTTTTGTTCAAGAAGGCTTTTTCCATCCCACAATGCCAAATTTGGGCTCCTCCCTAAAAAGCATGTCCCACATAACCAGGAGGATTTACGCCCCTGGGAGTGATGTCCCACATGGGGGAAGGGTAGTGAGTTTAACTGCTGAGTTGGCGTCTAAGGAGAGGCCATGCCTGAGCAACAAAAGAGGTTCTCTGGGGGTGAGGGTGACTCTTAGGCATAATTTCTAATCTCAGGTCTGCTGCTTACTAGCTCTGTGACCCTGAACAAGTACTTAATATCTGTAAGCCTTAGTTTCCCACTCTCAAATAGGGATAATAATAATAGAATCCATCTCATGGGTTGCAAATTAAATGAGTTAATAAAAAGTTATTAAAACAGTGCATAGAAGATAAACAGTAGGTATTTTTATTTCTAGCTCAACTATTCTATGATGTGTTAGTGGATAAAACATCATTATTATTATCCCTTCTATTTCTGTAGTGCCCGTAATTTATTTTTCTCTACCTTCCCTGCCAAGTAAATTCCTATTCATTTTTTCCCATTCATTTAAAAAGATATATCTGAAATATTTGTCCTCTTTAAACCCTGTAACCACTCCAGATCAAATTAGTTCCCTTCTCTGAAAAAGGTTCATCTATTTCTTACACAATTTGTCATATTGCTATGTATCTTTTATATATGCATTACTATTTCTTATTATTTTAAGAATTCCTGTACCAGCACAGTGCCTGTCATGGGTAGATGTTCAAGAAATGTTAGATGAATAAGTGGCAGACTCAAAAATAGAAGCTAGATCTCAGTTCACTTATTTTTACAATCTATGTCCCCTAAAACCTAACAACATTATAAAATGAATGTGAAATTTGAGCTAAAAACAAATATCAAACTGAATTTGAGACTGCTGAGAAAAATCATTTATTCAGTCAATATTTATTAAGATTCTAATGTGTTACAAGGACTGAGCCTTGGGCCTGGGTATTCATGAGTAAAATACTGACAATTTTGAGAGTGAAATGGGGCACTGTTACTTGCTTGGAGTAATAGTGCATATATCAGCACTGTCCTTTACAAACTGGGATATATGGTCATTTTTCTTATGGTAATTTGTATTTCAATAAGGAAAATTGTTGAAAGACCCAATGAGTTTAATTTAGTTTGCCTCGACAACGAGATAGCTGGGAAAAGATGGTTTCTTCAAACGCGCCAATATAAATTACTTCATATAAGTTCATCTTCCCACAGAATTGGTGACTTTCTCCTCCCAGCAGTGGAGCTGTGACATCCCATGTGCTGGAAGGTTCTTAGGTGTTACGCAACTGGCCAGTCCAGACTGCTCTTGAAACAGCCAGCTCCCCAAATCCAGATTTTCTGAGACTAAGCAGATTTTTTTTTCATATTGACAAAGTTACTTTCACATTTTTGTAGGAAGGGAGGACAACAGAAAGGATGGAGTACCTTCATTGATATAGAGAAGTATACCAGCAGTGCCCTAGTCCCTCTGTGTAATATCAGTTGGATCAGGAGGAACCAGCACTTCATTCTGTTGCTGAAGAAAGTATTCTCTTACTCTAGTAGAGCCTGTCCCTTAACTCAAAGTGTGTGATACTGTAAAATTTATCTGGAACCCTGTCGCATGACAGGAGGGTACCCAGAAGAGCTTTTCAGCACTCAGTATAATACAAGGAGATTATATTTTGTGGTCATTACTTCTGAAAGTGTTTTAAGTGGTGCAATGAAATAAATCTGAACTATATTTTAGGACGATAATTTTTGTGGCTGTACGCAGAATCTGTTTTGGGGAAAAAGATTTAGAAATGGAATAATAATTTGGGAAGTCATTGAGTACTTCAGATGAGAGTTGATGGTAGCTGGGACTGGGAAGGAGGCAATGGGAATAGAAAATTCAAGATATATTTTGTAATTAAACTGGACAAAGTCATTGATGAATTGGATGTGGGGTGTGGGAAAAGGAAAGATCTAATTAATTCTTAGGTAGGACCTGATTTAAGTAAATGGGTGGATAATTGCCACTTGCTGAAATGGAGAGGACCGAGCTGAGAGGGATAATTTTTGTAAAGGGTGACAAATTGAGTTCAGTTTTGGACATACTAAGTTTAAGATCTGTAATATAATCAAGTAAAGATGTTGTATATGTAGATAGATATGGGAGTTTAGAGCTTAAGAATAGTCTGGCATTAAGAAGAGCTTTTTGGAATTTGTCAATATATGGATGATATTAAAATAAATTCAGGCATACTTTGTTTTATTGGGCTTTGCTTTACTGTACTTCACAGATTTTCTTCTTCTTCTTCTTTTTTTTTTTTTTACAAATTGAAGGTTTTGGGAAACTTGTGTCGAGCAATCTATCTGCACCATTTTTCCAAGTTATGTTCTCACTTTGTGTCTGTATCACATTTGGTAATTATTACAGCATTTCAAAATTTTAAATTATTATTATATCTGCTGTCATGATCTTTGATGTGATCTTTGATGTTACTACTGTACTTATTTTGGAATGCTATAAATCACACTCATATAAGAAGATGAACTTAATCGATAAATGTTGTGTGTATTCTGACTGCTCCACACGAATCTCTCTCCCTGTCTTTGGGTCTCTCTATTCCCTATGACAACAATTTTTAAATTAGGCCAACTAATAACCCTATAATGATCCCTAAAATGTTGCAAACTCCTGGGGCCCTCAAGAATAATGTGAAATCTGCTCTCCCTGTGCTCTAGAAATGGAACAACAAAGTCTGGATGACAGCACATCTGTTTCCAACATGGTTTACTAGAAAATTTAAGACGACTTTTGAGACATACTGCTCAGAAAGAAAGATACCTTTCCAAATATGACTGATCATTGACAATGCACCTGTTCACCTAAGAGCTCTGACAGAGATGTACAAGGAGAGTAATAATGTTTCTATGCCTGCTAACACAACATCCATCCTGCAGCCCATGAATCAAGGGGTCATTTTGAATTTCAAGTCTTATTATTGAAGAAATACAGTTTGTGGTGCTATAACTGCCACAGTTAGTGATGGGTAAGGCAAAATAATTGAAAATCTTCTAGAAAGGGTTCACCATTATAGATGCCATTAAGAACATTCGTGATTCATAGGAGGAGGTCAAAATATCAATATTAACAAGAGTTTGGAAGAAATTTACCCCTACCCTCTTATATGACTTTGAAGTGTTCCAAACTTCAGTGAAGGAAATAATGCCAGATGTGGTAGAAATAACGAGTGAACCAGAATTATAAATGGAGTCTGAAGATGGGACAGAAGTGCTGCAATCTTATAAATCTTGAATGGATGAAGAGTTGTTTCTTATGGATGAACAAAGAGAATGTTTCTCGATATGGAATATACTGTTGGCAAAGATGTGGTGAACATTGTTAAAATGACAACAAAGATTTGCAATGTTACATAAACTTAGTTGATAATGCATTGGCAGTGTTTGAGAGGATTGATTCAACTTTTGAAAAAATGTCCACTGTGGGTAAAACTGTGCTATCAAACACCATCATAGGCTATAGAGAAATCTTTCATGAAAGAAAGAGTCAACTGATATGGCAAATTTCTTTGTTGTTTTACTTTAAGGAATTGTCACAGCCACCCCAACCTTCAGCAACCACAACCTTGATCAGTCACCAGCAAAAGAGTATGATTTTCTGGAGGCTCAGATGATGGTTAGCAATAAAAAAGTTTTAAAATTAAGGCCTGTACATGTTTTTTTTTCTGAGATAATGCTATTGAACATGTAACAGACTACAATATAGTATAAACATTACTTTTATATGCACAAGGACACCACAAAGTTCATGTGGTTTACTTTATTGTCATATTCACTTAATGTAGTGGTCTGGAACCAAAACTGAAATCTCTACAGATTACAGTATGGCTATAATGAAAATAATATGTATTAAAACTTTACTGACAAGGATTGCAGTGTGAAAATGTAAGCAAAGGTTAATATAGCTCACGCTATTTAAAAAAAATCACTCCAAAGTCTCAAAGAAAATGAGAAACCAGAATGTATACCTGTCATGGTTAGGGACAGGTGTCAACTTGGCCAAGTTGTGGTACCTGTTCATCTGATTGGGCAAGCAGTGGCCTGTCTGTTGCAATGAGGACATTTCATAGGATTAGGTCATGATCACGTCAACTACATCCACAGCTGATTCCATTTGTAATCAGCCAAAGGGGAGTGTCTTCTGCAATTAGTGATGCTAAATGCAATCATGGGAAGCCTTTTAAGGAGGACTCAGAGGAGACAAGTTGCATTCCTGCTTTGGCTGGTGAGCCTCTCCTGTGGAGTTCATCCAGGCCATCCATTGGAGTCATCGGCTTCGCAGCCTGCCCTGTGGATTTTGGACTCTGCGTTCCTACGGTCACGTGAGACACTTTCATAAATTTTATATTTGCAAATGTTCCCTGTTGATTCTGTTTCTCTAGAGAACCCTAACTAATACAATACCTTTGATGAGACTAGGCGACAACTAAAATTCCACACCAAAAGAAGTGAAAGTGTTGTGTATCATTTAAAGTCCAGTCAGGAAAATAGAACCAGTATAATATTTCATACTGAGGGAACTAAATGCAAAGTACTGTTTACAAAAGTGTTGGAAGAGGAAAATGGAGAAAAAAGGGGATTATAAGAGCCAGAAGGAAGAAGGGATTGTATCCAGAGATCAGGGAAATACCAGAGATAACATCCTGGGCTAGAGTTTATGTAGGTGTACCTGGTGCTGCATTGCTGTAGAGGCAATTATGATTGGTTCTGTTATGCTGAAGAACCTGGCCAGAGTTAGAACCCCTGAATAGGTGGTTTTATTGAAATTCCTAGAATTTACAGTCATCTATCTCTTTTACAGCCAAAGTAACTGCCAGCAAGTTCCAACATGTTGGTGTCAGATATTAATTTACCCTCTTCCTTCTCTTCTATAAGTTTTCATATTGTGAGATAAGACATTAACAGGAAGACTTCTGGAAAGAAAATCTAGGAAATGTTTTGTAGAATCTTAGATCCAGCAATATAAAGCAGTATCAAGACAGAGGTTATAGGTTTGAGAGACAATGAATAAACAACTGTAATAGATTGTCAAAAGAAGTAGTGGTTAAACTGGGATTGGTGTTTGGTCTTGGATTTGAGTTTACCCTACTTATAAGTAAACAAGTTAGCCTGTTATTGTTTCATGGATTTTGGCTGAAGACATGATACTTCTGGGTCAGACAAATATGACTACATTATGCACAGCACAGCAAACAGCATGAGCATCATAACGTTGCTCTGCAAGTTTCATGGGGGGTGATGCGGAGGACCCGGATGGATGATGGAGTGGGTAGCATTACAGGAGAGAGAAACTGAGCTTGGAGAGTCCACTGGTTTTATAGCAAGCAGTTAGCAAGCTTACTCTTTGTCCTGGAAGGGCACATTACCTCATCCTCATGCTCACTGAAAGCGCAGCCCTATAAAATGGTCTGGGTAAAGAGCAGTCAGGACCTTACATTCTTACCAACCAGAAGAATGTGTAGCAGCATAAGAAGCCCAAGAAGGACTATCCCCTCAACAACTGGGTGTGGGGAAACTGAGAGAAGATAGCATGACTGCAGCTCTCACAGAAATCTTTCTCTTAAAGGTGAGGGGAATGTCCAAGGCACAAAATTTAGGTTCCTTAAACTGATCAACATTCTTAAGTTGATTCATTCTATCAGGTTTAGAAATAACCTGAGGGTAAGAGAACCAAGCTTGATTGACGCAACCAAGAGTGACATATCCAGAGAAATGTCACATTACATCAGCAGTAGGCAATTTTTTTTTATGCATGGTGATATTATAAACACTTCTAGCTTTGTGGGCCATATAGTTTCTGTTCTGCCTATTAATTCTGTCATTGTAGCACAAATGCAACTCTAAAACAATATATAAATGAATACTTGTGGTTGTATTTTGGCTCAAGGTGGAACAGATTTGGCCTATGGGTCACAGTGTTTGATCTCTGGGCTATAATTCACTATGGTTCTGGTGTTAACTCCACTAATTACCACTATCTGCTGCTTGGAACCCGACACTAGGGACTAGGCACAAGAACCTCCACCTTAGCTTTCCCAGAAGAGCCAAACTTAACCAACAAGAAGATCTGAATTTTCTATGTACGTCTGCCAACCCAGGTTACTCATTTTGCTTTCTAAGTCTGAAAGGACAGTCTGATGGAGTCTAGATTGCATGAGAAGTTCTGACTGGGATATATGTTTTTAATCTTTCTAGTTCCAATGGGACTAGAAGACATGCTATAAGGGAATATTGATTGAACCAACCAGCATGTATTGCATTCTTTGTGTAGCAGTAGAAGGGGGTTTGCAGAAATAGATTTGCTTTGAGAAGGAGATAAAATAGGCTTAATGGTTACTCATGGATACCATCCATAATTGCAGGAAAAAAAATGTGTCTTTTGGCACTGAAGGAAGAGTGGTTTTGCATTTTGAACAAAACCTTGCTTTCATTTGCAAGGAATAATTAAAGAAAGAAGAAATGACCTCACATACAAAAGCCTTACTTGTTTTAGTTTGTAAAAGCTGCTGGAATGTGACATACCAGGAAAAGAATGGCTTTTCAAAAGGGGAACTTACTAAGTTGCGAGTTTACCATTCTAAGGCTGTGAAAATGGCAAAACTAAGGCATCCTGAAAAAGATACCTTGGTTCAAGAAGGCTGATGATGTTTGGGGTTTCTCTTTCAGCTGGAAAGGCACATGGCAATGTGTGCTAGCATTCTCTCCAGGCTTATTCAATGGCTTCCCTGGGGGCATTTTCTTTCTTCTCCAACGGTTTCTGGCTATGTGGGCTCTGTTAGCTCTGTTGGTTCTAAAACTTCTTCCAAAATGGTTCCCTCTTAAAGGACTCCAGTTAAGTAACCCCACTTTGAATGGGTAGAGACACATGGAAACCATTTAACTGAAAGTTAACACTTACAATTAGGTGGGTCACATCTTTATGGAAACAATAAAAAAGATCCCACATAGCAATATTGAATGAGGATTTAAAGGACATGGCTTTTCTGGGGTACATAATAACTTCAAACCAGCACACTTGGTCTACAAGAAGTCTTACTAAGTTAGATCAAAGCCTTTTTTCTCCCCCTAATAAATAAGCTGCAAGGAGGAAAAACCTTCTGACTTCAAAGATGAGTAACCAAAAATAAACTAGTGAAGCACCCATACAAATGTAATTCATGAAAGAAATGAATAGGAAAAATAAATAGTAGACAAACACTCATTTATATGTTATTTGGAAGATCAAATTGTTAGCAAAGATTTTCCCATGAGTTTTTAAAAATTCATTAGATCATGGAAAAGAGGTTAAACAAGAGAAGGGGATAAAAAATGACTTGAAACATCTCAGAAAAGAAATAGGAGGAAAAGAAAACTAAATTTATCATAAAATAATATAAGGAAGAATGGACAGTGTTGAAAATTCAGGAAGCAACATAGTGGGATGAAAGAAATGAGGAAAGTGAATGGCATGAAAAGAAAAATGATACATACGGATTAGAGTAGTAATGAAATATGGAAGATAAAGGAGATTCAGTCTATGCAAATCGGAAACTCTTGAAGAAAGTAAATTAATACAACTACTTAAAGATGAAACTCTTGAAGAAAGTAAATTAATACAACAATTACTTAAAGATGTAATTCAAGCAAATTTTCCAGCTGGAGACTCGGTTTCGATTCCCGGTGCCTGCCCATATAAAAAAAAGAAAAGAAAAGAAAAGAAAATTTTCCAGAAATAAAATATTTAATGTACACACTGGACATAGTTTATGCACTTTCCAAGATACACATAACCTGGTACTCACCTCTAACACCATTTCTTGGTTTCCAGACATTGTTTATTGAATTTCCTTTGGGGTAAGGGCCAGGTTTCAGGAAGAATCTATTATGTCCTTGGCAAAAGGAGCTGTGGTGATTCCAGCCACCCATATCTGACATGTCTAAAGCCATACAGGCTTAGGTTTCCTTTAAGCCTAAGCTTAAATAAAGTTCTGCCATGTGTTTCACTTCTGGGTCTGATTTGATTGATTTTTTTTCCTCATGATAGATCATACTTTCCTCCCTCTTCGCATGCCTGGAAATTTTTGTCTGGGTGGCAAATATTGTGAATTTGACTTTGTTGCATATTGGATATTTTTGTATTTATATAAATATCCTTAGCTTTGTTCTCACGCACATTTAAAGTAGTTTGACCCCTTTAGGTTTAGTCTAATAGATTTTCCCCTCCTATCGAGGAAAGTCCCTTCAAAGTGCTCTACCCAATTTTCCATCAATCATGATGTTTTCTATTCTTGCTGGTAGCAACAGGTACTCTTCCCAGCCCTGTGTTACCCACAGGTACTGTTCATGCAAATTCTTTCAGTGAGTTGTTACCACAGCCTTCATTAATTTCCTCACACCATTGTGTTAATTAATACTCTGCTTAATGCCTGAAGTTCTATAGATCTCTGGAATTTTCTTTCTGTGAAGTTCTTTCTCAAAAACCATTATTTTATGTACTTTATCTCTTTTTTCAGTTGTTTTCGGTGGGAGGATAAATCTGGCTCATATTACTCTATTGTACTGGAAATGAAAGTATCACTGACAAAAATTTTATATTTTAAACCGTTATTCTGGAGTACTTTTGGTCATTTAACTGGGTCAGTGCACACCAGGGAAAGTGAAATATCCAGATTTTTGGGGGGCATTTCTGGTCAGTGGCTCTGACCTCACTAATTCTTTAAGCTCCAAAAACTCTAGTGGTCCAGCAGTCAGAGTACGGCCTATGATGCACAGGTGAGAAATAACTTTTGAACCCAGTCCTTCTCAAAATAGGCCCAGTGGAGCCCTAAACATACTGTGTGGTTATTTCCACAGAACTTAAATGAATAGAGAGATTAGATGTATTCAATAATGGGCTAGAATTCCCAGTAGACTGCCCAGAAGAGTGAGGGCTACTATGGTTGAAAGTGCCAAGTGAAGTCCCTAGCACTGTTCTTCCTTACCAAAATAGTAAAACAAACACAATATTTCCATAGGATTGCAGAGGTTAGTGCCACTGTAACAAGAATATTCAGAAAGGTTTCTTCTATTCCTAGTACAGTGAGAATTGTTAAATGTAATGGATATTGTATTTTTTCTCAATCAATCTAATTTGCTAATTTTATGACGCACATTGTTAGGTTTCCTAATACTGATATTTCTTGCTATGGGAATGTACACTTATTTTTAACATACTGCTATATTCAGTATGTCCATGTTTTATTTTAAAATTTTGTATGTATGTTTTTAACTGAACTTTTCCTTTCTGTGTTATCCATCTCTGGTTTTGGTATCTGGGTTACTCATATATAGGGTTCTGGAATGAGTTGGGGAGTGTCTATCTTTTTTTCTAAACTTTAGAGTGCTTTATATAATTAAGAAAAGGTATGTTTTCTGAATGTTTGTCAAAACTGTCCTATGAAAATCAATGCTGATGCTTTTTTTCTGGGTTATAGATAATTAATAGAATCTATTATATATTATACTTACTAGGTCTAGTAATTTATTTAAAGAAAACATAACAATGAAACAATAAATGTGTTTTCATTAAAGACAGGAGTAAGATAAAAAATTCTACTATCACTGCTACTTTTCAACATTGTGGTAGAGTAGCAAATTAATGTAGTTAGATACAGGAAAGGAAGAAGTAACTTTGTTACTATTTCCAAAAACTAAAAGAAAGTTTTTTGAAAAATTCTGAACTTATTAAAGTGGCCAGATACAATAGTTATTAAAAAGTTCATTGCATTTTTATACTCCAGGAATAATCAATTCGAAATTGTAGTGGTTAAAAATATCAGGGTGGTGTGATGGTGGCTCAGTGGCAGAATTCTCACCTGCCAAGCTAGAGACCCAGGTTTGATTCCCGGTGCCTACCTATGTAATAAAAAAATATATATCCCATTCACAATACTAATAGAAACCATGAAACACCTAGAATTAGACTTATAAGACTCAATAATAATGCTACTTGAATAGAATTACAAAATTTCTTGAGGGACACAAAAGCTGATTTTCATAAAATTATTTTTCGTTGAGAGAAGATTCAATACAACTCTAACAGTTTTTCACTAAAAAACCTATATAGTCTGCAATTCTAGTCCTAACTCTGAATACAATTTTGACACGACAAACTGATTATTAAATTCATGTTCAAGAGAATACATTTAACTACAGTCAGGAAAATACCGAAAAGAAATGTGTTTGTGTGTGTGTGTGTGTGTATGCATGGATGGTTGTCCTAGCAGATCATAAAACGTACTTGAAAATATAGTAAAAAAAAGTGTGCTATTGATGCAGAATTAGCTAGTTGACAAAGCAGAACAGAGTGTTCAGAAACCAGTCCTTTGTGTCAGAATTTAGTTCAAGAAGAACATTGTATTTCAACCAAAAGGGGAAAATGGACTATTTGAAAAAAATGGTATTGGGACAAAAGACTATTTAACAGAAAAGAAAAATCCTCTCCTTCATAGAATCCACAGAAAAAAGGGTACAAGTGAAAATCTGGTTTCTTTAAAGAGCTAAATATTAAAGCAAACTAAAAACAAGAGTACACATAGTGCATAGATTGAATGATTTACCTTATAACAAAAATTTTATCAGATAAAAGACATGATTATAAAAGCATAAATGTATGTAACTGAATGGGGGGAATATTAATTAATTTTTATACTATTCGTTCTATTTACTTCATCTCTCCTCTTCCTAATTTCTGCCAAGCATTATTTTTACATTGGCGAGGTATATAGTTCAGTAATCATAATAAGTCTTCGATGCAATGTTTCTAGGTTGATTATAAATTTGAAAATCAAAAAACAGCATTTACAACATTATGATTATGCAAGTACTGTTCATTGCAGAACCAAGTTGCGTAATTAGACCTTTATGGAATAAAATGTAATACTTCTCTTACACTCCATGTTGTTCAAGATCATATGACATTTAGTTTGTTTCAGATTTAGATCATAAGTTTCGTGTATGACTTCCATACCACATCCCACCCTGCCAGAGTTTTATTTATCTTTCCTAATTTTGAAAGAAGCGATATACAATTTACTTTACTATTAAAAACTCCCAGTTTTTTTATTAGACAAGATAATTAAATCTATAAAATACTGGTTAAGAAAGGAGGCTCAGACTGCTCAGCTCAAGTCTTGATCCCTCTATCATTTACTTGTACCGTGAATTTGGGCAAGTGATTTAATCTCTCTACATATGTGATAATATTAATTCAGAGATTATGACTCAGAAATTACATCTCCTGACCAGATTCATATATCTACATACCTACTTAACATTTCCACTTGGTTGTGTTAAGGACACCAAAACTCAGTATATCCCAAACCAAACTTATTATCTTTCTTCTAAGCCTTGCTATGTTCTGATATTTCCTGTTTGTCAGTGAATGGCACCACAATTCATTTAGTTATACAAGCAAGAAACCCAGACGTCTTTCTGTCAACCCACATTTAATCTATCGCTAAAACGTGTTAAATTTACCTCCTAAATGTCTCTCAATCTATTTATTTCTTTCCTTTAACAACATGACCACCCTAGCCCAAATAAACATTGTTTCTTGCTTAAAACTATTAAACATAGATTTGATTAGTATAAGTACTTGAAGTTTTCACAGCCATTATTGAAATACTTAAGATTTAAATTCAGTACAGATAATATTGCATAATATCCTATCCTATCTATCTATCTATCTATCTATCTATCTATCTATCTATCTATCTATTTATCTATCTATTGTTCACATTTATGGGTTAGTTTCAAGAGATGTGTCCAATGTGAATGCATGCCAAGAAGACCTTTAATTTCCGTACTTACAAAAGTGAGTATATGAACAATCATATTTCTGGTTGGATGGCCAGCTCTAAGTCATGCTAGGGTTCATCTGATTTTATCAAATACTTTATTTCATGAAGTTGCTGAAATAAGAAGCTGAGAGGCAATATCAGGTATATAAAATTTGAGTTATGCACTGAAGAATATAATTATGTAAATAATTCAAATATTTTAATTAATAACATTCATACAATGATTTGATTAAAACGAATCAATGAATAGGTATATATATATGTACACTTCTGTTAGTATATTTGATTAAACATATCTGTACATTCTTGAGGTAACATTATGTACAGGACAGATCCTGTAGTTGGTTTAATAGCTTGGTAGCATGATATTGGAAATATCTGAGTAATAGACATTTGTTCTAGTTTTGCAAAACAAGGTTTTATTAATTTGGAGATAAGACTGAAGTTGATTAATGAGGTCTGTGTTCATCCTGAGTGTACCATACTCTACATTTTTCTGCAGAGGGATTATATACAGTATAACACCAAGGTTGATAACATACACCTTGTCTAGATGAGGTGACATCATCTAAGATATAATCATATATATATATATATAATGGCTTGGTTTGGGGGCATTTGAGCCTCCAGGGCTCTGATGAGATAGATGCTCACTTAGACTTATTACTTACGATTGTGCACTGTCCAGGATAAGCATTTTAAGGTACTCTGAAGCCTTTACCCTGTTCATCCTTGCATAATAATGTTGAACTCTCTGCTGTGAACCTTGGCTGTGCTGGCTTCCTTTGCATACTGGCTTCCTTTGTGGACTTTAGTGAACCTTGATAGATAGGTCTAAATTTGTTCATGACTTGTTTTTGATGTCAGGTCTGAGTGTACTGGTGACATTGATCAACACAGTGGTCCTGCAGATTAGTATCAGAAGCAGAAATGATGTAAAAACCATTATACCTAAGCCTCTGTGAGGAAGTGCAGGAGTAATGGGTGGGAGGTGATATTATAATGCCTTGTTAGCCTGTTGACCTATATTCTGAGGTTTATTCTCCCACTCACTTCCTTCAGAGTTGCCCAACTGAAAGAGCTCACTAACTCTCACACACACTGTCTCTCTCTCTTTCTGTCTCTCTCTATAGTATGGTGCCCCCCTGTTACTAGCCCTGAGGTACTGTACTATATTTTTATGGTTTCTTTATACTCTTTCCATACTTTTTTTTTTTTTTTTTTTTTTTTTTAAGGAAAGACAGAGAGAAGGAAGGAAGGATAGAAGGAAGGAAGGAAGGACGAAAGGGAAACATTTTTAAACATTTTCTTGTTTTATTGTATTCTGTTTCTCCGTTTTTGTTACATGGGCTGGGGCCGGGAATCGAACCGAGGTCCTCCGGCATAGCAGGCAAGCACTTTGCCCGCTGAGCCACCGCGGCCCGCCTCTTTCCATACTTTTTAAAACAACCCACTTAAAATTTTCTAAAACTATCCAATTTTAGTTTGCTAATTCCTGCCAAGACCTGATTGATAAACTGACTTTTGTTTCCTAATCAAAAGAATGGTTGAGAGTAGTAATATGATCTTCTAGCAATCTTTATATATAGCTGAAGCCTTGAAAGATCCAAGCAATGGCTCTGGTATTCAGCCCTCCAGCAAACCAAGTTTAAAGCTTCAGGCTTTGTAGAATTGACCTTGAAATATACGTGAAGTATATGTGGTATATGTGGACAAGGATCAACATACATTTGGGAGGCAGCATTATTAATACTATGATAATTGGACATAGTATCATGGTCATAGCATTTATTTTAGAAAAACATGAGAATGATATAGTTATGGGCTTATGTGCTATCTAATGGAAAAATAACAGTGATAGTGATGATACAATTAAGTTTTTGGGAAAACTGAGCTTTAGTCGCCAGCAAATGTGAGGTACATGAAAACAAATTGTCTTGGGAAAGAATCAGAAGATGACAAAGACAAATTATAGTTAAGTTATTTAATAACAAATTATAAAAAGGTACAAGTTCTAATTTTGGAAGGAATAAAAATAATAGAGCTAGTAAAAAAAGTATAATCAGATGTGAAATAAGGAATACATTTATATATATTGTGGATTCTAAACTTTCTCCTCATTGGATAATTCTAACATATGGACAGAGGAATCTTACTGTTGTATTCCTTTCCATGAAGGGATGTAAAAATTGTTAGAAAAATATGTCAAGCTACAGGAATGTGACCAGAGAGAAAATTGAACAAGGTTAAGGACTGGTTGTGGGATAAGCTCTAAGGTTCTGTTACAGGATATCTAGAGACATCTGGCAACTGCCCTTAATCTGATTCTGCAGAAATCCTTGATTTCCTAACCGTTGGGCCAGGTTGTTAAGTTAACCTGAGAAAGCTGAGGGTGGTTAATGAGTACTGTGTTCATCAGTGTATTTTACTCTACAGTTCCCTAAACATATGGTACACTGCATAATGCCAGGACTGATTAAGCCTGCACTACTGTTGACGGTTATCAATAAATGGTCATGCACTCTGAAAATCCATATTCTGAATATCTTTTATGCTATATTTAATTTTTATCATTAAAATATTTAGGTATTTAAAAATTTCTGATGCTCTGACTCACCAGTGAAGAACTTTGTCACCCCTCATATAAGGTATGCTCCCAAAGGCACGTGTTTTAAATCTAATCCAAGGCCAGTGGCAATGAACTTTTTCTATTTTATGCACTGAACCCCTTCCTCCAGGATTAGTCCAATAGTGCCTCATGGTGGAATTCTGATATTTCCACTTTTCTGTGTGTCTGTGAGTCCTCCCTAATGAAGGACAAGTCTTCTCACTGATTCTGTGCTTTCTTCTCCTGGTGACACACTGTTCTGAGTAGCTCAGAACCTCACTCCCTTTGAGATTGAGTACAAGTCAGTGACTCTTTGTATCTCTTCCTTCTCTTTGTGACACTGGACACTCCTCTATCATCTCTATTTGCATTTTAGCAAAAAGCTGCTGAGTTTATCATCACAGATGCATTTTGAAAAGCCATGTCATCTCTGAAGAGAACGGACTAACCTGGAAAAAGCCAGAGAAGGTGCTGTAAACTGTGCTCTATGATGGACTAAATTGGGCAGAAACAAGAGACAGGCACAGAGCAGCAACAGGCAGAGGTGATAAATTCACAGTGAGACATATCCCGGCAAAGAAATTATGCATTGACAAGGATCAGGGCTGCCTGATTGCTGACATGTTGAAACTTGCTGAGTGGCTGTTTCTGGTTGTATTTGTTAGTCAGTTCATTCTGGGAATGCTGGGAAATGGTTTTATTGGGTTGATCAATGGAGGCACCTGGCTCAGGAGCAAGAGAATCTCTTTGCCTGACTTCATCATCATCAACCTGGCCCTTTCCAGGATGGTACTGCTGGTGATTCTTTTCACTGATGGTACGTTATTGGTGTTTTCTTTCAAATGGCATGAATCAGGAATATTAATGCAAGTTGTTGATGTTTTCTGGACATTTACAAACCATCTCAGCCTGTGGCTTGCCACCTGTCTCAGTGTCTTCTACTGCCTGAAAATTGCCAGTTTCTCCCACCCCATGTTCCTCTGGCTCAAGGGGAGAGTTTCCAGGGTAGTTGTCTGGATGCTATTGGGTGCACTACTTTCATCTTGTGGCAGTACCGTGTCTCTGATACATGAATTTAAACTCTATTCTGTCTTTGATGGAATTGATGACACAAGGAATGTGAGTGAATATTTCAGAAAGAAGAGAAGTGAATATGATCTGATCCATATTTTGGGAACTCTGTGGAACCTCCCTGCCCTAATTGTGTCCCTGGCCTCCTCCCTTCTGCTCATCTTCTCCCTAGGAAGGCACATGAAGCAAATGCAGCACAATGGGACCAGCTCCAGAGATCCAAGCACTGAAGCTCACAAAAGGGCCATCAAAATCATACTTTCCTTCCTCTTACTCTTCCTGCTTTACTTTCTTGCCTTTTTAATGGCATATTCTAGTCGTTTCCTACCAGAAGCAAAGATGGTTGATATAATTGGAACAGTATTTACAATGTTTTATCCTATGAGCCACACATTTATTCTCATTCTGGGGAACAATAGGTTGAAGCAGACATTTGTAAAGATGCTCCACTGTTACTGTGGTCATCTAAAACCAGGGTCCAAGGGATCCCTCTCCCTATGGAAGAGCAGAAGACACAGGATGGAACTTGGGGGTCATTTGTGCTAGCTCAAGACTCCAGGGCTTTTGCTGACTCTACCATGGCCCCAGCAGGTCCTAAGTGGGGACCAGTTCAAAAATGAAAGCCATACTTCTAACAGCCTGTCTCAGTATGGTTGTTTGGGAGGTGGTAAAACAGTCTTTTGGAAATTTCAAGGTAGTAAGAATACTTTCATTATAGCTAAGTAGTTGTATTTTAATAACCATCAGCTCAACATAATGAAGTTGATTACTAGTTTCAACCTAAAGTTCATACTTGCAGTGATAGGCTGATAAAATAAAATAGTATAGTAGACTTGAGAGAAAGAGAAATAACTTTGCAGTCCCACAGGCTGGGTTTGAATCTGAGTTCTGTCAATTTTTCAAGATTTTTAGTTACTTTGCCTGCATGATCCTCTCTTCCCTCCTCTATACAATTTGAGTGAAAATATCTACTTCACAGGATATTAGAAATTCATGAGATGACATATGCCAACTGTGATGGTTTGGAGCTATATGCACCCCAGAAAAACATGTTGTTAAGTTTAATCCATTCCTGTGGGTATGTACTCATTGTGAGTAGCACCTTTTGATGAGACTACTCCAGTAAACGTATGACCTACCTCAGTCAGGATGCATCTTAATCCTGTTACTGGAGTCCTGTGTAAAAGAAAGGAATTCAGACACATAGACTGACAGAAAGCCATGGAAGCAAGGTGCTAAAATCAGTGAAATCTAGAAGAGAAAGGAGAGACCAGCAGATGCCACCATGTGCCTGGCCATGTAACAGAGGAGTCAGGATCGCTGGCAGTCAATCCCAGAATGCATGTCTTCAGGAAGAAAGCATCATTTAGTTGATGCTTTGATTTGTACATTCTCCTAGCCTCAAAACCATAAGCAAATAAATTCCTATTGTGTAAGCCAAAGCATTTCATGATATTTGCTTAAGTTTCCTATGAAACTAACCAGATTTTGGTACCAGGAGAAGGGGGTGCTGCTATTGAAAACACCAAAAATGGGAAATGGCTTTGGAATTGGGCAATTGGTTGAGGCTGGAAGAATTATGAGACACTTGATGGAAAAGACCTAAGTTTCTCTGAAGAGACTGCTGAATAAATATGGATGCTTAAGTTACTTCCAATGAGACCCAGGAGAAAACAATGAGCATGTATATTGGAAACTAGAGGAAAGACAATCCTTGTTTTAAAGTGGCAGAGAACTTGGCATAATTGAATTTGGGTGTCTGATGGAAGGCAGAACTTGAAAGTAATGAACTTGGTTATTTAACTGAGGAGATTTCAAAGCTGTATGTGGAAAGTGAAGCATGGTTCTTCCTTGAAGCTTATAGTGAAATGCAAATGGAAAGGGACAAGCTGAGAAGTGAAGTCCTGAACAGAGAGAAATCAGAAATTGATGGTTTAAGAAATTCTGACCTGCTGTAAAGTATACCCAGAGAAAAGTGCCCCATGTGATTTACATTTAACTGAATGTGGAATCAGTCAACAATTTCTGTGCAGGTCAGAATTGGAACTGCAGTTATCTGGGAAGGATTTATGGAAAACTCTCCTTCTGATGATTTGGCCCCTTGTGTACTATATTCAAAACCCACAATTTTTTTGTGAGATCCTTATGAATAGAACTACTGCAGCCTGGGCTATAAGGGGCAGAAAAGGGACAGATTGAAGGAAGAATAGGTTCAAAGGCAGAGCTATGGAAGCTGAGAACTAGTCAAAAGACATCTTTTCAGGCCAAGAATGTGGGTCTACCCATGTGTGTGTAAAGGGTGAGTCTGCTCCAGTGCTTGAAGATGGCAAACCTTCCACCCCTTTATTCAGGAAGAGTGCTGCCATGTCACTACTCTGAGGGGTTGGAGCCTGTTCCCCAGGAATTGTTGAGAATCCTGCCAGCACCCTATTGCTTGGAGAGGGAGGAGCCTTTACCCCAATGTTCAGGAAGAGCATGGCCATTGTGGTAACACTTGGAATGTGTGCAATTGCCACTTCATCAGGCATGAGGATTAAATATTCCATAGATAACTATCAGACCTTGAAATTTAATGACATAATATTGGGTTTTGGAATTGTTTGGGACCAGTGACCACTGTTTTCCTCTGAATTTCTCCCTTCTGGGATGAGAATGTTTATCGTATGTCTGTCCCTACATTGTATATTAGAAGCAGATAATGTGTTTTCTGGGTTTCACAGGGCCACAGACCAAGGGGAATAGTGCCCCAGGACTGACCACATCCATAACCAATTTTGATGAGACTTTGGACTAAGCATTTTTTCTGAAATGACTTGAGGCTTTTTGGAAATTATAATGAAATGAATGTATTTTGCATATAGAAAGAGCATGTCTTTTTGGATTCCAAAATGTAAGGTGTGCTGGTTTGAAACTGTATGAACCCCAGAAAATCATGTTCTTAAAATTTATCCATTCATGTGGTTTGAACTACTTATAAATAGGATCTTCTGATGCAGCTACTTCAGTTAAAGTGAGACCTACCTCATTCAGGATGGGTCTTAATCCTATTACTGGAGTCCTTTATAATAGAAAGAAATTCAGACAAAGGTGGAGAGCCACATAAGCAAGAAGCTGAAAAAAAAACCCATAAGAGAAGAGAGAGACCAGCAGATGCCACCATAGGCCTTGCCAGGTGACAGAGGAGCAGGATTATTGGCAGCCTGCCTCAGAACGTTGGCCTTCAGGAAGGATGCATCACCTTGATGATTCCTTGATTTGGACATTCTACTGGCCTCAAACTGTGAGCAAATAAATTCCTGTTGTTTAAACTGAACCATTTCATGGTATTTGCTTAAGAAAGTTAGGAAATTAAATGCCAACATTTTAGCACATGTATTATATAAATACACTTGCTCAATAAGTGAAGGCTATTGTAATTATAATTAATAGTAAAATTATGCAGGAACAGGAATTCCCTTTGATACCAGTTTCCACAAATCTGCTGTATAATAACAAAAATAGTAAAATGAAAATTAACACCTTTGTATTCTAGATTCCGATTCAGCCTAATGGCTAAGCCATTTTACTTCAGTAGTCCTTACTTTCCTTTATCATTTTTCTAAGTTACATTTTCAAGGAATTTTTTATTTTTTAGACTGGGAAAAATATCAAGCAGTTTTTCTTTAAACCAAAGTGTATATATGTTTTTTAAATTACAGTTTATAAAAAATAATATAAGCAATTTTTATCCTTGGGTCCAAGGTGAGTCTGTTTATAGACAGAAAATAGAGGATGCTATTTTAATCTGTTCTGCCAACCTGTGTCATTTTGGGGGAGTTTAATCCATTAACATTCAGTGTTACTACTATAAATGGTGTATTTACTTCAACCATTTTACACTTTGGTGTTTATACTTTATATATCTTATTTTTACCCTTTTATTTACCCTTACTGATAGTCTTCATTTCTACACTGTCCTCCAAAACTCTTTCCCTTGCTTTTTCTCTTCAGGTTATATCACTCCCTTTAGTATTTCTTGTAGGATATTGTGCTGGTTTGAAAGGATGATGTACCCTAGAAAAGCCATATTTTAATCCTGATCCATTTTGTAAAGGCAGCCATTTCTTTTAATCCCTATTCAGCGCTATAGCTTGGAAACTTGATTAGATTATCTCCATGGAGATGTGACTCACCCAATTGTGAGTATTAAACTTGATTAGATGGAGACACAAGTCCACCCCTTCCAGGTGGGTCTTGATTAGTTTACTAGAATCCTTTAAAAGAGGAAACATTTTAGAGAAAGCTTGGGAATGATAAGAACCATGAGAGTCCACAGAGCCAGAGACTTTTGAAGATGAAGAAGGAAAATGTCCCCAGAGGAGCATCATGAAAAAAGAAGCCTGGAGAGAAAGGTTGCAAGTGTCACCATGTTCACCATGTGCCTTTCCAGTTGAGAGAGAACACTTGAACTTCATTTGTCTGTCTCGAGTGAAGGTAACCTCTTGTTGGTGCCTTAATCTGGACATTTTTATAGACTGCTTTAATTGGGACATTTTTGTGGCCTTAGAACTGTAAACTTGCAACTTATTAGATTCTCCCTTTTAAAAGCTGTTCCGTTTCTGGTATATTGCATTCTGGCAGCTAGCAAAACAAAACAGGCATGTCTCTTGTTAACAAACTCATGCAAGTTCTATGTATCTGAGAATCTTTTAAACTCTCCCTAATTTTTGAGGGAAAAAAATACTGTTTTTCAGGAAAAAAATACTGGCTGACAGTTTTTATATTTCAATATCTTAAAGATTTCATACCACTGTCTTCTCATCTCTATGGCTTGTGATATGATATTGGCACATTATCTTATTGAACATTGTTTGTATTGGGGTGAATTGCCTTTTACTTGCTGCTTTCAGAATTTTCTCTGTTAGTAGCATTTAACATTCTGATTAGTATGTTTCTTGAAGTAGGTCTATTAGGATTTATTCTGTTTGGAATATGATGTGATTCTTGCACATGTACCTTTTTATCTTTCATAAACATTGGGAATTTTTCAGTCATTATTTCCTCAAATATTCTTTCTGCTCATTTCCCCCCTCTCTTCTCCTTCTGGGACACTCGTGATGCTCATTTGTGCATTTTGTGCTATCATTCAATTCCTTGAGACCCTGATCCATTTTTTTCCCTTCTTTTCTGTTTCAGCTCCTTTAACTGTAAGATTCCAGTTGTTCTATCTTCTAATTTGCTGATCCTTTTTTTCCTGCCTCTTCAATCTTCCAGTGTATGCTGTTCCAGTTTGCTAAAGCTTCTGGAATGCAAATAGCAGAGTTGGGTTGGCTTTTACAATGGATATTTTATTAGTTTACAAATTTACAGTTCTAAGCAATAAAAATGTTCCAATTAAGGCATCAATGGGATGATATATTCTCTGAAGAAATGCTGCTGGCATCTGGGGTTCCTCTATCAGACACATGGCTAGTGTCTTATGGTCCTTCAATCTTGGGTTCAACTGCTTTAAGCTTATGGATTCAGTGATCTCCTCTTTCAGAACCCCTAGGGGATTTTCTCTCTAAAGTCTCTCCAGGATTCTCTGGGTGTTTCTCTGAACTCACTTGGCTTTTTTTTTTTGTCCTTTTATCCTCTCATAAAAAACTCCAGTAAGGGACTAAAACTCACTTTGAATTGGGTGTGTCACATCTCAATTGAAGCAACCTTATCCAAAGGTCCCACCCATAATAGTTCTGAATCCACAACAATTGGCTAAAAGAACATAGACTTTTCTGGGGTATACAAAAGCTTCAAACCAGCACATATACTTCTAATGTTTTTTTTCTAATGTAGTTTTTAAACTCTTCTCTTGTGCTTTTCATTCCCACAAGTTCTGTTATATTTTTTCATGCTTTCAAATTCTTCTTTATGCTCAAGCAGTGTCTTCTTTGTATCCTTTGTCATAGGTTTCTTCATCTCCTTTAATTGATTTAGGAGATTTTTTGAGTATCATTGATTCATTGTTTCAAGTCCTGTAACTCATCTGAAATTTTAATTTGTTTCTTTAGGTCATGTTTTCTTGTTTGTTAGTATGGCTTGTACCTTATTGCTGGTTTCTAGGCATCTTATTTTCTTGATGAGTTTACCCTGGAGACCAGTTTCTCTCTCTTGCCTAGGGTTACTTGTCGATTGGATTTGTACTAAAGCTCTCCTTTGACACTTGGTTCAACATATTTTAGATCTTGAGTGTAGCTTGCGTTTAACTTATCAGAATTTAATGATTGAAAGTGAAAGGTTGGGAAAAGGTTTTCCACAGAAACAGTAATCAGAAAAGAGCTGGGGGTAGCTACACTAATCACAGACAAAATAGACTCTAAATGCAAAACTATTAAAAGAATCAAAGAAGGACATTTTATATAAATAAAAGGGGCAATCCACCAAGAAGAAATAGTAGTCATAAATATTTATGAACCTAACCAGGATGCCCCAAAATACATGACAAAAATACTGGCAATACTGAGTGGAGAAATATCCATCTCTACCATAATAGTGGGAGACTTCAATACACTATTTTCACCAATATGTTGTCACTCACATTACATGGTTGATTGATTTTTGACAAGGCTGCCAAATCCACTCAGACATGACAGGACCATATTTTCAACAAATGGTGTTAGGAGAACTGGATACCCATATATGAAAGAATGAAATAGTTTCTGTATCTCACATCTGATACAAAAATGAACTCAAAATGGATCAAAGACCTAAATATAGGAGTAAGGAGCGTGAGATTCCTAGAAGAAAATGTAGGAAGCATCTTCTATATCTTGTGATAGGAAGTGGTTTCTTGTACTTTACACCAAAAGGACAAGCAATGAAAGAAGAAATAGATAAATGGTACCTCCTCAAAGTTGAATACTTTTGTCCTTCAAAGGATATTTTTCAAGAAAGGGAAAAGGCAGCCAACTCAATGGGAGAAAATATTTGGAAACCATGTAACTGATAAGGGTTTAATATTCAGAATATATAAAGAAATCCTGCAATTCAACAATGCAAATACAAATAACCTAATTAAAAATGGATAAGAGACTTGACTAGACACTTTTCTAAAGAGTAATTACAAATGGCACCAAAATGTTCGATTTAAAGAAGGCTTGGAGGCAAACTGATCACAGGTGAAGGAATTTTATTCAGGCACCAGCATGGTGGGGGTCTGAAGTCAGACTTCAGCCTGCAGGGAAGAGCAAATAGAGGATCTTTATCCCTAAGAATTTGGGCAGGGTGAAAAGTTAAATGCTGCTGCAGTCATACATGGTTCTAACTGCCAGAGGGTGGATGTAGCTACTGGATGGCAGGTGTAGGATCAATTATGGAGTTGCTGTGTGGGAATTTCTGTTAAGGACTAGCCATTATGAAACTGCTGTGTGGGAATATATGTTAAGGAATATCACATTATTGGGGAACGGGTCTTGCCTAACACAAAGTTTACTATGAAACCTGCTACCAACAAAACTGTATTATAAAACAAGCTAACCCACTCCCACTCAGTGTGTGTTTTTCCCTTGAACACATCTACATTATCTCTTTAACATGTACTATTTCTTTCTTTCTTTAATAAAATTTACTACTTATTTTAACTGGCCCATTTGGCTCTAAATTCTTTCAGTATTGAGACTCCTGAACCTGGAGCAGGGTTCAGCTGGCACTGTTGCCAGTAGGGCACCAGTTACAACATGTGTGGAAACAAACCTAAAAGTTACTACTCAAAGAAAAGTGGTGGGCAGTTTATATAGCTACTTAGAAGAAAGAAAGGGTATGGAGGATTGGGGAGGGAGAGGCAAGGAGAACTTGAGCTATATGAGTTGTCTGCTGCAGGATGTCCTTGGGTTATGGACCATAAATTTTCAAGGACTCTTTGCCAAAGTGTTTATTTAGGAATGGGATTATCTGGTGAAGATAAGCAGAATTCCTGGTGCCAGTAAGGCTGGTTTGTTACAGTTTCTCCTTTCCCCTGGAGGCAGGGGTCTTAATTAGCTTGTTATGTCAGCCTGCCTCATTTGCTTTTTGTTTCTTCTTTGTAATTTTCTGAGTAAAAATGGAAGTTTAAGCAAATTAAGATGATTACTAAAGCTATTTACCATTCTAACTTTACAAGAGACAAGACAGAAATAATGTCCTCACACTTATTGGGTAATTGAAACAGCTATTACTACCAAGAAACCCCAGATCTGAATTTTAAAACTGGTTCTGAAAAGGAGGGTAAGGCCTGAGCTAATAGGTGAAAGGAAGTAATTGAGTATTATAGACTCACAATCCAAGGATCTGAAAATTCAGGAGCTAGTCTAAGTCCAAAAGCAAGAGCTAAATAATGAAATTAACATAATCTGAGTGCAATTTTAAGAAATACTGTAACTCAACATATGATCATTCATTGGAAAGCCAAGAGGTGCAATTGAACAGGCTGAGGGAGAGCTTGACTTTTGGTAAATGCACTTAATCTGTGAACAAATTTGTGCACAGATTTATATGAGCATTGCACAAATCACCATGAGAAAGCTATGCTGGGCTGCAGCAACAGAGGAACAGGAATCTGAAGACAAGGTTTGGAAGAAGAATTTGGAATGATAGTTTATATTTATATAGTTGTTTGGTCTTTATAATTTTTTTTTTAACATTTACACATCTCCAAATAAATAACCTTGTTAAAATAGCATTTTCTTTATTAAGAAAAAGGAAAAAAAAGCTAGTATTCCCCAAATTTTTATGCAGTTTACCTGACTTTCCATTCTGGCCACCAGAATCTTGACTTAAATATTCAGTTAGAATTTCCAAATGCATTATTTTTTCTATAAAACTTGGAGGTATTCATCATGTTAGAATTTTAGGATTAAGAGATAAAGTGATTACTGAGAATGATTAAATGTACACTGTGAAAGAAGAATTCTAGATGAGTATGCTGGTTTGAAACTATGTACCCCAGAAAAGCCATGTTATTTTAATCCAATCTTGTGGATGCAGTCCTATTTGGGTGGGATCTTTTGACTAGGTTATTTCCACGTAGATGTGACCCCACCCACTCAAGGTTGGTCTTAATCTGCTTACTTTAAAAGATGGACATTTTGGAGAGAACACAGACATTTGGAGATGCAGAAGGAAAATGCCCCAGGAGACACCAGAAGCTGAGAGAGCTGTTTGAAACCAGAAGTTGGAAGAGGGCAGCAGATGTCACCATGTGCTTTCCCATGTGACAGAGTAACCCAGATGCCAACTGCCTCTCTGCCAAGAAGGTATCTTCTTGTTAGTGCCCTAATTTGGACATTTGCATGGCCTTAGAATTGTAACATGTAACTTAATAAATCCCCTTTATAGAAGCCAATCTATTTCTGTATGTTGCATTCTGGCAACTTTAGCAAACTGAATGAGTTGCAGAACTCTCAGTCCCTGTTCTAGCTTCCTAGCTGCTAGAATGTGATATACCAGAAATGGAGTGGCTTTTAAAAAGGGGAATTTAATAAGTTGTTAGTTAATAGTTCTAAGACTGCGAAAATGTCCAAATTAAAACAAGGCTATAGAAATGTCCAATCTAAGGCATCCAGGGAAAGATTCCTTGGTTCAAGAAGGCTGATGACATGCAGGGTTCTCTCTCAACTGGAAAGGCACATAGTGAACATGGCAGTGTCTGCTAGCTTTCTCTCCTGGCTTCTTGTTTCATGACTCTTCCCTGGGGGCATTTTCTTTCTTCATCTCCAAAGCTCTCTGGCTGCACTGGCTCTGTGGTTCTTGTGACTTTGTCATGGCTCTCTCATGGCTCTAAAAAAGGACTCTCTCCAAAATGCTTCCTCTTCTAAAGGATTCCAGTAAACTAATCAAGACCCACATGGAATGGGTGGAGTCATATCTCCCTCTTATCCAAAGTTGATACCCACAATTGGGTGAGTCATATCTCCATGGAGATAATCTAATCAAAAGGTTCCAGCTTACATTACTGAATAAGAATTAAAAGAAAAGGTTGCTCCCACTAGATTGGATCAGAATTAAACCATGGCTTTTCCAGGGCACATAATGCTTTCAAAACCAGCACAGTTCCCCAATGTCTATTCTCTTTCCCACCCCTTCTATAGTGGTAGATGATAGGTGTTTTGACCAGGAGTGAGAAGATATAAAAATTCGATCAAAGGAGATTTATTGTGAGGCTATACACAGATGGGCCAGAGCCTAAGAGGGTGACAGCACCAAGTAGGGGAAGGGATGCAGCTTATATAGGATGGTTGGCAGGAAAGGAGGGAAAGGGAGACTGTGGGTTTTCTTTGTCTAGCTTGGGAGTGAGAAGTTGGCAAGTTTCCATGGTTAGTTTTTGAAGCAGGGGGCTAAGTTTGGAATTGGCAGCTTTTCACTGATGAGGTTTAAAATTTAAATGTCACTATAGTTATGCAGGGTTGCAGCTGCTAGAGGTGTTGGGTAAGGGGAGCTTATCTCAAGATTACAGTTGCCAGAGGGCAAGAGGGTGTGGGCTGGGGTGGGCTTGGTGGGTTTCCTGTAAATCATGGGTGGGGGAAACTCCTTGGACTATTTGCTAGGGGTTGTTCACATCATGGGGTAGGTAAAGGGGTTCTACCTAACATTCAGCCTTTTCCTTTTAATTTTCTTGGGATCTGAACAGCGAAAGTCTGTCTTCTGTATCTGTTTCCAGTTGGAGGGGGCATAGAGCTGTCCCTATGTTTTGTCATAGGACAATAGCTGGTACTGTTGTTTTTGCCAGAGGAGAAATATCTTGCCAAAAGCCTGATTCATCATCATTTGGACAATTTCTGAGAATAAAGCTGGTTAAGAGTTTTAAGTGATAGACCCTAAAAATGAGGAAGGATCTCTGGGCAATGACTCTTTGCTTCAAAACTGAAAAAGGGCATTGTCATTAAGGGGCAAAAGGACGATACAATGAAACTGTTTGCTGTTCTTGGAGAGTCCGGCATCTCTAGGTTTCAGAGCTTTTCTGGCATTAGAACAATCTGGAGGTTTTAATTCTCTGAAAAACAAACCAAATAAGTAAAATTTTATAAAGCAGGATATTTTTCGGTGTTCCCAGGAACACTGTCATTTGGGGTTTGCCATATTGTTGTAGTTTGCAATATCTGGCTGAAACTTGCATAAAACTAAACTCCAGAATGACCTCTTGACTCTGTTTGAAATCTCTTAGCCATTGAAACTCTATTTCTTTCCCCCCTTTTGGTCAGTTAGTCCACAGTGCCAGGGCTATCATCTTTGGAAATGATGTTTCATGATACCAGGTCAAGTTATGTCCCACAATGCCAGGGCTAGTTATGTCCTGCGATGACAGGACCAATTATGTCCTATAATATCAGGGCTGGGCTTACAACCTTTAAATTATGTCCCACATTAGGGGAAATCGAGTTTAGCTTAGGGAGAGGCCACATTTGAGCAAAGCAGAGACTTTCTGAAGATGACTCTTAGGTACTAATCATAAATAGGTTCAATTTGTGTGTTAATTTGCCGCTGCTGGAATGTGATATACCAGAACTGGAATGGCTTCTAAAAAGGGACGTTAAATAAGCTACAAGTTTATAGTTCCAAGGAAGTGAAAGTGTCCAAATTAAGGCACCATCAAGAGGTTACAGTCACTCAAGAAAAGCCAACACCTATATTGGCTGGGTAGTCACATGGCTGGCATCTGCTGGTCCCTTGCTCTTGGGCTCCTTTGCATTCAGTGTCTATCCATGTGGGGGTTTCTCACTTTGCCATTGTCTCAGAACAGCTAGACTATGTAATATATAGGGTCTAGGAAAACGGTGAATGTAAGTCTGCCTAGGGTCAATAAGCAGGAGCAAGATGCCCTAAATTCTGCACAAGACAGGGTATGTACAACTTGTTAGCAAATGAGGTATCCTTGCTTTGTTTGATAATATTTCTAACCTATTTTAAATACAGGAAAATTATTTGTTTCAATTTTGCTGTTTTCACAGTTGAGGCAATGACTGTGGTTATGAAGATCACCTGAAATTCAGGTATATCAAGAAAGTTAACTATATTGATATTATTGAGAAAAGATCTCTCTTCTAACTCCCACCTATCCCTCTTTATCTTTGACTTCTGTTGCTTTTTAAATGTCTAGGTTAGTCAGTCTCCCATCTTTATTCTTGCTTTCTAGAGATTCTGGAATTTGTAGAAGTGATCATTTCTCTAGAAGCCACACTCAATTCATGCTGGATGTGCATAGCAGGGAATAACAGGTTTCAAGTGCTTCTCTATTTTACTAAAGGGAGTGACTATGGAGAGAAGTCATCCACAAAGGAAAGAAATATATATTGATTAGAAAGTACCATTTTCTAGGCACCAAACTAGTAATTTCATATGTTCTTCTATCATTACAATAGCCTTATGAGACAAACATTATTCTCGATGCTTTTATAAAGTGTAAGCTGAAGCTTAGAGAGGTTATTCGACATGCCTAAGGACATAACTACTAAGTGGTTGAATTGGAATGCAATCCCAAATCTGTCTTTTTTCCGAGTGCCCTGCCTTTCTGTACATGGCCACAAGTGCCCCATTTGTGAATTCCACCCATAGGAAGCTAGTCAGAAGGTTTGTGAACCACTGAGGGGTGGTACTAGCATGAACCTGTGAGTATGTTGCCTTGGATGGACAGATATCCAGAAAGCCCTCTCGGTCATCTGTTGCTTGACTATTTTGTCTTGTTTTTATAATTAATTTTATGTAAAAATTTCCAAAATTTACAAACATTCTATATCCATCAGGCAACAACTACCCTTTCCTCTCTGCCATCCCTGATAACCTCTAATTTGGTTTCTGTTTCTATGAATTTGCTATTTCTAGATAATTCATATAAGGGAAATCAAGTGGAAAATGTCTGCATATTCTATGCTTATTTCACTCAACATAAGTTTTCAAGTTCATCTGTATCAAGTCATTTGAGTCTAAATTCTTAGCATGGTCATGTATTGTTGTTGTGAAACCTCAGTTCCCTAAAAATCTTCTGAAAAAAAGTTCTCAAATTATTAAAAACATAATTCACATACATTTAATGAATACCTGAGTTTAATTAACTTTTTAAAAATAAACTTTTTGCATTATATTTTATTATTGTATTTTATTTTCCAGTGAAGTTGTAAAGAAAGTATAGAGAGTTTCCATACTCCCCTCACTTGGTTTCTCCTAATTTTCCTATGTAACTATGGTGCATTTTTTTGCCCTCTCAATAGACAGGGTTAGGAACTCTGTGTGTGGGTTAACTCATGAATACATACATATTAAAAATTATTTCTCATCCATCTGTATGTATATCTAAATGTGAATTTATTCTGATGTCTATGACTCAAATCTAGTACTACAGGGTTCATTCCAGCCTTCCACACTTGCTTATCTGTAGCTTCCTCTCTGACACTGGAACACCTGACTCCTGCCATTTGTCATCCATTTACTTATTTATTTATATTCCTATGTATATGCAACAAGAGTTTCAGAATGGTTAATCCCTATCCTCCTGAGCAACAAATTTACCATATTTATGTACTGTTCCTTTTGTTAATTTAGCCTTACAGATTTCATCAAAATACTTTTTTCTAAGGTGCATGGGTAGTTCAGTGGTTAGAATGCCTGCTTTCCATTCAGAAGACCCGGGTTTGATTTCCTAACCATGCACCCAAAGGAAAAAAAAAAGCAACTAGGTCAGCTCCTTTTTTCCTACACTCTCTTTAGTGAGATTGTGTTATATATTTTTAAAAAGAATTAGATCCATTTGTCATAGTCTGAATTCCATCCTGGAATCCTCAACATTCTGGTTGAGTTTTTTTTAATTGTATACATTAAAGTTCACTGTTTATGATGTATGTTTCTATGAGTTTTGACAATGCATAGAGTTATATAAATGCCACAACAGTACCACACAGAATAGTACTATCGTCCTAAAAATACCCTGTGCTTCCCATTTGTGGTCAACCATATTCCCTCTTCCAACCCTTGCTTACTACTGACATTTTTTCCATCCTATAGTATTTTGCCTTTTCCCAAACATCATATGAATGGAATTATACAATATGCAGCTATATGGGTTTCTCTTCCTTTATATATCAAAATGAACTTAACCTTAATTCATGAACTTAAGAATGAACCTAAGATTCAATAACTCATTCCATTTTTTACTGAATAGTATTTCATTATCTGGATGTGTCATATTTTGTTATCCATTCACCTGTAGTAGGACATCTTGGTTGCTCCGGTTTTTGGTAAACCTTTGACAAAGCTTACGTAAATTATTGCACGGTTGTTGTGGGAACATAATTTTTAAAATTCACTTATGTAAATATTTAAGAGCATGAATCTGGGTTCTACGGCAAGATTATGTTTAACTTTTCAAGACCCCTTTATAATAGCCTGACAAATATTGCTATTGCCCTAGCAATGAATGAGAGTTTCTGATGCTCCATATCCTCATCAGAATTTGGTATCGCCAGTTTTCCTGATTTTGACCATTAGTATAAGTGTGAAATGGCATCTAATAGTATCTAATGACAAATGATGTTTAGAATCTTCTTATATGCTAATCTTAATCTGTGTATATTCTTTGGTGAAATGGCTGTTCAGATATTTTGACCAATTAAATAATTGGATTGTTTTATTGTTGATTATCAAGCATTCTTTATATATTTTGGATATGAGCTCTTTATCACATAATTGATTTGCAAATACTTTCTCTTATTCTCTAGTTTTCCCTTATTCTCTAAAATGTGTTTCATGGAGAAAAAGTTTTAAATTTTGATAAAGTACAACTTATCAATTTTGTTTTCATTGCTTGTGTTTTTGATGTATCCAAAAGCTCATCACCAAACCCAAGATCATGCAGATTTTTGCCTGTTTTCTACTAGAAGTATTATAGTTTTATGTTTCACATTTAAGTCTATGCGTTAATTTTTGTGCAGGTGTGAGTTAACTTTCAAGGTTCTTATTTTTTCTGTGCCTATGTGTCCAATTGTTCCAGCACCATTTGTTATATACACATTCCTTTCTCCATTGTCAAGGAAAAGACAGCTGTTACCACTACCAGGAAAGGATAGCAACCATGGTTTGCAGCTGTTGTAGTCACCAGCACAAGTTCAACACAACAAAGGCACTGGATGCAACAGTGCTTTACTTACATAGAGAAAAGACAGTGCACGGTCAGCTCCAAGAGTGGACATTGGTCCTCCATTGGCCAATAGGTGTTGATCTGTAGCCAATGCAGGGAGATGATAAGTGTGTACCCTTCTTGTACTGCAAGTGAAAGACTCTACTCCTTCCCCACCAGGACTAGATATAGCAATGAAGTAGGCAAGTGCCATCAAATGCACACATTTAGCCAAACAGTCTCCATGAATGATTATATATGCTCAGGACAAAAGGAGTAGTGTGCTGCAGAATACTATCTGCTAGGGGATACATTTATGGCAAGGAGCCTCAACAAGGAAGTCATCCCACATTCATCATCCATCCTAGGTGTCAGGTTTGTACATCTAATCCCAGGCACCAGGCTTATTTGTGGGCCACAGGAAAAGGTGGCAGGCTGTGCCTGGGCTGTCCCCTTCCGTAGCAGCACTTTAACATTTAAAGTCAATACTAATAATGCAGGGATTTTTTCTACCATTTTGCTATTTAGTCTTTGTATGTTTTATACTGTTTTTTTTTGTCCTTCAATTCTTCTGCTAATGCTTCTTATTTATTTTATTTTTTGTGTTTTATCATATTGAGTGCCTTCTCATTCTTATCTGGATATATTTTTCATCTGTTTTCCTTGTGGTCACCAAGGGATTAAAATTTAACATCCTAAATATATAACAATCATATTTGGTTTGATACCAATTTAACTTTAATAGCATTTACATATACTTTTCCTTATTTTCTGTCCCTTGATCTTTTTTCTACCAAAAAATATATATATTTTACATATTATATATATATATATATACCACATATATATCTTTGGAAAGAATAGATTCGGAAAGAATAGATTGCTCAACAAAAGGTGCTGGGAAAACTGGATCTCCATTTGCAAAAATGGGAGAACCCTACCTCGTATCTTTTACAAATATCAACTCAAAATGGATCAAAGATGGACTATAATTAGTACAATTTTTAAAGTGTTCTTTCATGAATTGTAACAATTCTACCACACAAATGCAGGGTGTTAATTATAAGGTCGTATGTGGGAACTCAGTGTTTTATGAGTGATTTAAACCTACAAGGTCTCTGATAAGAAAAATAAAATACATTAAAAAATGGAAAAAAAGGATCAATGACCAAAATAAGAATCAGAACTACCAAACTCCTAGAAGAATTTATAGGGAAGCGTCTTATTACCTAGTGTAAGGCAATGGTTTCTTAGACTCTAACACCCAAAACCCAAGCAATGCAAGAAAAATATGTAAATTGGCCCTCATCAAAATTAAAAACTTTTGTACTGCAAATGAATTTATCATGAAAGTAAAATGACAGCCTACATAATAGAAGAAAATATTTGGAAACCATATATCTGATAAAAGTTTAATATCAAGAATATATTAAAAAAATCTTTCAAGTTAACAATACAAAGTTAAACAACCCAATTAAAAAAATGGGCAAAAGATTTGGATAGGTGTCTCTCCAAAGAATATATACAGATGGCCAGAAAGCATATGAAAAGATGCTCAGCATCATTAAACATTAGGGAAATGCAAATCTAAACCACAATGATATAAACCATTTCCTACCCATAATAATGGTTGCTATTAAAAAAATGGAAAACAGCACAATAATACCTAATTGTAAAGTAATCATGTTAAAACACTGAATGAAGCTGCATCTGAGCTATAGGTTTTTGTTTTGTTTTGTTTTGTTTTGTTTTGATTTTACTATTATTACTTTTATTTTTTTCTCTATATTAACATTCTATATCTTTTTCGGTTATGTTGCTAGTTCTTCTAAACCAATGCAAATGTACTAAGAAATGATGATCATGCATCTATGTGATGATGTTAAGAATTAATGATTGCATGTGTAGAATGGTATGATCTCTAAATGTTGGGTTAATTTCTTTTTTTCCGTTAATTAAAAAAAAAAAAAGAGAAGGGATAATTGGAGCTGAAGGGATACAGACTGTACAACGGGACTGGATATAAAAACTCAGAAATGGACAGCACAATACTACCCAATTGTAATGCAATTATGTTAAAACACTGAATGAAGCTGCATGTGAGGTATAGGTTTTTTGTTTTTGTTTTTTTTTCTTTCTATTATTGTTTTAATTCTTATTCTGTTGTCTTTTTATTTCTTTTTCTAAATTGATGCAAATGTACTAAGAAATGATGAATATGCAACTATGTGATGTTATTAAGAATTACTGATTGTACATGTAGATTGGAATGATTTCTAATTGTTTTGTTAATTCTTTTTTTAATTAATAAAAAAAAAATGGAAAAACCAAGTATTGGAGAGGATGGGGATAAACAGGGACACTCATTTGTTGCTGGTTTGATAAAAGAGTTATGTTCTCGTTATATATATAACGTAAATAAGTAATTTACTCTTTATAGCATACATATACAGTGTTTTCCCTGTTATAGGACACAAAGATTAGAAACAATTAATGTAGTGGTCATTAATTTTTGTGATATTCCACCAATCTATTAATGTTGGTTATTTTAGACAATCTTTTAAAAAAATAATTATCAATTACATAATTTTTTCATTTTTCTCTGTAGTAATTGTGGACCAGTCATCTAATTGAAAAACAAGGAAATGAAAATAGCTCTTTTATATTTCTGGAGGTTTCTTTGTGCCTTAGATTTTGGCTTTATATTTTATCATGCATTTATATATATAGTTCATTATTTTACCGATTTTCATTATAACTATAAATTAGTAATTTTATCCCTCTTTTGTAAGTTGTGTAGATCAGATTGTAGTGATTTGCTCAAGACTATTAACTGGTAATTGATGTAGGTGGAATAGACCCAGTTTGCTTGACTCAAGCCTTGTGCACTTTCCAATAAACTGTAAGTACCTCATTGCTCATATTTTTAAGACTTCACACTAAGATCAGCCTGTGAAATGTCCAAATTTGCAAGTATTTTTAAACAGAATAAGCAACTTGCTCAAATCTGGTATTGGTGGGATGCCAAGATCCAGAATCATGACAGACTGAGGTTTCTATGGCTTGCTTTTCTTGGTAACAAAACTTTGCATTTTTCCACTCACCTTTGGTGTTTGGATTTCTTTCATTTTATGTTCATGATTTAGCTCATGATGGTGTGTGGCTACTTTGTGTTTTATTCATGGAAACAAATCCGGAGGCAAATCTGTGCTCTTAAATTGGTACCTAGGTAATTAGATCTTTTGTAGTTTGCATTCTCAGAGCAGCAGCTGAATCTGTGTACACATTTGTGCATGCATTATGTGTGTAGATATTAATAGCTTTGCTTTCTATTGTGTGATGCAGTCTAGGAGAAATTTGAAATAATAAAAATGTGATATGTTAATTTTCTATACGCAACAGTATAGAAAAGTGGAAAATGAACAGTAACATTTTGCCATTTCACTGTCCATTACCTATTCCACTATCCAGATATATCAATATTTTATTATATATTTTAGTATTTCTAGTGGTTATTTTCACAATGTAAAATAATAATTATGCCTTTCTTACTTGGTTCATCAAGCTTGAACTGCAACCTTAGAATCCCATTTGTCAAGGTTTGGAAATTATCTCAACCCCAAATTCATTCCCCTCTCCCAAATTTGCTTAGTTTTATTTTATGTATTTGTCATTTAGTGATTAATCTTGTAATCATATGTTTTCAACTCTTTTTTGATCCACAGCTTATGACAGTATCTACAGAGTCCTAATTATATACTTCTCCCATATCCTAACTTTTTTCACCCATTATATCTACCAGAGGTTTTTTCATTGTAAACAATACAGTTCAACTTTACATAACTTAATGAGAAAATAAATTTTTTGGATACAAATTATTTATATCAAAGAGCCAGTGTGAAGGCTGGAAAGTCAATCTCAGAATAAGGACAGGCACTAAAAGTGCCCAAGAGCACAACTAAGGTAACATGATAGGAAACAGCATTAGCACCACTAGTCACATTTCTGGGTCAGTATTGTGTCCTTAATGTTATCACAGCCTCTGTGTATGTGTCTCTGAGTCATAGCTTCAAGATTCAAACTCCTGATTGGGAGCCTTTGGTTGGCTGACTCTTGCTTACACACCATGTCCTGGCTGACAGGCCTTGGAGTAAGAGCAAGTATGATTCACCTTTGACTTTTGAAATATGTATTTTTAAATTAGGCGAGATAAAATATCAACAATTGGGCCAAACATCAGAATGGATACAGTGTAAGATGAATTAATGAGTCAGCTCAGGGAACTCTCTTAAAAGAAAGAGAGAGCTAGAAAACAGGAAATAAATTAAAGTGATATAGCACATAGAAATAACAGGACAATTATGAGTAAAATAGGAGTTCTGAAGGAAAATTAATAAATGAACAGAAGGGATGAAATATTTGAAGAATTAATAACCAAGAATTACACAGAGCTAAAGGAAGATGTAGAAAACAGAAAACCTCAGATAGAAAGGGCTCAAAGGGTCCTGTGCTGGCTTGAGGCTGTAGTAGTCCCCAGAAAAGCCATGTTCTTTATCCTAATCCAATATCGTGGGGGCAGACAGACCTATTGTTTGAGTGGGATCTTTTGATTAGGTGGTTTCCATGGAGATGTGTATCTGCCCATCTGAGGTGGTTTTTAATCTGCTTACTTGCAGATTAAGTAAAATTAATCTTCTTACTAACATTTTGGATAAAGCTCAGAGTCAACAGATAGAGACATTGGAGATGCAGAAATAAAATGCCCCCAGGAAAACTATTTGAAACCAATATCCAAAGGACAAGCAGATGTCACCCACCTGCCTTCCCAGCTGATGAGGTGTTCCAGATGCCATTGGACTTTCTTAAATCAAGGTATCTTTCTGTGGATGCCTTGGTTTGGACATTTTTATGGTGTTAGAACTGTAAGCTTGTGACTTAATAAAACCTCCTCATGAAAGCCAACCCATTTCTGGTATATTGCATTCCAGCTGTTTAGCAAACTAAAGAAGTGGGGTGCTTAGGTTTGCAAATATCAAATATATTAGAATGGCTTTGTAAATAAGTAAAGGGAAGATTCTAGAAGAATTGTGAGGAGTTTAATAAGAAAGGCCTAGAAATATTTGAAGAGACTGTTGGCAGAAATATGTGCTCTAAAGATATTTCTGAAAAGGTATCTTTATACAGAAATGAGAAATGTGCCATTGAAAACTGGAAGGAAGAGGATTCTTGTTTTAAGGTGGCACTGAATTGGCAAAATTAAGTACTGGCATTAGATGGAAGGGAGGATTTAAAAGCCACAAGCTGATATACTTACCTGAAGAGATCTCCAAATTAAATGTGGAAAGTATATACTGTCTCTCCCTACAGCTTATAGAGAAATGTGACAGGAGAGGCGTAAGATGAGAACTGAACTCTTGGGTATAAAGAGAATAGAAATTAATGGCCTGGAAAATTCAGTCTTCCAGAAAGTGAGACCCCAGAGAATATTACCCCATGTGAAGAGTTAACCAAACATGGAACCAGTCAGCCAATACAGGACAAGCTAGGATTGGAGCTGGAGTTATCCAGAAGGGTTTTATGGAAAATCCTATTGTCTGATGGCTATGATCCCTGCATACTGCATTGAAAACTGACAAGAGTGCTTTGGGATCAAAATAAATGGAACCACTGACAATCTGGGCTAAAAGAGACAGAAAAGGGAAAAATTGAAGGAAAAATGTCTTCAGAAGAGAACCTGTGAAAACTAAGGTCTGGAGCCAGGAAGTCTTGGTCCAGGAGAGCAGGCCCATCCATGCATATGGAGTGGGTGAGTTTGCCCCAGATGCAGACGGTGGGCCTTCCTCTTCATTGTTCATTTAATCCTCATGGCAAACCTATGAGCATATAGACAACTGCTATAAAGTGATATTCTAGTAAAACTTCACACTCTAGACTCCCCCTTTCAATCATACTCACACTCAAGGCTGTTAATTACACTTACAGTATTGTGCTTTCAACACTCTCCATTTATAATTGTTTAAAATCAACCTTATTAAAAATTCAGTATGCCTTAAGAATCATCTTAAGCCCATTAGGATATTTTAAGTACCTACTTTTCAATGTTTCTCTCCTTCATAATATGAAAAGTAAAGTGGTCTCATATTTGGACTTACATTCCTTGATCCTCCAGTCTTGCCAAAATTCACAGCCATATTTTAAAATAAAACTCTGAAAATTCCTTCTTGTCATACATATAAGAAAAATTTATGTCAATCAAGCCTATATTCTTTACTTGTATCACTGGGAACTCTACAGTTTATATATATTCTTTGCCTACAGTACGTGGGTACTGAGTATCCTAACCTTAACTCTTCAAGTGGCTTTGTGCAACTATGGAAGAAGACTATAGAACAAGATGAAGATGATCTTATCCATACAACTCTATTCTACCCACTCATTAAGAGTGAGATACTCATGGATATCCGGAATCCATATTCTTATTTTTCTTTGCCTAGACTTAGTTCCCTCTTTCTTCTGTTCGTTTTAGAATCCATTTAGGTTAATTGTATCTGAATAATCTTCTTCTCAGTTCTTAACCATGAATGCTACTTTAATATGCAAAGTTTATTTATAAATTTTGATAAGAAACCAGCCATTTTTTCAAAATATTGTCTAATTAAAAAAAGTGCTTCCCAAGTATTAACCAGCAATACTATATTTTAAACAATATTGTTTCTCCTAAATAACTAAGCAAAGACAATTGCTAGATTTTCTTTTTCTTTACTAATATTTCCTCTCAATACAATAGCAGTGGAATGAGAATATTTATATGGCTGTGGTATAATGGGGAGTTGCATGAAGTTGTATCATTTCTGTTTTATGAATGGAAATATTTTTTTGCTATCTTGTTGTCTTATTAGCTCTATGGGCTTATTTATTTATTTATTTGAAGAAATCACCTCCCAGCTTTTCCATACAGTTTTAATTGATCACTTACCTCATTCCTGTGACCTTTTACTTTCTTTGATGATTATGTTCTGGTGTCAACTTGGACAAATGATTATGCCCAGATATCTGGTCAGGGAAGCACTGGCCTGACTGTTGCTGTAAGGATATTTCACAGCTGGTTGATAAACTGGAAGGTTATTGTATTAAGCCATTAGTCAATGGCTAGTCAGTTGATTGCATCTGTGGCTGATTACGTCTTCCACAATGAGATAATTGAATTAATTGAAGACTTTTAAGGGACGAGAGAGACTTTTTCACTCCTTCTTTAACCAGTGAGCCTCTCCTGTGGAGTTTGTCAAGAATCTTCATAGAAGCCACCAGCTTCACAGCCTGCCCTATGGATCTTGGGGTCTTCCATTCCCATAATAAAGATTGCATGAGCATCTTTATAAATCTCATATTTACAGATGTTTACTGTTGGTTCTGTTTCTCAAGAGAACCCTGACTAACACAACTTGGTACCAGGAGTGGTTCTTAAGAAACAGTATCTTAAAAATGGGTTTTTACAATTTGTTTTCTACTCTGACTAGACTCAGAGGCACTAATGACTCTGTTTCCAATAATCAAGATGGCACTGACAATCCATGTGGTGAGTTGGCAATCCATGTGGTGAATCAAAATATCACCATTAGCTCTTTCTCCGCCGGCGGCGCTCCTGCCGCCAGCCAGCCAGCCCTCCTCTCCCTCTTTCTCCACCGGCGGTGCACCCGCTGCCAGCCAGCCAGCCAGCCTTCCTCTTCCCCCTTCTCCGCCGGCGGTGCTCCCACTGCCATCTTGCCCTTCTCTTTCCCCTTCTGCTCCGGCGGCTCTCCAACTACCAGCGTGCCTTCTTCCACCTTCACCAGCTCCTCCGCCACCGTCCTCGACAGCCTTGCCACCCTCACCTTTCCTCCTCCAGAACAGCTACTAAGGGAGGAGAGACGATACAGAGCAGCTCCTGGAGCCACGACGGAGATCAAAGGGATGGCGTACGCCATCCTGGAATGGCTTACTGTCTGGGAGAACCAGCTCTGGTGAGATCGCCAAGGGACGCGGGCTTTCCTGGGGGAAATGGCAAGCGGCCGGAATCCCTCCCTTCCTCCTTCCCAGGCCAGCTGGCAGAATTGGGCAGGCGGTCCCCTCGGGCCACGGCGGCTGGCGCCCCCACCACGCAAGGCCCCCCGGACCAACTGAGAGAGTTGGGTCGGAAATCCCCAGACCGAGGAGAACGGTGACCGGGGGGGGGTCCCTTCCAAACATGTGACTCCCCGGTCCGGCTGGGAACGGTGCACACTCCCGGGCTGTGGCGGCTGGTGCCCTCCCACCACGCTTGGCACCCTGGGCCGACTAGGAAATTTGGTCGGGCGCTCTCCCGGGCTGCGGTGGCCGGCGACCCTCCCCGCGTTCAGACCCCTGGGCCGGCTGGCACTCTTCCAAGTCACTTCGGCTGGCGAACCTCCCCCACAGTGAGAGTTTCCCAAAGTTAAAGGACCCACAGCACCTTTTACTGGTGGAACCCACAGACAAACGTGTGCCACGAGCGCCACCTACTAGGCAGGATAAGAAAAACAGAACCCAGAGATTTCACAGAAAAATCTTTCAACCCGTTGGGTCCAACACCCAGGGAAATCTGACTAAATGCCCAGACGTCAGCAGAAGATAACGGATCACGCTCAGAAAATTGAAAATATGGCCCAGTCAAAGGAACAAACCAATAGTTCAAATGAGATACAGGAGCTGAAACAACTAATGCTGAATATACGAACAGAAATAGAAAACCTCTTCAAAAACGAAATCGATAAATTGAGGGAGGACATGAAGAAGACATGGGCTGAACGAAAAGAAGAAATAGAAAAACTGAAAAAACAAATCACAGAGCTTATGGAAGTGAAGGATAAAGCAGAAAAGATGGAAAAAACAATGGATACCTACAATGATAGATTTAAAGAGACAGAAGATAGAATTAGTGATTTGGAGGATGGAACATCTGAATTCCAAAAAGAAACAGAAACTATAGGGAAAAGAATGGAAAAATTTGAACAGGGTATCAGGGAACTCAAGGACAATATGAACCGCACAAATATACATGTTGTCGGTGTCCCAGAAGGAGAAGAGAAGGGAAAAGGAGGAGAAAAACTAATGGAAGAAATTATCACTGAAAATTTCCCAACTCTTAAGAAAGACCTAAAATTACAGATCCAAGAAGTGCAGCGCATCCCAAAGAGATTAGACCCAAATAGGCATTCTCCAAGACACTTACTAGTTAGGATGTCAGAGGTCAAACAGAAAGAGAGGATCTTGAAAGCAGCAAGAGAAAAACAATCCATCACATACAAGGGAAACCCAATAAGACTATGTGTAGATTTCTCAACAGGAACCATGGAAGCTAGAAGACAGTGGGATGATATATTTAAATCACTAAAAGAGAAAAACTGCCAACCAAGACTTCTATATCCAGCAAAATTGTCCTTCAAAAATGAGGGAGAAATTAAAACATTTTCAGACAAAAAGTCACTGAGAGAATTTGTGACCAAGAGACCAGCTCTGCAAGAAATACTAAAGGGAGCACTAGAGTCAGATATGAAAAGACAGAAGAGAGAGGTATGGAGAAGAGTGTAGAAAGAAGGAAAGTCAAGTATGATATATATAATACAAAAGGCAAAATGGTAGAGGAAAATATTATCCAAACAGTAATAACACTAAATGTTAATGGACTGAATTCCCCAATCAAAAGACATAGACTGGCAGGATGGATTAAAAAAACAGGATCCTTCTATATGCTGTCTACAGGAAACACATCTTAGACCCAAAGATGAACATAGGTTGAAAGTGAAAGGTTGGGAAAAGATATTTCATGCAAATAACAACCAGAAAAGAGCAGGAGTGGCTATACTAATATCCAACAAGTTAGACTTCAAATGTAAAACAGTTAAAAGAGACAAAGAAGGCACTATATACTAATAAAAGGAACAATTAAACAAGAAGACATAACAATCATAAATATTTATGCACCAAACCAGAATGTCCCAAATACGTGAGGAATACACTGCAAACACTGAAAAGAGAAATAGACACATATACCATAATAGTTGGAGACTTCAATTCACCACTCTCATCAATGGACAGAACATCTAGACAGAGGATCAATAAAGAAATAGAGAATCTGAATATTACTATAAATGAGCTTGACTTAACAGACATTTATAGGACATTACATCCCACAACAGCAGGATACACCTTTTTTCAAGTGCTCATGGATCATTCTCAAAGATAGACCATATGCTGGGTCACAAAGCAAGTCTTAACAAATTTAAAAAGATTGAAATCATACACAACACTTTCTCGGATCATAAAGGAATGAAGTTGGAAATCAATAATAGGCCGAGTGCCAGAAAATTCACAAATACATGGAGGCTCAACAACACACTCTTAAACAACAAGTGGGTCAAAGAAGAAATTGCAAGAGAAATTACTGAATACCTCGAGGTGAATGAAAATGAAAACACAACATATCAAAACTTGTGGGACGCAGCAAAGGCAGTGCTAAGAGGGAAATTTATTGCCCTAAATGCCTATATCAGAAAAGAAGAAAAGGCAAAAATGCAGGAATTAACTGTCCACTTGGAAGAACTGGAGAAAGAACAGCAAACTAATCCCAAAGCAAGCAAAAGGAAAGAAATAACAAAGATTAGAGCAGAAATAAATGAAATTGAAAACATGAAAACAATAGAGAAAATCAATAAGACCAGAAGTTGGTTCTATGAGAAAATCAATAAGATTGATGAGCCCTTAGCAAGATTGACAAAAAGAAGAAGAGAGAGGAGGCAAATAAATAAGATTAGAAATGGAAGAGGAGACATAACTACTGACCTCACAGAAATAAAGGAGGTAATAACAGGATACTATGAACAACTTTACGCTAATAAATACAACAATTTAGATGAAATGGACGGGTTCCTGGAAAGACATGAACAACCAACTTTGACTCAAGAAGAAATAGATGACCTCAACAAACCAATCACAAGTAAAGAAATAGAAGCAGTCATTCAAAAGCTTCCTAAAAAGAAAAGTCCAGGACCAGACGGCTTCACATGTGAATTCTATCAAACATTCCAGAAAGAATTAGTACCAACTCTCCTCAAACTCTTCAAAAAATTCGAAGTGGAGGGAAAGCTACCTAATTCATTCTATGAAGCCAACATCACCCTCATACCAAAACCAGGCAAAGATATTACAAAAAAAGAAAACTACAGACCAATCTCTCTAATGAATATAGATGCAAAAATCCTCAACAAAATTCTAGCAAATCGAATCCAGCAACACATTAAAAGAATTATACATCATGACCAAGTAGGATTCATCCCAGGTATGCAAGGATGGTTCAACATAAGAAAATCAATTAATGTAATACACCATATCAACAATCAAAGCAGAAAAATCACATGATCATCTCAATTGATGCAGAGAAGGCATTTGACAAGATTCAACATCCTTTCCTGCTGAAAACACTTCAAAAGATAGAAATACAAGGGAACTTCCTTAAAATGATAGAGGGAATATATGAAAAACCCACAGCTAATATCATCCTCAATGGGGAAAAATTGAAAACTTTCCCCCTAAGATCAGGAACAAGACAAGGATGTCCAATATCACCACTATTATTCAACATTGTGTTGGAGGTTCTAGCCAGAGCAATTAGACAAGAAAAAGAAATACAAGGCATCAGAATTGGAAAGGAAGAAGTGAAACTATCACTGTTTGCAGACGATATGATACTATACGTCGAAAACCCGGAAAAATCCACAACAAAACTACTAGAGCTAATAAATGAGTACAGCAAAGTAGAAGGTTACAAATCAACATTCAAAAATCTGTAGCATTTCTATACACTAGCAATGAACAAGCTGAGGGGGAAATCAAGAAACGAATCCCATTTACAATCGCAACTAAAAGAATAAAATACCTAGGAATAAATTTAACTAAAGAGACAAAAAACCTATATAAAGAAAACTACAAAAAACTGCTAAAAGAAATCACATAAGACCTAAATAGATGGAAGGGCATACCGTGTTCATGGATTGGAAGACTAAATATAGTTAAGATGTCAATCCTACCTAAATTGATCTACAGATTCAATGCAATACCAATCAAAATCCCAACAACTTATTTTTCAGAAATAGAAAAACCAATAAGCAAATTTATCTGGAAGGGCAGGGTGCCCTGAATTGCTAAAAACATCTTGAGGAAAAAAAACGAAGTTGAAGGTCTCGCGCTGCCGGACTTTAAGGCATATTATGAAGCCACAGTGGTCAAAACAGCATGGTATTGGCATAAAGATAGACATATCGACCAATGGAATCGAATAAAGTGCTCAGATATAGACCCTCTCATCTATGGACATTTGATCTTTGATAAGGCAGTCAAGCCTACTCACCTGGGACAGAACAGTCTCTTCAATAAATGGTGCCTAGAGAACTGGATATCCATATGCAAAAGAATGAAAGAAGACCCATATCTCACACCTTATACAAAAGTTAACTCAAAATGGATCAAAGATCTAAACATTAGGTCTAAGACCATAAAACAGTTAGAGGAAAATATAGGGAGATATCTTATGAAACTTACAATTGGAGGTGGTTTTATGGACCTTAAACCTAAAGCAAGAGCACTGAAGAAGGAAATAAATAAATGGGAGCTCCTCAAAATTAAACACTTTTGTGCATCAAAGAACTTCATCAAGAAAGTAGAAAGATAGCCTACACAATGGGAGATAATATTTGGAAATGACATATCAGATAAAGTCTAGTATCCAGAATTTATAAAGAGATTGTTCAACTCAACAACAAAAAGACAGCCAACCCAATTACAAAATGGGAAAAAGACTTGAACAGACACCTATCAGAAGAGGAAATACGGATGGCCAAGAGGCACATGAAGAGATGCTCAATGTCCCTGGCCATTAGAGAAATGCAAATCAAAACCACAATGAGATATCATCTCACACCCACCAGAATGGCCATTATCAACAAAACAGAAAATGACAAGTGCTGGAGAGGATGCGGAGAAAGAGGCACACTTATCCACTGTTGGTGGGAATGTCTAAGGGTGCAACCACTGTGGAAGGCAGTTTGGCGGTTCCTCAAAAAGCTGAGTATAGAATTGCCATACGACCCAGCAATACCATTGCTAGGTATCTACTCAAAGGACTTAAGGGCAAAGACAGAAACGGACATTTGCACACCAATGTTTACAGCAGCGTTATTTACAATTGCAAAGAGATGGAAACAGCCAAAATGTCCATCAACAGAAGAATGAGTAAACAAATTGTGGCATATACATACGATGGAATATTATGCAGCTTTAAGACAAGATAAACTTATGAAGCATGTAATAACATGGATGGACCTAGAGAACATTATGCTGAGTGAGTCCAGCCAAAAACTAAAGGACAAATACTGTATGGTCCCACTGATGTGAACGGACGTTCGAGAATAAACTTGGATTATGTCATTGGTAACAGAGTCCAGTAGGAGTTAGAAACAGGGTAAGATAATGGGTAATTGGAGCTGAAGGGATACAGACTGTGCAACAGGACTGGATACAAAAACTCAAAAATGGACAGCACAATAATACCTAATTGTAAAGTAATCATGTTAAAACACTGAATGAAGCTGCATCTGAGCTATAGGTTTTTTTTGTTTAGTTTAGTTTTGTTTTTTTTTTACTATTATTATTACTTTTATTTCTTTTCTCTATATTAACATTCTTTATCTTTTTCTGTTGTGTTGCTAGTTCCTCTAAACCGATGCAAATATACTAAGAAACGATGATCATGCATCTATGTGATGATGTTAAGAATTACTGATTGCATATGTAGAATCGTATGATTTCTAAATGTTGGGTTAATTTCTTTTGTTTCTGTTAATTAATAAAAAAAGAAGAAAAAAATATCACCATTTGATTCTGCTAATTTTACACTTATATGAGGCAAGGCTGTGCATGATAGTGTTTTTGATACTTTTAAGAGTTTTATGGAATTAAGAGGTATAATAATGTTGGCTGGTTGTTGTTAGATATGCTGGATACAATGATGAAGGAAAGAGATGAGCTGAAGTCTTCAAATGTGAAGTTTCAGTGCCATATGAATGATGTAAAAGTTTCCATGTTTGCCCTGTAAGAAAATCTTATTGTCTATGGTCACAGACTTGAGATCTCTGAAAACCAGATAGTGTGAGTAGTAGATTTACAATATAAACTGAAATCTCACTTTGCAGGGTGTCTGCTGTTAAAGCAAGGGCTTTTAAATTGGAAAAGAATGGGATCCTAAAACATGGGATCGTGATATATGGCTTGATCATGATGGTGATGGGGAGATGGCATCCTTTTATTCTGTTGAGACTTTGCTAGATAGATCCGTAATTGACTGCCCTGAGGAAAGAGCTTACAGACCTGCAGCTTACCTTGTGGCAATAGTTTCCCAGCCTCTAGTCTCCTAGAAAAGTCTGCCATCCAACTTCCACCTAGAGAGATTAGCCCTTCACTGCCTGCCAACCCTGTAAGCACCTTCTCTGGAGAAACAACTCACTCCACTGTCTGGAGAAACTAATCCTGTTTCACCGATGAAATTGCAATGGAATGTTCTGAGGTGATTGCAAGATACTTCTATTTCTTTTCATTACCCACCCCAAGCACTGCTCTTTTCTTCCACACTTATAAGTGGACTAAAGCCCAACAAGTCCCAAAAGGTGAGGTACAAAGTGTGCCCCCTGAGGAGGTATGCTATACTTCAAAAGAACTGAATGAGTTTTCCAATCTATATAGACAGAAATCAGGGGACTGTGTGGGAATGGATATTAAGGGTGTGGAATAATGGTGGAAGGAATATAATGTTGGATTAAACTGAATTTATTGATATGGGCCCACTAAGCAGAAATAATGCATTCAGTGTTGTAGCTTGAGTGGTTAGAAAGGGTATGAACAGTTTGTTTGACTGGTTGGCTGAAATGTGGATCAAAAGGTGGTTGACATTACCTGAGGTCAAAATACCAGAACTTCCCTGATATAATGTAGATAAGGGGGTCCAGAGACATAGAAAGATGTGAATGTTAGAATGGATTTATCATGGAAGACTTGCTCACACACCCCAGGAATGTCCAGGAGACATATCTTTCACCAGGACCTTGAGAAATAAATTTGTGAAATTAGTTCTATCATCCCTGAAAAGCTCTGTAGCCACCCCTCTTTACAGATCAAATATTATTGTGGGAACCTCTGTCACTGAGCTGAAATTCTTGAACACAATGGGGATGATGGGACCCTGAGTTGGCAGAAGCCAGGTGGTGATAGTTAATCACCATAGACAAGGTGGACATGGGTACCATAATGGACAGCAGACTCAGAGTAGCAGTCAAAATAATCTGACTCACAGAGACTTGTGATGTTGGCTAGTAGATCATAGGATACCTAGAAGTAAAATGGGCAGTCTAGTAAATTCTTCTTTGAGTGGTATAAGCAGAATAATTCTAGGTCAAGAGAACAGGAGTCTAACTTGAATTAAACAAACAAACAAACAGAGTCATGGCCCCTTAATCAATTCCCACACTTTAGACAGTTTACAGATCCAGAGCCATTGAATGAGGGGAGGGCTGGGTATTTTTGTGGAAGGACCCTTTTACACTGCCGAAAATTTACACTGTCAACCTTCCCAGCCTTCCCCAAGGAGACCTATGGTCTTTTACAGAGTGACTGTGCACTGGGGAAAAGAAAATGATCAGATATTTAAGGGACTATTAGACACTGACTCATAAGTGACACTAATTCCAGGAGATGCAAAATGTCACTCTGGTCCACCAGTCAGAGTAGAGGCTTATGGAGGTCAGGTGAGTGATTGAGTTTTAGCTCAGGTCCATCTCACAGTGGTTATTTCCCCAGTTCAAGAATGCATAATTGGAATCAACATACTTAGCAACTTGCAGAATCCCTACCTTGGTACAGTGACTCATGGAGTGAGGGTTATTATGGTAGGAAAGGCCAAGTGGAGGCCACTAGAACTGACCTGACATACCTAGCAGAATAGTGAATGAGAAGCAATACTGTATTCCTGGAGAGATGGCAGAGATTAGTGCCACTCCTGAAGACTTGATAGATGCAGGCACGGTGATTCCCACCACATCCCCATTCAACTCTCCTATTTGGCTTGTTCAGAAAACAGATGAGTCTTGGAGGATGACAGTGGATTATCACAAATTTAACTAGGTGGTGACTCCAATTGCAGCTGCTGTCCCAGATGTGGTTCCATTGCTTGAGCAAATCAATACATCATCTGGTACCTGGTATGCAACTATTGATCTGGAAAATGCTTTTTTTCAATAGCTTTTAGTAAAGACCATCAAGAACAGCTTGAATTCAGCTGGCAAAGCCTGCAGTATACCTTCACTGTTTTGCCTCAGGGGTGTATCGACTCTCCAGCCCTATGTCACAATCTTGTCTGCAGAGAACTTGATCATTTCTCCCTCCCATAAGACATCACACTTGTCCATCACATTGATGATATCATGCTGCTTTGACCTAGTGAGCAAGAAGTAGCAAGCATTCTAGACTTATTGGTAAGGTATTTGCATTTCTGAGGATGGGAGATAAATCCAACAAAAATACAGGAGTTTTCCACTTCAGTGAAATTTCTAGGTGTTCAGTGGTGTGGAGCATGTTGCAATATCCCTTCTAAGGTGAAGGATAAGCTGTTGCATCTGGCCTCTTCTATAACCCAAAATGCAGCATAATGCCTGGTTGGTATCTTCGGATTTTGGAAACAGTGTATCCCATATTTGGGTGTGTGGTACTCTGGTCTATTTACTGAGTGACCAGAAAAGCTGCTAGTCTTGATGGGGACCAGAACAAGAGGAAGTTCAGCAATATGTACAGTTTGCTGTGCAAGCTACTCTGCCACATGGGCCATATAATCCAGGAGATCAGTTGTGCTGGAAGTGTCAGTGGCAAATAGGGATGCTCTTTGGAGCCTTTGGCAGGCCACTACAGGAGAATCACAATGCAGACCCTTTGGATTTTGGAGCAAAGGCTTGCGATCCACTGGAGATAACTAGTCTTCTTTTGAGAAACAGCCTTTAGCCTGCTACTGGGCCTTAGTAGAGACTGAACATTTAACTATGAGATACCAAGTTATCAAGAGAACTGAGTTGCCTAACATGAGATGGGTTTTGTCTGACCCACCAAGCTATAAAGTTGGGCATGCACAGCAGCACTCCCTCAAAGAATGGGAAATGATATATATGAGATAGAGTCAGAGAATGTCCTGAAGGCATTAGTAAGTTATATGAGGAAGTGTCTCAAATGCCTATGGACCCCATTCCTGCCACATTAGCTTCTCTTTCTCAACCCAGAGCAATGGCCTCTTGAGGATTTCCTTACAGCCAGTCGACTAGGAAAAGAAGACTTGGGCCTGGTTTACAGATGGTTCTGCATGATATGCAGGGACCATCCAGAAGTGGACAGCTGTAACACTACAACTCCTTTGTGGGATGTCCTTAAAGGATAGTGGTGAGGGGAAATCCTCCCAGTGGGCATAACTTAAAGCAGTATACCTGGTTGTTCATTTTGCTTGGAAGGAGAATTGTCCAGAGGTATGTTTGTGTACTGACTCGTGGGCTGTTGCTAATGGTTGGCTGGATGGTCAAGGACTTGCAAGGAGCATGATTGGAAGATTGATGACAAAGAAGTCTGGGGAAGAGGTATGTGTTTAGACATTTCTGAGTGGCAAAGAACTTGAAGATATTTGTGTCCCATGTGAATGTTCACCAGAGAGTGACTTCAGTAGAGGGAAGTTTTAATAATCAAGAGGATAAGATGACCCATCTTGTAGTTACAAGTCTTTCTCTTTCCTCACTCCTGCCATTGCCCAATGGACTCATGAACGAAGTGGGCATAGTGGTAGGGATGGAGGTTATACAGGGCTTGTCAACATGGACTTCGACTCACCAGGATTAACCTGGCAATGGCCACTGCTTACTATGCAATTTTCCAGCAGCAGAGACCCACACTCAGACCCTAATATGGCAGCATTCCATGAGGTGATCAGCCTGCTACCTGGTGACAGGTTGATTACGTTGGACTGCTTCCATTATGGAAGGGATAGCAATTTGTTCTAACTGGAATAGATACATGCTCCAGATATGAGATTGCATTCCCTGCACACAGTGCTTCTGCCAAAACTACCATCAATGGACTTACAGAATGCCTTATCCACTCTTATAGTATTCCACACAGCATTGCTTTTGATCAAGTAATGCACTTCACAACAAATGAAGTACAGGAATGGGCACATGCTCATAGGAATTCTCTGTCTTACCATGTTCTCCATAATCCAGGGGCAGCTGGGTTGATAGAATGGTGGAATGGCCTTTTGAAAACCCAGTGACGGTGCCAACTAGGTGGAAATACCTTGCAGGGATAGGGCACTGTTCTCCAGAAGGTTGTACATGCTCTGAATCAACCTCCACTGTATGGTGCTGTTTCTTCCATAGCCAGGATTTATGGGTCTTTTTTTAATGGAAATGGAAGTGGCACCACTCACTATCACCCTTATGATCGAATAGGAAAATTTTTGCTTCCTGTCCTTGCAACTTTAAGCTCTGCTGGTCTATAGGTCTTAGTTCCAAAAGGAGGAGTACTTCTTCCAGGAAACACAACGATGATTCCATTGAACTAGAGATTAAGACTGCCACCTGGGCACTTTGGGCTTCTCATGCCAGTAAATCAGTAAGCATGAATGAGGACTGCTCTTCTGTCTGAGGTGATTGATCCTGCCTATCAAGGAAAAATAGCACTGCAACTACACAATGGAGTTAAAGAAGTTTTTCTGGAATACAGGAGATCCCCTAGGGTGCCTCTTAGTACTACTGTGCCCTGTGATTAAAGTCAATGGAAAATTCAATAACCCAATCCAGGCAGGACTGTCAATGGCCCAGAAACTTCAGGAATGAAGGGTTACCCCACCTAGCAAAGAAGCAGGGCCAGCTGCAGCCTGCTGAGGGTGAAGAGTACATGAAATGGGTAGTCAAAGAAGGTAGTGATAAATATGAACTATGACCATTGTTACAGAAACAAGGACTGTGATTATATGAATATTTCCTTCCTGTTTTGCTATGAGTATGTTCACATTTCTACATAAGCAAATATCTTATTTTCTTCTTATCATGTGACATAAGTTGTATTGTTCATGTCATAGTATTTGAGTTATAGGATATGAAGTTTAAGAGTTAATGTTACCTAAGGACTTGCACCCTATTCTGGAGAGATGTAGTGCATTTCCAGTTGTACACAGGATAGTTGAGTATTAGGCAAAACATATGTCTGTTATTTGTTCTATTTGGAAATTAGGCATCTTTCAAGGTGATGTGTATAGCTGCCAAGTTGACAAGGGGCAGACTGTGATGATCAGGTTTTGGTGTCAACTTGGCCCCATGATTATTCCCAGCTGTTTGATCAGGCAGGCACTGGCCTGACTGTTGCTGCAAGTGTATTTTGTAGCTGGTTGATAAACCAGAAGGCTGTTGTATTAAGTCATCAGTGAGTTGATTGCATCTGTGGCTGATTACATCTGCAATCAACTAAAGCATATCTCCCACAAATCAATTCATTGAAGGCTTTTAAGGAAGAAGAGAGACTCTTTCATTGCTTCTTCAGCCAGCGAGCCTCTCCTGTGGAGTTCATCAGGACCCTTCATCAAAGCTGCCAGCTTCACAGCCTGCCCTATGGATTTTGGACTCTTCCATTCCCATGGTTGTGTGAGATATGTGTATAAATCTTATATTTACAGAATTCTCCAGTTGGTTCTGTTTTTCTAGAGAACCCTGACTAACACACTTTCTATGCAATTTTTTTCATAGCATCTGTCCTATATGCAAGGTCAGATAAATACAAGTTCTGGTAGAATTGGCTAATATAAACATCAAAGTAAACAATAAACTTTTCACCCCAAAGATTGTTCCATATTTGACATTAAATAATTATAAAACAATATCTTTAGAAATCTTATATGTTTTACCAAAACAGATACATAATTAATTTTTCTAAAGCTTTTCCATTTATGCTTATTTCCATAGAGCACTTACCTTAGCCAAAAATGTGTTGTAGTGACTAGATGGGCTTAATTCAGAAGATGAATGTTTTCCTTTTTATTTGATATCCACATGCACTAGAGTATACTAATAAGGGGGAATATGGTAGCTGTTCATCTGAAAATCACAAAGCTTTTATGGTTGTTTCTGGGATTTGTTGAAGATTTTAGAATGACTTAAATAAAACTCTTATCAGAATTTAATGACTGGTCTAAAATCTGAAATCCTATATAAAAGTCTCTGTCCAGGAGAATTCTAAGATACACATTTGACAGATATTCCTTATTATGGCAATAGCTTTCTGCTGAGATACATAAATTATAGATATTTCTACGTTCTGAAGAAGGATGATTTCCAAATCTGTATCTGAAATGTTAGTTGTTAAAATGAAAGCAGGTTATATATCTGTTTCTTTTAATTATGACCTAAATATTTGATTTATAAAATGCCAAGCTGATGTGCTAATAGTTTTATAAACTCTTCTTAACTGCAATTTGGTGTTCTAAGCATTTATCGGTAGGTTGTTTAAATTTTGCTCTGTTGTTATTAGACATTGGAAAAAGTCCAGGTTATTAACAAACTTGAGAGTATTTGAAAACATTGAGTGAATTTCTTAATCCAAAATATTAACTATGCCTTATTTGGTTTTAAAATGCTGTTTTGGCTTTGGTTCCCCATTCAAGGCTATGTGCTAAAATACCTAAATTGAAATGTTTTTTTGCAATCACCAATTGATAGTGTAATTATTCCATTTAAAAATACATTGAATTTATTCCAATAATTTTCTGGAATATAATATTTGTAATTTTATGGAGTGGTTTCCTGGGAAAACTCAAATTTATCTGAGTCATAATGACACAGTATACAGGGCACTCGAAGAATTTTTCACTAGGAGCTAAAAGAAGAGACGTGTGTGAGAAATCACAATGCCTTTTATATTATAGAAATAGGAGCTTATTACCTCACCTGAAGAAAGAATCAATCATAAGTATCCAGGAAACATCTTACTTAGAAATGTAGTTATGATGAAACATAAAGGAAGTAGCACAGGTCTTGTAGTCACACCAGAATTTGTAGTCCAGCTCTGCCATCTGCTAACTGTAATGGCCTTGAACAAATCACTTTTCAGAAACCTCAAGTCAAGTGAGGAAATATTCCCTTGGAAAGGTAACATGTAGATAATACATGTCAAAAGCGATCATTTAATAAATGGTAGCTTATCTTCTTCTGTTATTTTTGTTAAGTTTGTGCAGATGACCAAGACAGACTTTGTCATTATACTCTCAGGCTCCAATATATCTTCCCAGGCTCTAGACGATGGTACAGTCCTGAGGCTCTGCATAATAAGATGAAAAGGGCTTCTAGAAAAGAGCTGAGAAATGTCTGACCCTTACTGATTGCTTTTGAAGAGCATATTTTTATTTTGTAGTAAATGTACCTTTCTCTCCAAGGCAGAATGGGATATTAAATCTGGCTATTTTTAGAAAGCCAACATCTCCCTAAAGAGGATGAAGAGAGTGAGATCAGTGAAACAACAGTGAAGATCAGCTGACCTTCCTCAGGCAGCAAACAGTATAGTCTCAATGGAGAGCCTTGAGTGGAGGGATATGCAGGGGGAAAAGAATCTATAAGCTGTAAACTTGACAATTCAGCCATCTCTGCTTCTTGAGCTCTGCTACTGCCCTGGGGTTATAGTTGCCTTAGATCCAGATGACTTCTTCACATCGAAGCTTGATTTTTCATTGCTGACCTTCTCTGGACATTCAGTTTTTCACTTCCCATGCTCCCACCCGCTCTTTCCATGATATATAGCATGACCATTCTCAGGAGAGATTATTTTAGCACCCAAGATCTAAGCTACAAGTCAGAGCTTCAAGTCCTTTGGATGGCATGCTGATTTGAAACTCTTATGTACCCCAGTAAAGCCATGCTGTTTTAATCCAACTGTGTGGGTGCAGACCTATTTTGGGTGGGACCTTTGATTGGGTTGTTTCCGTGGAGATGTGACTCCACTCATTCAAGGTGGGTCTTAATCCATGTACTGGACTTCTTTAAGAAAGGAACATTTTTGAGAAGGTCATAGACACTTGGAGAGAGAAATGCCCCAGACCAGGAAACAGAGAGAAAGCTACTGGAATTTGAAGCTGAAAGCAATCAATCAGGAGCAAGGACCAGCAGACTCCAGCCACATGCTTTCCCAGCTGACAGATATGTGCTGGATGCTGGTAGCCTTACTTCAGGTGTCATCCTGTTGCTGCCTTAATTTGGACATTTTCATGGCCTTAGAACTGTAAGTTTATAACTTAATAAATCTCCTTTGTAAAAGTCAATCCATTTCTGCTATATTGCATTCTGGCAGCTTTAACAAACTAAAACAGATCGTTAAAGAGGTAATCAAGGAAACAGAAGTCAACTGATCTGTTGTGAAGCCTTGGAGTTGCTATAACATAGAGGTTAAGGGCGTAGGATTGAGAATCTACCACTTTTGTGTTTAATTCCAGGCTATGCTATTCATCAGCAAGGGTTAAAGTTATGTAACCGCTTTCAGCCTAAATTTTCTAATTTGTGAAATTGAGATAAAACATAACCTTAAAGATCTGTTATAAGCATTAAATGAGATAATGGATGCAACACAACACAATGTAGTCAGTGCTCACTTCATCTTAGTTTTGTTCTTGGTTCATCACAGTATTATAAAATATCAGCAGAGACACAAACAAGAAAACAAAGGCTTCAGGTGTGATGCATCCAGAGACTTCTATTTGTAGATTTTGAGTTTGGGGAAGGGTTGCATGTCAGAGCTAATGCAATGCAGTAGTAGTGTCTCATTATAATCAGCAATGCTTTCAATACAGAAAACATAATTGTAAATGTTGGCGTAGATGTCAACATCTCTTCACATGAAATGAGTTTACACATATAGGGTCTAATGTATCTTTAATGCAATTTTATTGAGATTTATTCACATTCCATATAATCTTCCAAAGTGTACAATCAGTGGCTCACTGTATCATCATTAGGTGTGCCTTCATCACTACAATAAATTTTTGAACATTTTCATTATTCAAAAAAATACATGTAAGAATAAAAATAAAAGAGAAAACTCTTATTCCCCCTTTTATTTATTCAGTTTTTGTCCTTTCTTTTTTTTTACTCATCTGTTTATACACTGGATAAAGGGAATATCTGCCACAAGGTTTTCACACTTAAGTGGTCACACTGTAAAAGCTTTATAGTTATACAATTGTCTTCAGGACTCAAGACTACTGGAATATAGTTCAACAGTTTCAGGTATTTCATTCTAGCTATTTTAAATCACCAAAAAATAAAAAAAGGACGTCTATATAATGTATAAAAATATCCTCCAGAATGACCTCTTGCATCTATTTGAAGTTTCTTAGCCACTGAAACTTTATTTTGTTTCATTTCTCTTCCTGCTTTGGTCAAGAAGGCCTTCTCAATTCCACAGTGCTAGGTCCAGGCTCATCCCCAGGAGTCATGCCCTATGCTGCTAGGGAGATTTACACCCTAGGAGTTATGTCCCACATAGTGGGCAGGGCAGTGAGTTTACTTGCTGGCTTTGAGAAAGAGGCCAGATCTGAGCAATGAAAGAAGTTCTCTGGGGGTGACTCTTAGGCTTATCCTTTGTAGAAATGAGTTTCATAAGGGCAAGCCCCAAGATGGAGACCTCAGCCTATTATATTGGTAGTCTGTGATGCTTGTGAGAATGTCAGTAATTCCTCAGGTGGGGAGACATAATATTTTCACATTTTCTCCTAGTCCCTCAAGGGGACTTTGCTAATCCTTTTTTATTCTCTGAGCAAAATACTTTGGGGCATATCAGGGCATCACACTAACCTGTACAAACCAAAAAGATCTTACTCCCTAGACAAGGTTCCATGTAATTATGGTGTTCAGATAGACTGACCATACAAGTTAAATTACATAGTGTACTAACAGAGAATATAAATTTTGTACCAAATAAATGTCTCTTCTTTTTGTCTCCCACATAGGTTCAAGTTTTAAAATATAGATAATATCATCCTTCACCCTATATTCTTATTTACCTTTGTCCTAATTAGATCTGTTTCATTCATATCTCTAATTGAATCTAAACTCTTTTTCAGCCTTTTAAACTGCTGCTGTATGGGATAATGCTGACTTTCATAGCTGCAGAACTCCATCTCTGACTTTCAGGTGTCACATGGATACCCAAAGGTCTAGGGACCCACCAGGTTTACACAAAGAGTTCGGCATCTTAGAGTTTGGAAATAACTCAGGAGTAGACATGATTGCTATAAGAGTTTACAATCTAGGAACCGTTACAATAAGCTTTCCCTGATAACTTATGCTCGTGGATTCAATTCTCAGAGTTTGCTCGTTATGGTTAGTCCATATTGGTGAAGTGTTATAATGCTTGTCTTTTTGTTTCTGGCTTATTTCACTCAATACACTGTCCTCAGGATCCATTCACCTAGTTGCATGCCTCACAACTTCATTCCTTCTTGCAGCCACTCAATGGTCCATTTTATATATACAATATAGTTGGCCCTTCCATTCATCAGTTCATGTACCCTTAGGTCACTTCCATCCATTGCAAATTATGAATACTGCCACCATAAATACTACTGTGCAAATGTCCATTTGTGTCCCTGCTTTCATTTCTTCCAGATGTATACCTAATAAGTGGGGATGCAGGATCATATAGCAATCCTATAGTTAGTCTCCTGTAAACCACCACACTGCTCTCCAGTTAAGCTACAGCACTCTCCTTCCCTGTCAACAGTGAATAGGGAAAAATATATCCCTCTCCTCACATTTCCTCCAACACCTGTATTTTTCTGTTTAGTTTTTAAACAATTTTATTCATGTACCCTGCAATCCATCCAAAGTAAATAATCAGTAGTTTCCAGTATAATCACATAGCTATGCATTTACCAACACAATCTATATGAGAATATTTCCATTTTCAGAGAGTGGAAGAGGAAAAAAAAAGAATAGAAAAGAAAAATATATATAAAAATATAAAAGAATTTTAAAAGAAGGAGAACAATACCATCACCAAGAATCTTGTCCCCATTACTTATATCCCCCCATTATTGACATTTAGCTCTGGTATATTGTTTTTGTTACATTTACTGGAAGCATGTTACAATGTTACTGTTAAATGTAAACTCTAGTTTGCATTGATTATATTTTCTTCATATACCATCACATTTTCAACTCCTTGCAATGTTGACATTCATTTGTTCCTCCTCAGGTAAAAGCATGCTTATATTTGTACATTTAATCATCATCATTGACCACTCTAGGTTTTGATGAGTTTTACAGTCCCAGTCTTTATCTTTTATCTTTCCTTCTGGATACCTTCTATCTTTTTCTCTATCTCCTGATAATCTGTGCGCTCAACCTTTATTCACAAAGTTCACTCATTAATGATAGTTCATAGCAGTGAAACCATACAGTGTTTGTCTTTCTGTTTCTGGCTAATTGCACTCAACAGGATGTCCTCAAGGTTCATCTATGTTGTTGTATGTGTCATGACTTTATTCTGATGTGTCATATTTTATTGTTTTCCTCTCTTTTTACCCTTACTGATAGACTTCATTTCTACACTCTTCTCCAGACCTCTCTCTCCTGTCTTTTCCTATCTGTCTATAGTGTTCCCTTTAGTATTTCTTATAGAGCAGGTCTCTTGTTCACAAACTCTCTCAGTGTCTGTTTGTCTGAAAATATTTAAAATTCTCCCTCATTTTTTTTAATACAATTTTTTTTTCACATGGGAAGGCACCAGGAATCTCCCTTATTTTTGAAAGGCAATTTTACTGGATATAGAATTCTTGGTTGGCATTTTTTTCTCTTATAGTATCTTAAATATATCATACCACTGACCTCTTGCCTCCATGGTTTCTGCTGGAACATTTGTACATCTTACTGAGCTTCCCTTGTATGTGTTGAATTGCTTTTTTCTCGCTGCTTTCAGAATTCTCTCTTTGTATTTGATATTTGACATTCTGATTAGTAAATGTCTTGGAGTAGGTCTATTTGGATCTATTCTGTTTGGGGTACTCAGTACTTCTTGGATCTGTACTTTAATGTCTTTCATAAATGATGGGAAATTTTCAGTGTTTATTTCCTCTGTTTTTTTTTTCTACTCCTTTTCCCTTTTCTTCTCCTTCTGGAACACCAGTAACACATATATTTGTATGCTTCATGTTGCCATTCAGTTCTCTGAGAGCCTACTCATTGTTTTCCATTCTTTTCCTGTCTATTCTTTCCTGTGTAGGAATCAAATGTCCTGCCCTGTAGTTCATAAATCATTTCTTCTGCCTCTTCAAATCTGCTGTTGTAATTCTCCATTGTGTTTTTCATCTCTTTTACTGTGCCTTTCATTCTCATAAGTTTCTGCCATTTGTTTTTTTTTTAAGCTTTTGAGTTTTTCTTTATGGTCGTCAAATGTCTTCTTTATATACTTCATCTCTTTTGTCCTATTTTCCCTGAACTTGTTAATTTGAGTTTTGAATTGATTTCGCATGCTTGTGTGAAACTTCTGTGTCTCTTTTAAAGTGTTAGTTTGTTCCTTTGACTGGGCCCTATCTTTGTTTTCCCTAGTATGACTTGTAATTTTTTGCTGGTATCTAGGTGTCTAATTTCCTTGATTAGTTTATTCTGGAGGTTGTTTTCATTCTTTTACCTAGGGTTTTCTTGTGGCTGGCTTTATTCTCCATCTGTTGTTTGGCATTCTGTTTAATTGATTCTGAGATCTTTGGAACAGATTATGGGCCAGAAAGATAGTTTGAGGCCTAGTTTGGGGGGTATGAGGGCTAAAAGCAGGAAGCAGGATTGCTATAAAAAGATATCTGAAGACAACATTTAGATCCAGGCGAAACTGGCATTGAATACCAATACCTTTGTGATTTTCAAATCGGCATCTCTAGCCCCATTTTGATTTCACATACATAACTGCTTCCAGGAAGCCACCATTTGTATTGCCTCTAGGCCTGAAATTTAGCATGCCAAAATTAAACTCTTATTTGCCCTGGCTTTCAAATTCACTCTTTCATCTGGATTCCTTATTTAAGGGACTACTTTTTCCTTCCATGGTTTTGACTTCTGTCTTTCTCAACACTCTTCTTGCTAACCGAAAAAATAAAATAAATAAATAAATAAATAAAAGTCCACCCTATTTCCAGAAATATCTTGAGTCCACTCACATCTTTTCATTTTCACTGCTGTCATCCTAATACAAGCCATAATCTTGTCTCACTTGAAATAATTTTATTTCTTCAGGGTCTGTGGTAATAACCCCTCTTACATTTCTAATTTTGTTTATTTGTATCCTCTCTCTTTTTCTCTTTGTCAGCCTTGCTAGTGGTCTGTCAATTTTATTGATTTTCTCAAAGATTCAACTTTTGGTTTTATTGATTCTTTCTATTGTTCTTTTGTTCTCCCATTCATCTAACTCTGCTTTAATCTTTGTTATTTCTCTTTTTCTATTTGCTTTAGGGTTAGTTTGCTGTTTTTTCTCAAGTTCCTCCAAGTGAGCAGTTAAGTCCTTGGTTTTTGTTCTTCTTTGTTTTTTTTTGACATGGGCAGGCATGAACTCTGCCTACTGAGCCACTGTGGCCCACCCTTCCTTTTTTTTCAATGTAGGTATTTAGTGCAATAAATTTCCCCCTCAGCACAGCTTTTGCCACATTCCATTAAGTTCTGATATGTTGCATTCTCATTTTCATTTATCTCCAGATAGCTACCAATTTCTCTAGCAAATTCTTCTTTGACCCACTCATTGTTTAAGAGTGTGTTAATTAATCTTCATATATTTGTGAAAGTTCTCATTCTTTGGTGGTTATTGATTTCCAGCTTCATTCCATTGTGATCAGAGAAAGTGCTTTGAATAATTTCAATGTTTTAAAATTTATAAAAGCCTGTTTTTGGCTTTAGTATATGTCCATCACTTACCTGAGATTCAATTTAAATTTTTCCTTTTATTTTGCCATTCTCATGGAGAATGTTCCATGAGCACTAGAGAAGAATATATATCCTGTTGTTTTGGGGTATAATGGCCTATATATGTCTGTTAAATCTAATTCATTGATCAAATTATTTAAGTTCTGTATTTACTTGCTGATCCTTTTTGTCTGGTTGTTCTATCTATAGAGGAGAGTGGTATATTGAAGTTTCCTACTATTATTGTTGAATCACTCCTTTCAGTTTTGCCAGTGTCTGTCTCATGTACTTTGGAACTTCTTCACTGAGAGCATAAACATTTATGATTGTTATTTCTTCTTGATAAATTGTCCCTTTTATTAATATATAGTGTCATTCTTTGTCTCTCATGATGTCTTTACATTTAAAGTCTATTTTGTCTGACATTAGTATGTCTACTGCTTTCTTTTGGTTACAGCTTGCATGGAGCATCTTTTTCCATCCTTTCCTTTTCAATCTATTTGTGTCCTTATGTCTAAAATGAGTCTCTTGCAAGTAGCATATAGCTGGATTATATTTCTTAATCAGTTCTTTCAACCTGTATCTTTTAATTGGTAAATTTAGCCCATTACCATTTAAAGTTATTACTGTAAAGGCATATCTTCAATCCACCATCTTGTCCTTTGGATTTTATTTGTCAGATTTAAGTATTCTTTTCCCTCTTTCTCTTTTTACCCTTTGTTAGATTTACTAATATTCTTCAATTCTGTGACCTTATCAAGATTTACCTCTTCTGTCTTTTTTTTTTTTTTTGGCTAACAGAACTCCCTTTAGTATTTCTTGTAGGACCAGTCTCTTGTTGACAAATTTTTACAGCATTTGTTTGTCTGTAATAATTTTTATTTCTCCCTCAGTTTTGAAGGACAATTTGGCTGGTTATGGAATTCTTGGTTAGAAGTCTTTCTCTTTCAGGATGTTAAATACATCAGACCAATGCCTTCTTATTTCCATAGTACCAGTTAAATAATCTGACTCAGTCTTATGTGGTTTCCCTTGTATGTCATAGATTGCTTTTCTCTTGCTGCTTTCAGGGTTTTCTGCGTCTTTTCAACTTTGACAGACTGATTAGTACGTATCTTGGGGAAGGCTTATTTAGATTTATTCTATCTGGAGTTAGTTAGGCTTCTTTGATTTGCATATTTATGTCCTTTATAAGGGTTGAGAAGTTTTCCCCTATTATATCCTCAACTAATCCTCCTAGCCCTTTATTCTTCTCTTCTCTGATGATTCTTGTATTTGTGCACTTTGTTTTGTCCATCACTTACCTGAGATCCAATTTAAATTTTTCCTTCTATTTTGCCATTTGCTCTTCTGTGTGTTAAAATCAGTTGCCCTGTCCTCTAGTTCACTTAATATTTCTTCTGCCTCTTCAAATCTGCTATTGTGTGTCTCTAGTATATTTTTAATTTGATCTACAGCATCTTTAATCTCTGTGATATCTTCTATTTTTCTGTTTATTCTTTCAAATATTCCTCTTTATGCTCTTCTAGTGCCTTCTTGATCTCCTTTATGTCATTAAGCATCCATTGATTTTAATTAGTAGAGTTAAAAGAATATCTTTGATTAGTTGTTCCAAAGTCCTCCAGTGTTTTAATTTTGTCATTAGGCTGGGCTATATCTGTCAGTATCTTGATATGCTTAGCTATCTGTTGCCTTCGAGGCATGTAAATATCTTGACAGGGTTAATTTGGAAGTTGATTTCCTTTAGTGGTTTATAGCTTTGTATTTGCTGGGTGGATGTGGAGCAGAATGCAGGGTACAACAGTGTGGTGACAGGTTGCCATGCAAGTTTAGGCGTGGGTTGGGGATTCTATGCTGGTGCCAGTGAGCCTGGGGTACAGGGTGTAGTGTTGTAGAGGTGCAGTACGGGGGCTATGGGGGTGGGTGGAATGCAGCTCAGGCAGGCCTTGGAGCACAGGAGCAGGGTGTGGTATGGAGGACACAGAGGTAGGGTGTGGTGGGAGGAGGATGGAGGTGCTGAGTGATTGCACGAGGGTTGATGCACAGGCAGGATGTGGTTGGGCACGTGGAGTGTGAGGTTCTTGGGTATCAGAGTGTGGGGTAGGTGGCACAGAGGTCAGGGAACAGGAAATACAGGGCATGGGTGCGCCCTTGCACAGGAGGAGGCATCCAGGGGCCTGGATGCAGATATGTGAATGTGTAGGGACAGGGCATAGGTTGTGTGGGTTGTAGGACCTGAGTCAGGGGTGGTGATGTTGGGTGGGCAGACCCCTGGCATGGTACACAGGTGCAGGGGCCATGTGGGATGGGGCAGGGTGCACACGTGTTCGGGGGAGCTATGAAGCAAAGATGCACACATGTGTACCTACCAGGTGTGGGAGCAGTGTGCCTGTGCTGGGGGGTGGATGGGGCAGGGGTTTAGGGAGCAGGGGTCAAGAGGCTGGTACACTATGCATGGGTGCCCAGTAGGGAGGGTATGGCTGTGTGCATGCATGGGTCTGCAGGGAAGGACCCTGGTGTGCATGGATGTAGGGGGCCAGGCCCTGCTGTGTGCTTGTGCAGAGTTCAGGGGAAGCTGGCCAGGGTTGCTTCTGTATGGGCTGGGGACAGGTGTGGTCTGGATGTGCAGGTCAGTGCTTGCACAGAGCTGGGAGACATAGCAGGGGTGTGCATGTGCTTATAGGCAGATCTAGGACAGCCTTACAGTGAAGTACATGTGTGCAGAACTCAGTGGGGGCTGGGCAGGGTGCGTGACTGTGTGGGTTGGGTGCTAGTGTAGCCTGGATATGAGGGTGATCATCCACAGCCTGGAAGTTCTGGTGACCACGTACAGTGGTTAGAGAGGGGGAGGTGGGGGTCAGGGGATTGGATAAGGGTGCACTAGTTTCAGGAGGGATGGGGCAAGACTGTGCCCTTGTACAGCAGGGGTGGGTCGGGCTGGGGCAGGCATGCATGCATGTGGAGCGGTGGTGTGGGGCAAGGATATGAGGGGTGGGGGGTTGGGGTGGGATGCTTGGAGCATGGTGGCGGGGGCAGGTGAGTAGTTCAGCAGCCTGGGGTGTGGGGGGAGTTGCCTGTCATACAGCAGCACGCATGAGGATAACCTGTTCAAGGAATGCTGCTTGGCTTATTTCCTAGTCCCCACCTGCACAGGAGTCCATGCACTCCTGAGGGCTCTGAGTCCCATTTTGAAAGGGGCATGTCAGGCTGCTTGCACCAGCTGAATGGTCTCTGGTTCTCTGCATCTCAGTTCTTCAGCTTTTGCCACCAGGGCTTCCCTACATCATGTAGAAGACCCTCCCAGGTCCCTTAGACCCTGGAATCACCATCCCAGTAGCCTTACTGTCCTTTTTCTAGCTGTTCCTTGGAGCCGGGGTGAACTTGACCTATCCTCTTCTGTCATCTTCCTGGAACTCCTCTATCACTTGAACAAATTTTAATACCTCTCTACTATTGCTCAATATGACTTTCAGTCATTTACTCAGAACGTTTTTTTTGCCTTAAAAAAGCAGATAAAGTAATATTAGTCTCCCATCTAAAATTTTTCAGTAGTTCTGTATTGCCTCAATGAAATATAAAGTCCTAATGTGGCCTAAGGCCCTTCCTTCATCCTCATTCCATGTTGTCTTTGATAGCCCTTTCTTCCTTTCTTCACCTCTTTGCCATCTATCTCCCATCAATCCACTCACACCTCACTTTTTTCAGGACACATCAAACAACTTGAAGAGTGAGTTTTCAATACTGATAGCTTTTTAATACTATTTTTACCCTTTAAATTGTGCCCTTTAGTTTGGGAATACCACTTCTTTTTTTGTTTGTTTGTTTTAGGATACTAATATCTGATATGCACATTAGACTTAAAGCATATTATCTTTGAAAAAGTCACTTTAGAAGCCTATGGATAGTGGCCTTAAAATATTCATTTTGTGCGTGCATATATGCACATGTGTATGTAGGAGATATTGCCGATTGGTTCCAGAACACTTCAATAAAGCAAATATCTCCATAAAGTGAGTCAAATGATATAAAATGTTTCCCAGAGCATATAAAAATTGTGTTTAGACTATGCTGTAGTATATTAAGTGTCAACAATAGAATTATGCCTAAAAACACCATGTTCAGACCTTAGTTAAAAATACTTTATTACTAAAAATTTCTAACTATCATCTGAGCCTTCAGCAAGTCATAAGTTTTTTGTTGGGGGAGGGTCTTTCCTCCATGTTGTTGGGAGTTGACTGATAAGAGTGGGGTTGCTAAAGGTTGAGGTGGATGTGGCAATTTCTCAAAACAAGAAAACAATGAAGTTTGTCTCATTGACTATTTCTCTCATGAAAGATTTCTCATGCTATGCTATTTGACAATATTTTGTCTGGAGTAGAACTTTCAAACGTGGAGTCCATCCTCTCAAATGCTGCTGCTGCTTTGTCAACTAAGTTTATGTAATATCCAAAATACTTTGTGGTCTCCCTATATTCTCATGCCAGAATTAAAGTTTTGACTTTTTTCTCTTTTATTTTCTTTCCTTCCTTCTTTAACTTTTTTCTTTTCTGTTGGAATTCTGATGATTGGGTTTGTATCATCATACAGTTTACTAGTAGGAAAAGTTAGGAATCTACAGGAAACATTTCATTGTAGTTACTGTGGGTATAGTCAAGAGCCCTTAAACCTTTGAGTGATTGGAACTGATCCAAATCACTCCAAAAGTAGCAGTCAGACAGGGTGATAAAAAGTAGTATGGTCATGGAAAGGAGTAGAGTATGCATCTGATTTGGAATCAGAGAGATTAAGGTCTGAATCCTTGCACCAACCATCAGTCAATCACAAGTTGTGTGACCTTCGGTAAGTCTCCTAGTGTTAAGTTTTTATCTCTAAAATAGAATAAAAATTACCCACTTCATATTTACTGTGAACACTAAATTAAAAAAAAAAACTGTTAAGTGTTTGGGAACAGTGGCTGGCATAGAGTAGAGGCTAGGTGCTCAATAAGTGGTAAAAATTGATATTATCTTCTACTACCATCCTGAAATCTCCACAAACACCTGTATTGGGTTATATCCCTTGATTTCCTTCTCTGCGTGTTCCAAGTATTGTTCCATTTGACCATATAGACACAGGATGATTAAGTCATGTCCTTTACTGAATTCCAGTTACTGGCCCTGTGTAGGGACTCTGATTGCCCCTCAGTGGGTACTCATGGCTGCACACTGCTTCTTACTGTAAGTGATGGGGATCAGTTCACATTGCCCCCAGGCTGGGATTTAACATCCTTGCAGGAATCCTATAAAACTTATCCTAGTCAGGAAATCCTATAGGTATAAATGTGAACGGGAGCTCAGCTATTCAAATAAAAACTTAATTTTGCAATGTTCCATTTTTAACATTTCCAATAACATAAAATAAATGGGGCATAATGTAATATCATATACATGTAAAAATAGCACCCCAACCTTTTCTGCCATTTTTTAAAAGAAGTTTTTAATGTTACATTCATTATAAATACTGGCCTTATGCTTTCTTTGTTCCCCAGGTTGCTTTAAAAATAAAAGAATGGAACCTGCCTGAAGGGTCAGTACACTATGTAGAGATATTTTTCATTAGTCTCAGTCCATTTTGATATATTGTCTTTAAGTTGGGGCCTTCTTGTAAAGGTGCTTTTGGGTATGTATCCAACCTTTTGCTTTTGTGGATGACTTAAAAAAATTATTAGCTAATTTTATTAAATAACAAAATAACAAATGTATACAATAAAAACTTCAATTTGATATGAATTGGAAAGAAAATTTGCATTCTAATCTAGAGCCCTTGTGATTTGTGGTAGTTTGTATTTTTTCAGGAATTAGTTTATTTCACCTAAGCTGTCAAATATATAGAGTTTCTTGTAGTTATTCCCTTATTTTAGTCTTCATGGTTTGTAGTGATAGTCCCAGTTTTATTACTGATATGGTAATTTGTTTCCTCCCTTTCTCTCTCCCTCTCTCTCTCTCGTTTTGTCAGTCTTGTTAGAGATTTGCCAGTTTTATTGATAATATATGCTGTATATAGCTTCTAGTTAGTGGCTTGGCATTCAATTTCTGTGTGGTTTATTTTGATGAATGGAAATTCCTAGCTTTAATATAATTCAATTTAACACTTGAATTTATCAATCTTGGTTTTTTTATGGTTACTGTATATTTTGCCTGGTTGAAAATTGCTTTCATGACTCAAGTTAGAAAGATATTTTCTACATTTGTTTGTATAAATTTCAAAATTTTGCTTTTCATATATAAATGTTTATATAATTTGAAATTGATTTTTGTGTATGATGGAAAGTAAGTTTCCAATTTTATTTTTAAGCCTAGTTAACTACATACAGAAACCATTTATCTAACAGTTTCTTCTTTCCCCAATGACCCACAGTACCATTTTTGTCATCTATCAGAATTAAAACATGTATTTTATGAACAATATTATGACAATTTGACAACTTAGATGAATTAAGAAATTCATTTGAAAAATAGAATTTATCAAAATGGATACAAACTGAAATAGACATTCACAATAGGCCTATATACATTAAAGACATCAAACCTGCAGTTAAAACTTTCCCACAAATGAACCTGCTGACTTGGATGTCCTCACTAATGTATTTTTTTCAAACAGGAAATACTACCAACTTTTTCCACAAAATAGAGAAAGGAAGTATATTACCGAATTCATTTTATCATGACCAAAATTCCCTTTGTATGAAAATTGAAAAGGATCTTACAAGAAAGCAAATGAAAGGCCAATTTCTCTCATGAACATAGAGGCAAAAATCACCTCTATGAACATAGAGGTAAACATAGAGGCAAAAATGAACATAGAGGCAAAAATCCTGAACAATATGTTATCAAGTTGAATTCAGCCATATCTAAAAGCCATGTCTAACATGCTTTGGAATTCCAACATAAATTTTCTCAGTTTCCCCTAGCACCAAAGCAATCACTTTTGGGCTTTCTTTAAGCATATATTAATTGAGCCTCTTCTAGAGCATTATATGAAGAGTCATTACAGTATATAGTCTTTGGCATCTGACTTCTTTCATTTAGAATAATGTATCTGAGATTCATATTTTGTTTATTACTCTTCATTGTTGAATAGTATTTCCTTATATGAATATCCCATTTTCTTGCTGATAGTTTTTTAGCTGTAATGACTAAATCTGCTATGAAGATTCTAATAGAAGTCTTATAAAGTATGTGGTTAACATTTATCGTATGCAAATACTTAGAGGTAAGTAGAATAGATGGATCATAGGTAGGAGTAGATTTAACGTTATAAGAAACCAACAAGACTGTTTCCAAAAGAGTTTTATTATTTTACATTCCTTTCTCCTTCTCCATCCCCTACTTACCCAATGTAGAAGCCTAGAGAAGCTGAACCACACCTGAAATGGGAAAGTTGGTTCTGCAATAGAGCTTCTGAGAGAAAGCTTCCACCTCTTCCAATTTCCTGATTCAGCCTTCTTCCATATTCCTCCAACAGTCATCACATGACCCCACACAGCTGCTCGAAGACTTACAGGCAGATGCTATTACAGAGGCTCCCTGGCAGGTGTCACTACAATTCCCATGGGGTGAGGACTTCTGACGTGTCTTACTGCATAATGTGATTATTGACAACTGATAATTTAATGTCATTTCTTAGGATCTGCACTGGGTTAACACTGAGATAGAAACACCCTGCTAGGAGGTTCTGGGGAAAGGCCCAATACAATGTCAATCCAAGAGATAATAAATTGATGCAATTTTTTGAAAGTGATTTGGTTACAGCTAATATATTTAATATAATTATTTTAAAAGATAAACCTGTATGAATGTATGGGATTACATGTGAGGATATTTATTTCAGCATTATTTATAGTAGTGAAAAAACAGGAAAAAATGGAATGTTCACGAACAAGATACTCATTACATAAATGATGAACATATTCAGAAGGTGAATATTAAGCAATCATTTCAAATGTGAGAGATAAAAAAGTGCTAATGTGGAAAGGTTAGTACACACACACATTTCTGTAGGGATCCACAAGAAGCTAAGTAGTATTTAGCTCCAGGAGATGGATCAGGAGAATCTAAGTGATGGGAAGAGGGGTATTTATATTTTGCCTTTTATCCCACTAATCAACTTGAAATTTTAACTATCAGCTGTGCCAATTTTATGATCCATGAAAGTTGTTTTTCAAAATAGAAATATTTAAAACGTGATTTTGCTATTTTACTCAGCACCTCACCCATGCCCAATTATTTTTATGTGGTCTTTTTTTCATTTGGAAGTACTGAATGTTAGCTCTTCAGCTTTTGTCCATCACTTCAAGCTGCTCAAGGAGCTGATCCAATTGCATTTGAAGACCTCCAAGGAAGTTGTACTATTGTACAGCCACTGTTGGGACATATGCATGTTGTAGTAATTGGAAAGGGCTCTGGCAAACCATTAGATTGGAGTATATGGCACATACTCTATTTTTCTTTTACCAGGGTTTCCATAACTTTCCATTGTGGAGTGCAGGGATCATCTGGGGAAAATGGGCCTCATGAGGACTTGAAAACATAGAGAAAATTTTCAACAAAAGCCTATTTGGTGGTCAGTCATTTTGATGTGTGTCTTGGAACCATTTATGGGGTCATCAGCTTAGGCTCTGTAATTCTAAATAGAATTTGAGAGGCCCAGAGCTGAGCATGGTGCTGACTATTCACAGGTTGAACTGTTTGGCAATAACCAGGACTTGGCACCTGGGAGGAAGGCAGCTTAGATGTTGAGACGTTCTGCCTAGGGATATTTCACATGTGCTCATTAAACGAAAGTCTCAGTGTTCTAAAATCTGATGAGCCTCAAGAAGCAGGGGCTGAAAATGTCTCTGCTTTCCCTTGGCAACATGCCTAGAATGCCTCTGCATCTGGACCTCAGTGGAGGAGCAGTAACTTTCTCTGGGGACATATAAAGGAAATAAGGGAGGGAGGAGGAGAGAAAGGAAGTTCTCTGGTTTACCTCAGCAACTTGTTTTCTGGACTTTTTCTGAAGCTCCAGGTGTAGACAGTTTTATTAAGTGAACACTGTCTCTGGAGAATGGCTCAGTGCTAAGCAGTCAGTAGCCAAGATTGATTCTTTGAGAGCAGTAGGACTTTCCAGTCCAGTCTCCTTCTTTAGAGGTGAGTATTTTTTCAGGAGTTCCCACTGTGAAGGAGAGAGTTGGAGATCATTAAATGGAAATAGCCTGGGTTTGGCTGATAAAGGAGAAATAATGCCTGAAAACTGGGCTAGGTGAGCTGAGTAGTGGATGATCTCTACTTCAAATCCTTCCTCCATCACAAAGGGAAAATTGAACTTTTCTCTGCCCAGTCCTGGTGATAGGCACAGCTCTCTACTATTACCTATGTCTCTGCTCTCAGATTTCTCTTCATCTCTTCCTAACATCTGTTTGGCATTTTGTAGGGGCTCTCCTGGGAGAGAGACTGCAGGTTGACTCGGCAATGCTTTAGTGAAGATGAATGAGAGAAAGCTGATGAGGATGGATATTTTTATTCGATCATTGATTTGACCTTTCATTCACAGACTAATTTATTCATTCAACAAATATGTAAAGAGTACATGCTTTTCTTTATTAAATTAGGTTCTTGGAATTGGTGAAAAATCATTGAAAAAGAAAGACAAAGCACCTGCTTTTGAAGTACTTAATTCTAATGTAATCTTTAGATGATAAATGAATAAACAACTAAAAGTATAGTAACTTTTCAGGTGTTGATGAAAACCAGTAAGAAGAAAAATATGGACTAATGAGAGGTTAGAGAATGAAGGGGTATATGTGTTGTCTTAGAGAGGATGACTGGGGAAAAGCCCTCTGAAGAGGAGATAGTTAAACAAAGACCTGAATGAGGTGAGAGATAGAGCCTAGATATTCTAGGAGCTCACTGTGATCTACGTTGGTGTTTTCTGACACTAACCTACTCCCAAGACTCTGGAGAAAATTGGGGGTAGCAGATAAGCATATTTACTCTGAGGAATTTTCCAAGCTGTTCTAAGGGCCTGAGACCATGGGAAAGTGGATTCAGGAGCAGACTGACCACTTGGAGTTCTTGTCTCCCTTTTGGTTCATGAAGGTCTTGGATAAGGTAGATAATGTGGCCTCCAACCCACAGTCTCATGTCTCCTGGCCCCAGGTGAGGACTGTCCAGGACAAATGGGAGTTGACAGTTAAATTTCCAACTACTTCCCTCCTGGGTCCTTCCTCTGGTGGATTATCTGGTGACAGTATACATTATACAGATGAGAATCTGGGAAGCTTATACTGATTAAGTTAACTGTCCAAAGCCACGCAGGTAGGGAGTTGTGGGTGTGACATGGCAGCCTAATAATATTTCATGTTGGCAAAGAATTTGGCATTGCAAAAGATCATATTTCTCTGGTGGTATTGTAAATTTACACAAGCTTGATGGAGAAGAATCTAGTAATATATTATAAAGTTTGATTTTTAATGATCTTTTATAAATAAAAATCCATTTATAGATATATACTAAAAGAAACAGTCATATGTTCAAAAGAAGACAAGGAAGTTTATTATGATATTGTTTGTGAACAATCATTAGAAAAAAATTTTCTTAATAAGGAAATGGATAAATCAATGTGGCACACTTATGCCATGAGATACTATACAGCAGTTAAAATAAATGATACACACCTACCTGTTTTCTAAGAATGAAATTACTCATTTACAACATATGTGCATTTATAGCTTTATTATCTATTGTCAAATTTCTTTCTTAAATGGTTTTATCAGTTGACACTCTACCAATTTTTTTGAGTATTTTCTTTTCCTACAACCTCAGTGATTCTGGGTAATGTTAGACTTTTCATTTTTGTTTTCATCTGAATCTGGAAGTGGCAGGGGCAGCTGAAGACTCTGAGTATGTGGCCATTGACATCAGGTAGTAGAATTCTGTGCGCAAAGACTCAGTGGTAGCGTAAGTTGAGCAGTTTGCTTACGATCTACAAAACAGGTGAGTCTGAGTATATAAGAAGGCACACAATATGTGTCCTAAAGGTAGAAATCTCCCCCTAAATAGATAGGCAATTTCTCAGTACGATTTACTGACAGTGAAGTTTTTCACATTGATTTGTAGTGTCTCCTCTATCATGTACTATTCTAGTTTGCTAGCTGCTGGAATGCAATATATCAGGAATGGAATGGCTTTTAAAAGGGGGAATTTATTAAGTTGCTAGTTTACAGTTCTAAGGACATGAAAATGTCCCAATTAAAGCAAGCCTATAAAAATATCCAAATTAAGGCACCAACAAAAGGTTACCTTTACTCAAGAAAGGTTGGTGAAGCTCAGGGTTTCTTTCTCAACTGGGAAGGCACATGGCAAACCTGGTGATGTCTGCTAGCTTCCTCCCCAGGCCTCTTGCTTCATGAAGCTCCCTGGGATGCTCTCCTTTTTCAGCTCCAAAGGTTTCTGGCTGCATGGATTCTCATGGTTCTCGTGGCTCTGTTGTAACTCTAAAAAGGAACTTTCTCCAAAATATTTCTGCTTTTAAAGGATTCCAGTAAACTAATCAAGACCCACCTGGAATGGGCGGAATCACAATTCCATGGAAGCTATCTAATCAAAAGTTATTACCACAGTTGGGTGAGTCACATCTCCATGGGAACAATCAAAAAGTTCCTAGACAGTGATATTGAATGAGGATTAAAGGACATGGCTTTTCTGAGGTCCACCACAGATTCAACCGGCACATATACCAAGTTCATAAACTCTTCGGGACTATGTCTGAACTGTACATTTTTTTCAATAGTGTATTTTTCTGATTATGCAAAATGCAGCGTTACTTTATATTATATATTAATATCTGGTGTGTCATCCCTTCATATTCTTTAGCGTTATCTTGGCTATGTTAACTATTTACTCTTTCATATAATATTTATAATCAGTTATTCAAGTTCTGAACAAATGCTCTTTGGATTTTGATTGGAATTGCATTGAGTTCACAGTTAAATTTGGCAAGAGTGCACATTTTTATGGTATTGACTTTTCATTCTGTAAAATAGTATATATCTCATAGTTCAGAATTTTTTAACATCCTTTTGCAATGTTCTTCCTAAACATTGTGCATGTATTTTCTTAAATTTATGCATTAGCTTATGGTTTTTATTGCTATTGTGAATGGCACATTTAAACTACATTTTCTAATTGGCTATTGCTATTTATTTGAATATTTATTTTGCATGCTAAAATGTATCTTTCAAAATTGTTGAATTTTATTGTTTGTGATATTGTTTCAATTATCTTGGATTTTCTATGTAATCAATCATGTTATCTGGAAAAAATGACAAATTTTAAACTTCTTTTTCTGACTTCTCTATATTTTTACCCTTGTTTATTGCAGTTCCTGGTTCTCTAGTCCAATAATAAATAGGGTTGATAGCAGTATTTCTTGCTTTGTCTTTTTATCTGGCTTTCATTAACAAGCTGCTATACTTTCACAATGAAACATGTTTTCTACAGATTTTTGATAGGTTCTCTTTTTAAGTTAAGGAAGATTTTTTTAAATAGCATGAATGGAAATTAAACTTCCTAAATATTATTTCTGTATAATTTCATAAATATTTTATATTTTTCTCATTTAATATGATGTTGCTGTACTTTATCTGATTTATTTTCTTGTGTGCACTGTTCTTGCATAAGAGCCATAAGATTCAAAATGCGTTTTTCAAATACATGTGCATATAGTGTTGGATTGGATTAACAATCTAATACATATATATTTTCATTGTTTTATGTAAGTTATATTAGTATGTCATTTTTCTTTGTTTTCTACTATCATTGTCCAATGTCATCATAGTGAGTTGCTAGCCATCAAAAGTGAGTTGAGTTACTTTCCCTGTGTATTGAACAGTTTTTCAGTTCATCTCACATCATTTTGGTTTCCCTGTTAGTCAAGCTATTGCTGCAGCAACAAGATTCACATGAGTATAACCTGAGTATAACATGCCTCCATTTGATTCTCCCTTATTGCTCCAGTTCTTATGCTACAGTTCACAGAACAAAACGAAATCATGATTAGGGTGCATGGGTGGTTCAGTGGTAGAATCCTTGCCTTCCATACGGGAAACCTGGGTTCAATTCCTAGACCATGCACCAAAAAATAAAAAGGAAATAAGGAAATCATGATTAAAGAAGTGAAGGAAGGTATGATGAAAATATTGCATTAAATACAGAAATATGAAACTGAGAAAATTTGTTGCTATTACACCCACTGCTGCATATATTTGTAACTGTTGCCTCTTATCTGCCTTAACATGCCCTAACATATCGACATCTCTCGTTCTTGCAAGCCTTGCTATTCTAACCCCCTGCCTAGCAACTCCTGAGCATATATCGCACCACCTTTTCACCTCTTCTTCATTAGATCATGTACACTCCTCACCTCACCACCCATTATAATATTCAACACACCTCCTAGCCAATCCACATCCTACACGACACCATAGCAGCTGCCCATCAAAGTTTCTTCACCCCTAATTAACTCCCCCTCACCAACCCTATATATTCTTTGTGTTTCCTCCTGTCGGGGTCTTAGCCTGTAAGCCTTGCCAGCCAGCTAGGTCCCGCGAGCCCTACGCAATAAACTACAGCTATTATTCTTCAGTCTCGGTTTATTGTGCTCGCGCGCCCTCCAGACCTTCGAGCCCCGTGGTCTCGCTGACGCCGCTCTCCGGCCGAACCACATCCGAGGACGAGACCCCAGTGCGGTCGGGCTAGGCAAGCCCCAAGCCGCAACCCACCTTACAAAAAAATATTAAAGACAGGCTGAAAACAATTGACCCCAGATAAGTTGAATACATATGGGGAAAAAAGCATCAATAAAGATAATTATGTGATTATAAAAGATAGTGTAAATGAACATTTTTTTCTCATTTCTTCTCCACTGATTTAAGGAGCAGTTGTATAAAATAATATGCATATAATGTATTGTTGAGATTATAACATATAGAAAGTTAATATATATGTAATATATTTGCCAACAACAGCATAAAGGAGGTGGATGGCAGCATAGCTGTAATAGGGTAAGGAAATGACGACAGAAGGCAAAGTAATAATTATAACAACACATTCTGACATTTATAACATTAATAGATATAATACATATAACAATAATAACAAAGAGGGGAAGGGAAATTGAGTGACATAGGAAAATGTTTCTAAATATATTGGAATTAAACTAATTAATAATTGATAAGTTTGAGCTGACTGGAATAAGTTAAGGTGTATGCTTAGGTTTTAGGTATAAATTGTATGTTAAACCCCACTACTAAGAAAAAGCTCTAAAATATATAGTGAAGAGAATCATTAATGAAATTATAAAGCTACATTAAAAAATATTTACTCAGTAGAAAGCAGTGAAGGAAGGACAGAGAAACAAAAAATTAAAAGAGACGAGAAATATGGAAAACAAAAAGTAAAATGACAGCTGTAAATTCAACTTTATCAGTAATAATTTAAATGCAAATGGATGAAATAATCCAAAGACAGAGGTTGATAGGCTGAATTTAAAAACACGGTCCAACTCTATGTTGCCGATAGGAGACACATTTAGATTCAAAGACACAAATAGATTGAAAGTAAAAGGATGTAAAGTTATGCAAAACACAACCACAGGAAAGTTGCTGTGGCTATGCTATTACTGGGCAAAATAGACTTAAAATTACAATTGGTACTAGAGACTAAGAGTGATATTTCACAATGATAAAAGAGACAATCAGAAAGATATTACCATTATATACATATGTACACATCTAATTGAGCACCAAATACATGAAGCAAAAACCGACAAAAATGAAGGGAGAAATAAACAATTCAACAATAGTAGTTGGAGGTTTCAATATCCCATGTTCAGCAGTACACAAAACAACTAACAGAAAATCAACAAGGAAGTAGAAGACTTAATCAACTCTGTAAACCAACTAGACCTAACAGACATGTATAGAGAACTTCAGCTAATTAAGAAGAATATACACTCTTAATTGGACATGGAACATCTCCAGAAAATACCAGATAGTAGGTCATAAAGCAAATATCAACAAATTAAAAAAAATAATATGAAATATATTCTTTGCCACAATAGAATGAAATTAGATATCAATAACAGGAAAAATTTTGTGAAGTTCATAAACACGTGAAAATTAAACAACTTGCTCCTAAATAACCAATGGGTCAAAGAAGAAATAAAAAAAGAAACCAGGCTGGGAGGATGCTCCAGATACCCCAGGAGGCCGGAGATGCAGGTGTCTGTCCAGACTAGCCACATGTCAAATACTCAATAACCAAAAGTTGCTACTGGCTACCTTGCTGGTCATAAGAAGATGTGATTGGCTGGCACAGAGAGGGCCTCTTTTCCTCCCTGGCTGCCTAAGGATCAGCCACCATCATGAATGATACATTAATTATCCAGACTAGGAAGTTCACAACCAACTGACCACTTCGATAGAAACAAATGGTTATAAGTGTCTTTCACCCAGGGAAGGCAACAGAACCTAAAACAGAAGTTTGGGAAAAACTAGCCAAAATTTAGAAGCCTACACTAGACATTATCTTTGTGTTGGGATTCAGAATCTATCTTGGTGGTGGCAAGACAGCTGGCTTCAGCATGATTTATGATTCCTTGGATTATGATGAAGAAAAAAAAAAGAGGCCCAAATGAAGACTTTCAAGACATGACTCATAGGAGAAGATGACAAGCTCAAGAAAACAGAAATAGGAACAGAAGAACAGCATAAAGAAAGTCAGGGACTGCAAAGGCCAGTGTCGGCACTGGCAAAAAGATGAACTAAAGATTCTGCAGTGATTTGATTGGTGATTGTGCAGATTTTTCACCAGAAGATTACTACAACTATAAAAGCATAACTTTTTAAAAAGTGAATGCACTACTAATCCATAGAAGACTCTAGTGTTATTCGGAACAAAAGAAACATGATGAAAAAAACCATCAGTATGATTCCATTTTCATGAAATATAAAATGTGCAAATTAAAATATATTGATTTAGGGATGCATACACAGATGATAATACCAGTGAGAAAAAGCAGACAAAATATCGTCATATAATTCAGGACACAGGTGATGGGGGTGGGCAGAGTGGGGTTTATGATTTTGTGATTAGGAATTAACTCAAGTGGACATCTTCTAGGAAGGTGTCTATATCCTTCCCTAGTTATGACTTCATTGATGTTCATATATATTTGCCCACCATATATTTGTTGGATTCATTTTTCTGCTTTTATGCTATATTTTACAATAAAGCATTCTAAATTAACCAAGGTAGTTCACCAGGATAACACATTGAGGGAATAATAAGTGTTTTGGGTAGATGCAAAACAAATGATAATATTTCACATTTACTCATAACAAAAATGCTTAACAATTTAGGAATGGATGTGACCTTGCACAATCTGTTGATGCATACCTATGAACATCAAGTTTTATCAAAGAACATATAAAATGGGATCATATTTTACCTTCCCAAACAAGTTTGGCAAAAAACGATATTTTCCATTATCCACTTCTATTCATCATTATAGTAACAACTATAAGCCATCAGAAAAAAAAAAGTATTTAGATTTGTAAAGGAAAACAACTTGGTGTTTATTCATAGCTTAAGTATGTTTATTAGGATAATTATAGAATGAAGAGATTTTAGAAGCATCATTCATATTAGCCAAAAGTAGAAACAGCTCAAATGTCCTTCAAAAGATGAATGGATAAACAAAATGTGGTATATCCATATAATGGACTATGATTCAGCTACTCAAAGGGATGAAGTGCTGATACATGCTACAACATTGATGAACTTTAAAAATATTATGCTATGTGAAAGAAGCCAGTTACAAAAAACCCCACACTATCAAATTCTAGTTCATTTCTCTAGTTCAATCATTTTCCCACTCTCCTAGGTAATTCACACTTTTCTTCTCTTCATACCGTCAACACTTCCTATCCTTTACATTTTCTGTTGATGATTATTTGCTTCCTATTTTCACCAAGAAGAGAATGTTCACACTTTTCTACCACAACTTCTAATTTCCTCCTACCTTTCAATCTACCCTTAAACTCTGCTTTTCCTTCTGTTACTATGGTTGAAATGTTCATGTTTTCCTCTAAGGCTGTCCTGCCATCTGTAAATGGGTCTAATATGTACTAAAGAACATAGCACCAACAATTATACTTTCATTTCTACCGTCACACAAGTTTTCTCTCTACTGGATTAGTCTTAACACTACATAAACTTGTAATAGCACTCACCTGAAAATAAAGACCCTCTCATGGCCTCACATCACCTTTCAGCTACCTGCCATTTCACTGCACCATTTTACTGAGCGTTCTTTGAAAGAACTGACTGTATTTCTGTTTTCAGTTCTTTGCTCCAATTCTTTGTTTAAATCTTTTTATCAGGATTTTTTGAACAGAAGAGATAAAAAGACAAGTTACAAACTGGGAGGAGATATTTTCAATTAATAAAAGATTATATAAATCATTAAGAAAATTACAAACAGTCCAGCAGAAAAATAGACAAATATCACAAGTGGACATTTTATAGAAGAGGAAATACATACAGTCAAACAATTTGTAAAGAAATGCTCAATCCCATAGGTTGGGGCAGAGACTGCTAGGTGGCCACCAAGCCCGTTTCCTATTTTTTTTTTTTCTGTACAAATAGCTAAAATAAAATTTCCACCCTCCCCTGAAGTTAGGAGTGGCCATGTGACTGAGCTCTTACCAATGGAATGTGAGTTGAAGTGATGTACACAACCTCCAAGCCTGGTCCCAAAGATTCTACCATGTATAATCCTCTTTCTCTTTCACATATGCCTTTGGAGCCATGTGTTGAAGATAGAAAAGATTCCATCTGCCTGTGTCTCTAAATGACCCTGTATAGCAGAAGTCATTCCACTAATCAGCACAATGCATGAATGTATGTTAATGAGAAATTTATTGTGTTACGTTATTAAACGTTTTGGGTTTGTTGTACTCTAAATAATACATCAGTAATTAGGGAAAAGAAGATTAACACTTTATGTAGACCAACATTATCTCACATATTCTGATCACATATTTCTGATAAGGCCGAATATTGGTATAGTCTCTTTGGAAAACTATTGTAAATTATCTTTTAAAGATGAAAATTTACATATCTTATAACCCAATAATTTCTCTCTTCAGTATATGCCCAAGAGAAATTCCTGCATGTGAGAACCAGAAGACTGCTCATTACAGCAGTGTTCACAATAGCAATATCTATCAACATCTATCAATATCCAAATACACTGTGGCAAGAATAGTTATGGTACAGTCAGATAATGTAATGTTATACAGTAGTCAAAAAATAATAACCATTGACAATGTGGATGAAACTTATTAAGTGACCAAAAGTAGTTTCCAAAGGATGCATTACAACAGAATGCCTTTCTCTAAAGTTAAAAATAACATATACATAAATTGAGATGAAACTGAATAAAAAGAAAATCAGCGGAGTGATGAGCACAGAAGCAGATGGAGGGTGGAATAGGAGAGAAGACCACGTAGGTAGATATAAATTATTATAAAGGCTCTAGTTTCCATGATGGGTTGAATCATTGGTGCTTATTACATCTTGATATTTGAATAAATACAAAACAAATAATTAAAAGAGGATCATGCATATATCAATTACTGGGAGTGTCTCATTGTTCTAGTTTGCTAGCTGCCGGAATGCAACACACCAGAGACGGATTGGCTTTTAATAAAAGGGGATTTATTTTGTTGGTTCTTCAGAGGAAAGGCAGCTAACTTTCCACTGAGGTTCTTTCTTAACGTGGAAGGCACAGGATGGTCTCTGCTGGTCTTCTCTCCAGGCCCCTGGGTTCCAACAACTTTCCCCAGGGTGATTTCTTTCTCCATCTCCAAGGACCTGGGCTGAGCTGCAAGTGCTGAGATGAGGAATGCCAAGCTGCTAGGCTGTGCTATGTTGCGATCTCTCATTTAAGCACCAGCCAATTAAGTCAAACGTCACTCATTGCAGCAGACACGCCTCCTAGCCGACTGCAGATGTAATTGGCAACAAATGAGGTTCACCTACCGTTGGCTTATGTCCGCAGCAACAAGATTAGGTATGCTCACCTGGCCAAGTTGACAACTGAATCTAACTAACACACTCATGAATGGAGAATGATGAACTCAATTGAAAATAGAGTTGGCCTCTGGTTTTAGAGAATAGATACCTCTGCTGCTTCAGACCCATTGGCCTGTAGTAGAAATGGCCTGAGGGAATCATGAGGGTTTTTATCATGGACTTTGGCTACTGAATCCTAAATTCAAGTGTCGAATGGGGTAAGGGTAGAAGTGGAGGGGAACTAAGGCTATTATGGTACTATAATATAACATGTTGCTGGAAGAATCAGGAGGGAAGCAGGGCTAGCCTGGAAGACAAAGGTCCCTAGAGGATGTGACTTCTGGGGAATAGTTTGGCAACAGTAGGGAAAATAGGCAAAAACTACCCATACTTGATGTTTTCAGCCATGAATCCTGTGCTGATTTATCAATATCTGAGGACTGTGGTCAATAACTGATCATGGGACCAATTGCTCACATAGAGTATAAGGATAATTTGCAAATAATACAGAGCAGTATAAAGTAGGCCTTTGATATTCATGTGAATTTTTGAGGCACCTTCCTATGACTTGGTCAGATTTTTATTCTCATGTTGGATATAAGTAGATAGGTCATTGAAATTAGTTGGCTTGCCTAAGTTCAACTTCCAATAAGTTGCAGAGCCACAACTTGGATGATCCTAACTTCAAATCTTCCACAAAATGTTCCCCCTCTCCTTTATTGCCATTAAAGAACATAAAAATGATCTTATTTCATTAACTTTGTAAAGCAGGTAATACCACTCCATTTTACAGGTAAACAAATCTAAGGCATGGGAAAGGTAAGAAATCTGAATGGAGTCGGAATTCAAACCTGATGGCTTACTAAAATCTCATGTTTTTTAAAAAAACATACCACTACTGCCTAATAAAGGCCACATTAGCCTACCTTTGTCAGGATCCAGCAACCCCCTACTAATGAATTTGAACCAAAGGAGACATATTCCCTGCATACTACCACACCATCTCAGGCCACTGAGCTTCTTTTAAATGTTGAGCCAAGTATTCCCTTATCTTGGTGGAATCACTTATGTCTAAAACATTTGCATTTCTTAACTACAAAAGTTTTACAATTACTTTGCTATAAAATAGGAAGTGTGGTAACTAGAGTTTTACCTTTGCAAAACAGGAGTGAGTTTTGCAGTTTCCTTTCTGTTGTTCGAATTCTGGGGCTTACAATTGGTTAAAATTCTTCTCTCTATCACAGACTCATCCTTTCCTTCCTCCTCTTATGCAGCACACATATGCTTTGATAAGCTCTCCTATGCTTAGCTTTGCTAAGCTCATCAGAAAACATATATCTCCGCAGGGTACTAATATAATTCCAATATCCATCTCACCCCAAAGCACAGAATTATTTTTGTTAACATTATTCATGCAAGTTCTATTATCTAATGTATTTAATATTTAATGTAAATTTTAAAAATTATAAATGGCCATCTTAATGAACTAAAATCCATGAAACCTAGAAACACAGGAGCATAGATTTGTATTGTAATAAAAAATAAAACTTAAAATTTAGTCTGACATACAAGTAATTATAGCCATAAGCATTATTGTGGTATGTTGTTGACATAAACAGTAAATGCTTTATTTAGGTGACCATAATTCTCATTAGCTTTTTTTCTTTTTTTCTGTGTCAGGCAGCAAATGAAACCACACAAACATTTATTTTGAATTTAATTTTGCTGGTTCACATGTCAACACACGGGAGTAAGTCCAGTCGTCTCTCTACAATGTTCTGACTCTGAAGGGCACTAGCCCAACCAGGTATGGTTCCATCCCACTGTCGAGTTCTGGTCCTCCACTTCTTATTAGTTTTCTTTTCTTTTCTTTTTTTTTTTACATGGGCAAGCACCGGGAATCGAACCTGGGTCCTCGGGCATGGCAGGCAAGCATTCTTGCCTGCTGAGCCACCGTGGCCCACTTCTTATTAGTTTTATACAGTCTTTCCAAATGGTAATTCTCTTTACTCAAAACTCACTAGATATCTCATTTCTCCTCATATATATACTGGAGAGGGTATGTACCTGATGTTAGGTTGTGAGTGCAGAGAACTACCAGGATGCAGCAAGACTTTATCTCTTTTCTGCTTTTCTTCTAGTATGACCAGCTGAACTCCTTGTTTACTCCCTCATTTGTCCCTCCGTTTCCACTATATGTCCACTCCTTGCCCCATCCAATGTTTCTTAAGCTGTGCTCTTCTTTTTCTACTCGTTGGTTAGCTGGACTAGTCACTGCCAAGCAGTGAAAGGCTGGGGGACCTCTGGGCCAGTAGGATGTAACTGCTAGCAAAATCTCTCTCGCACTGAACGGAGGAGTATCTTGTGATCTTTGGGACCCAGCAGTCTTCCCCAAATTCTTAAAATATACTCAACAAATAATGTCAGGCAACCAAAACATGCAGAGTCAGTGGAATCTCAAATTCCGGTGTCAAAATAATTATATATGCTATAATGGAGATTCAGTCCAGGACCAAGACAATTTTTCATTGGGAGTGTTTGTTCAGAGCTTTACTGAATAACAGAGATCCATTTTGCTTAGTGACCTTGGTCATCTTCAAAGGGCAGATTCCTATTCTGCTGTAAGCAATGCTCTGATCACAGTTCAGCTCCAGGAGCCATTCCCCAGACCTATTCTCAGTTCAGTGTGGAGAGAGCATCTGCTGTCCACCCAGGAAGCCTATGTGAATGGGGGTATCTTGGGAACAGATGCTACTCTCTGATCTTCACATTTTCTGTCTACAGTTTCTCCATGGTAAAATGGCTATGTTCTCTGAGAACAAAATAAACCCTGATAATAGGCTAAACCCTGTTGATGAGACAGAAGGGCTAAATTTTAAAGAAACAGATCTCGTCTCTCTACCAGGTGATTTGTCTCCATAAAACTGACCCTGGCTCCTGAGAAATGGCTAGCATCAGTCTTACAAAGCAGAATCCAGAAACCCATCTCCCCAAATAGACAAGGACCTCTTACTTGTGAACAGATGAAGAAAGAACTAATTGGTTCGATGACCCACATGCATCCAAACAGGGACTATCCCAGGAAATGGGTCTTTGGGAATTGCTGGCTCAGAAAGCAGAGATTGTCTCAGTTGTGGGGATGTGAAGTGTATTTGTGGAGCGGGTGGTGTATTACCCCAGAGGTTCATTAGGGAACTCTGCAGGTAATCTGTGGATAACTGATACAGTGACTTGATATTCTGTATCTCCTGGACTGATCCCAATTGTTAGTATTCTCTCTTTCTGTCTCTTTGAGTATATTTGTTGTTCTTGTCAGAGAACACAGAAAGCTGGGATCATTTGGCATTCTTCTCACAGATCCAGCGATAGTTGACGTCACACGATGCAGCATCGAATGTATCTGTGAGGCCTATGGTCGCACAGTTGAAAGGCTTGCCCAGATTGGTAACACTAAAAATGGGAAGAGAAGATGTGGTTAAGGCTTATCATTTCAGCCTCCCGCTTCCCTGTTTCCAGAGTGAGAGTCTCATAGGCACGTGCAGGGAGGGTGGCAGGCTGACTACATCTGCACGCACCCCCTCTCAATGAGATCTTCTTTTCCAACGTTTTCTCCCGTCTGCGATCCTCATATCCAGCTCTCAACTGACCTTTTCCTGTAAGCTTTCCTGAGAGCTTTTATAGATTCACAGTTTTGGATTGAACTCACTCTTGTGTTTGGTCAAAAGCATTTCATGAACTGTCCTTTTGCTCCCAGAAATAATCTTTTAGTACTCTATCAACTATGTTTATAGCAGGAGAACAGAAAGGAGGAGGGAAGAGATTTTTCCTCCTTTCCAAGGCACCAAAAAGCTTTAGGAAAAACTTGATGAAGGTAATCTTGGCCTTCTCGCATCTCTGTCTATCACTCAGCCCCTTTCAATCTGACTGGAAAGAGTGTGGTTTCAGGGAGAGGCCATGAGTTTTGGAATCAAGTGGATATAGTATAAAATTGTGGTTCCACCAATTCCCAGTTTTGTAAGATTCAACACATTTCTAAGCCTCAGTGGCACTCAGTTTAACCATCTGCTAACGAAGATTAATAAAAGGCTTTAAAAAGATCATCAATATGATTACTTCAGGAAATAACATAGATAAAGTGGTTAGCACCGTGCCTGGCATTCAGTAGACATGGGATGAATACTAATTCCCCCATCTTTGGAGAAGTCTAGTTATTTGCTGGGAAACTGACATCCTCTAACTCAGCATTTTCATATGTACATTGGGAATGTTTTGTTCTCCACCAATGCTTACCTTCATGGAAAAATTCATAGGAAACAGGAATTCGGAGTTAAAAATTCATTGCTTATAACTTTTTTTTTTAGGAAAAAAACACATCTAGGTAAACTTGTAGGGACTTAGTAATAACATGTGATGCCTGAGTTTTAAAAGAGGCTTATGAGATATGATAATGAAATGCTGTGTGTGGATTTGTTTGGGTCCTGATTTGAACAAAATACTTAATTATATGAATACTCTTCTCTCTATGACTATTTGTTTTTTTTCATAATAAAAGTTTATAAAAAATATGTCTCTGGAGATAGCTGGGTTGCAAGAAAGAAGATAAATTGAAAAAAATAACCAAGTCATAGCCTTTGTGCTATTGCAGGCCAAACCCACTGAATCTCAGGTTTGGTTTCTTGAGCAAACCAAGATTTGCAGGGAAATGAGCAATGTTCACATACTTGCCATTGAACACAGAGTTGTTGATCCATCGCCACTGTTTCTCTGCACTCTGATATGTTAAGCCAATAAAATATTTCTCAGCCCCAGCTATGTTTTGGAGAAACTTCTAGAAGTTAAAAAAAAAAAAAACAAAGAGTTCAATGAGTCCTTTTCTGCTGACTCCCTTGTGTCATTAGGTCCAATATTATATCTGATTCTGAGGGGACCCTGGGATTGGCTATCACTGGTATTCACCACCAACTCTGGAGAAAGAGTTCTCAAAGTCTAGACAGCATCAGGATCACCTAGATGCTTTGTTAAAACAGGGATTGCTGGTCTTCTGCTTCAGTATTTTGGGGTAAGGACCAAGAGTTTACATTCCTAACAGATGCCCAGGTGTTGCTGTTGCAGTGCTCCAGGGACCACACTTTGACAACGAAGGGGAAGGTGTACTGTAGTATCCAAATCAAGGTAATTTCAAATACATCTTTATTTTATTTGGCATGCTTCTCTGCATTGGATTACTTTCATTGTCGGAAATTTAACCTTCCAAATAAGGGTAGATCAAGTGATGATAAAACATGTTTATATTCTCTGAGAATTTAGCAAGCAAAAAATGTCGGGGAGATTTAAAAGTGCATTGCCAAAGCAGATAATCCAAAGCAAAATAATCAAGTGTTTACTCTGTATTTGCTAAACTGACACTAGTCAATGACATCTTAGTTTCTGTATTAAATTAATGAATCACAAATACTCCAAGCCAGAAATCTAGGAATTTACTGAAATCTTTCCTGTCCTCTTCATATTCCTTCCATAAGAAGTAGGTATCTGTGCTGGTTTGAAAATATTATGTACCCCAGAAATGCCATGTTTTAATCCTGATTCAATCTTGTAGAGACAGCCATTTCTTTTAATCCTAATCCAACACTGCAGGACAGAATTTTTTTTATTAGATTATCTCCACAGAAATGGGCCATGCCCCATTGTGGGTGGAATCTTCTGATTAGATGGAGATGTGACTCTGCCCATTCCAGGTGGGTCTTGATTTTAAAGGACTGGAGTCCTTTAAAGGAGGAAACATTTTGAAGAGGAGAACTGACAGAGCAGAGCTGACAGAGCAAAGACACTTGCAAAACAGAGACATGGATGTTTAGAGATGCTTGGAACCCAGGAGATGTTGTTATGAGATGTCAAGCAAGCCAGAACCTGGAGAGAGTGTGAAGGCAAGAGATGAAAGCTAGTCTCAGAGAAGCAAAATGAGGTATCCCCACAGGAACAGAAGCTAAAAGCAATGGAGCCCAGGAGCACGGGACCAGCAGATGCCAGCCATATGACTTCCCAGCTGATAGAGGTGTTGCAGACCTACCAGCCTTCCCGGAATTAAGGTATCTTTCCCTGGATGGCTCACTTTGGACATTTTTATAGGCTTAGAACTGTAAACTTATAACTTATTAAATTCCTCTTTATAAAAGCTGTTCCTGTTCTCGTACACTGCATTCCATCAGCTTACAAACTAACACAATATTATATTATTGTGAAAGTGCCCAAATTAAAGCACTAACAAGAGGTTACCTTCACTCAAGAATGGCCAATGGGGCTGGAACAACTCTTTTAGCTTGGAAGTCATGTGGCTGGCCTCTGCTGCTCCCTTGCTCCTGGTTTCCAATGCTCTCAGCCGCTGTTCTTGTGGCGGTTCCTCACACTGCTTCTCCAGTGCTGGCTTTCATCTCTTGGCTTCTCTTGGCTCTCTCCAGGTTCTGACTTGCTTAACGTTTCATGGCCACATCTGCTGGGCTCCATGCATCTCTAAAAATTTCTGTCTCTGTTTTACAAGTGTTGGCATCTGTGTCAGCTCTGGGTTCTGTTGGCTCTGAAGCTTCTGTCATTTCTGGCTCTCTCTAAAATGCTTCCTCTTTTGAAGGATTCAGGTAAACTAATCAAGACTCACCTGGAATGGGTGGAGTCACATCTCCATTTAATCAAAGGTCACACCCACAATTGGCATGTCACATCTCCATGGAGATAATCTAATCAAGGGTTCCCAACATGCATTACTGAATCAGGATGAAAAGAAATGGTTGCTCCCATCAGATTGGATCAGGATTAAAACATGGCCATTCTGGGGTACATAATACTTTCAAACTGGCACAAGTCTCTAAGTTTTATTCCACCTGTCTCCTAAGGCCTTACGTCCTACTTTCCCCAAATTCTCCTTCTCTGAAATAGCTCTTTTCATTCATTACTTTTTTATTAGTTAGTGGATTAATCATTTAATTAATCTTTAAAAGTGTCTATTATGTGCCAGGCATTTTGCTAGGCCAGGCTGGTGATATTGAAACAAATACATTTCTCTTTAGAGAAATTGTGGTCTAAAACAGGTGTTGGCAAACTATGGCCAGTGATCCAAATCAGTCTGTTTTTATAAATAAAGTTTTATTGGAATACAATCATGTCTCTTTGTTACATGGTTTGTTTACATATCATTTGTGGTTGCTTTCAAGCTACAATAACAGAATCTAGTAGATGCAACAGAGACTTAATGGCCTACAAAGGCTAAAATATATACTATCCAGCCCTTGAAGAAAAAAATTGCTAACTCATGGTCTGAAATAAGGGTTCTAAACTTTAACTCTCTAGTTGGAAGCCATGAGGCTTCCAAGGAAATCTATGAAGCCCCCTAAATTTTGTTAAGGGCATGGGTCATGATGGAGTTAGAAAGATGTGAATTCCATGTTCTGTCACTTAATATCTGTATGACCTTGGTCAAATTACTTTTATGTGCTCTAGTTTCCTAATATGTAAAATGTGGCTAATAAATAATACCTCCTCAGAGTCGTTGTGAAGATAGAAAGAGACAAATATAAAGCTCTTTATAGAGTGCTAGCTATTTTTAACATTATAATAAACTGTAACTCAAGTCTACAAACTACTCCTTTATTTCCCATATTCCTAATTCGGTTAATTTGTACTTTCCTTCATTTACTTAACAAACTTGGGTGATGCATCAGCATCTCACGTCTATGACGTATGACAGTCATAGTTTTTAGACTTCTATACACATCAGCTTATTAGGTCAGTCCCTGCACTTTAAATGTCTAGGCCCATCCCCAGGAAACAAGCCCACTGGAAAGAACACAGATTATAGAGTTCTCTAGAAGAGATGAGTTTGAGGAACACACCCCACAACTATTGAGAAGAGTCTTCCACCTTCTAGGTTCGGAATTCTAGGTTCAAATTGCCTCAGCATCTCCTCCTGTGGAGAAGTAGGCTTTACTGCACCATCCCGGAGCTCTTACCAGTTTCTCTGGAGTGTTGACAATGGCCAAAGTTGATCCTCCCTCTATGCAAAAGTTCCTGCTTTGATTGAAAGATAATTCAGAGGTGGACAAGAAAAAGCATCTCCCTTGATGAAAATCCCAACCTCTGGTGCAGGCTGAAGGACCTGAGAAAAGAGAGTACGAGATCAGTGGTTTGAAAGCAAACCCTGAAAGTCAGCCATAAGGTAGTGGGACATGGGTTTCTTTATAGTAATTACATCTATGTAAATCATCCACAATTCAGGAGAATAACTGAGGCTTGGAAATTAACCTAGTCTAGTATCAGTTTTCCTGCTGAAAACATGAAGGGAATGAATTAGAAAGTCCTAATGGCTCTTTTGAGCAAAAAAAGTTCCATGGGAAAGGAGGCAATGTGAAAAAATCTCTAAGATTTTAGTGTAAAAGAACCAAGAAGGCAAAGAGGATGTTATACCTATGTACTTTACCTGTACCATAGCTGCTTGTGGGACTAAAGCTGACGGTACTCCTCCTGAACATCGTCGGGACTGAAAGAAAAGAAAATCTGAAGATAGTTGTAAGATAAATGGAACACACAAACATTGCAGCAGGGACTGTTAGGGTCCTGTGACTATTTATGGGAAATATTAAATTCTATCTCTGGACCGTGGGGATAACAAGAGGCTCCTGGACACTGTTAAAACTTTCCACATATTTTCTTTCTTTGAAGCTTTCATCTAACTACTACCATTTTCTGTCATGACTTGCACCCCTATTTCTTTTGGTGTGGCGTTAGGTGTAAAATGCTGAGAAATAGAACAGGAGAAAGGAAGAGTAGTGGAGGAATTTAGTTTCATAGCAAAACCTTCTCGTTCCTTTCTTATATATAGATTTTGGCATTGTTACTCCCAAAGAATTGCTTGCAACACTTCTGCTCCAGGTTCCAGATAGGAACTTTGCTGTTCTTTCCATTTCCTATATGAAAGCTCATATTCCTGGCAGACAGTTGTTGGACTCTTCTCTTATCATTACTTATCAGCCCTAAGTATTGTAGATAACTGGAAAAGGTTTTAGGACCAGCAGGTATTGACAGAAAAGGAAGCAGGCGCACAGTCCAGAGATTTCCTATGGGTATACAAAGGTCCACTTATTTCTTAAAATGCAAATAGAGGAAATTTATTGGCCTCCAGGAGGCTTCATTTTCCCTGGGAGCACTGGCACTCTGCACAGGCAGCTGCAATGGCTTCAAACACTGGTCAGACTTCTTCTCAGGGGCCCAGTTATTTGCCCACTCTGAATGAAGATAACTTTACCCAGACATCAAAGTAGTTACTTAAAATTATATTAATAAAACATACAAATTAGCATTCATTTTTTATTTCACTCCCCAGTTCAGAGACTCTTTGAAATATGTTTATAAACTGGTTTTCATGAGAAACTTCTTTGGGATTATAACTGAACTGAACCCAATAAATTCTTTGTAAGTATTTCTTCCATTTAGCTTACAGGACTTGATACCTCGGGCAATACACACAGGAGTAAGAAATGACCTTTCTCCTAAGAGTCTATTGTAATAGGAGTGAGACATAGGTCTTAGGAAAGGCTTCAAGAAAAGGTGGAGTCTAATAGGGTCATTTTTTTTCACCCCCCAGAGCTTCTGGCATCATGCCTTGAAACTGAAAGATGAGAATGGTTACTATTCCTGTTTTTATTCTCCTGTGGTTGGTATAGCATAGTGCTTAGCACACACATACAAAATGGTGCTTAATACACTCTTGGTTTGTGTGGGCTTCTTTACAAAAAATTCCCTATAGGAATACAATACTTCAGAGTTTATAAAGTACTTCGTATTACATTACAGTGATTACATACACATCATTCCCATACCAAGGTGAAAAATTGAAGCTCATAAATTTCACCCAGCCTTTATTTCCACATCTACAAAAGGGAGGAATTAGTAAGATCTTTATGGGCCACTTGAACAAAAACATTTCCTGGAAAAGGAGGCCTTGAGAAAGTTTCTAAGAATTCAGTATATAGGATCATGGAGAGTGGAGGGGTGATGACTCATGTATGTTACCTGTTCCATAGCTCCTTGTGGGAGTGAAGCTGCTATTACTTTTGCCAAATATCTGTGGCACTGCAAAGAAAAGCAACTGTTGGTTTAACCATGAAGATGGCTGCATTATGAAAATATAAACAAGCATCACTGCAAAGGCTTCAAGACTACCATGAGTATTGATGTGAAGTAGTGAGCTTTTTTATTTAGGTGACTGGAGATTATATTTTGTGTGTATATATTTAATATATTCACTTATTCATATTTCTTTCCTGTTTTCTGAAGTGATGGGAATTGCACCTTCAGATTGGGTAATATGCAAGATTCTCTTTACCCAACTGTTAACTCCTAAGCACGTTTCCTTCCTCATTTATTTTCTCCACTGGCTTCTAGGGTTGGAGAAGACTCTACACTTGCTTCAATTACAGTAAATGCTTTGACATGTGACCTTCTTTTCTAAGCATTTGGATGGATTAATTTCTATGTACATAGAAAGAAATTTCTCCCTTTGTTAGATATCGTTACCTTATATGTAAGGTAATTGTTACCACAAACTTATTACCAGCTCAAATAAGCAGTATTTTTAAATTTTAGCAACAATAATAACTGCTGATAAATACTCTGGTTCAGATTACCCAACTAGTTCTCTTATAGAAAGCTCTGTGTGAGGCTCCAACCTTCAGACACTGGTCAGTTCTATATCTCTAAAGTAGACCAAGGAACCTGGCTTATTCTGGATGTTGGAAAGTGAGAAGGACATTGTCAGTCCTTGGGCTGTGTCAGGGACCCCTCATGTGAACAGACTTGGGTATCTAACCTTTACTCTTCTGAGAGAAGAGTCAAAGAACGAGACCATTTGGGGGCTAGAGTGAGAGATTGCTCAAATACTCACAATAGAGTAGAAAAAAGGTCATGCCAACAATTTTAAGCACCACAACAATGAGACCAGAGATTATCATGTGCCAGTTCATGATGAAGGAGGTGAAAGAACCTACAAGGATCAGAGCACAGCACCATCAGAATTTGGGGACATGTCTTCTTTTCACCAGGACATATCCCATCCTCATTCTCAAAACTCCCCAGAGGGGCTTGGGAGGTAGGTAAGCCATTGAAAGGTACAAGGAGTAGACCCAGCACATGATGAGAACATAGATAAGGTCTTGTGCTGGTTTATGCCTTTAAACTTGGCATACTTCCTTTCCTTCACATCCCCTTACCTCCCACCCTTAACTCTAAGCTTCAGCTCCATGCCCCTTTGTGGCCTCCTAAACTCTTTCTAATGAAATAAATAATCTCCTGTGCTTGAGAATGCTGGACCTTGAAATGAACCTTGCTCCCTAGGCCTTCATTTGAAGTCTTGGCCATACTGACTTCAGCCATCAGAAGTCCCATCTCAGTTTTCAAGAATCTATCAGGGGTCTTTGACAGGCAGGACAGGTATCCTTGAAGATCTTAAAGTTGAGAAGAAACAACCATCTGTGCAGAAAGGACAGATATACTCACCTGTTCTGTCCCTCAGGACTGGGTAGGCTTACTGATGGAGGTCTTCCCTGTGGCCTTACGCTTGGTGTGGTGGGCAGAATCCCTTCTCCTGAGAATACGCTCCTTCTGCTCAGGCAACGTCCTTCCTCCTTGACCGTCTCTCTGTCTTGGCAGCATCCCAGGGCAAACGCTTCTTCCTGTTCTGTCTTCTTGGCAAAGGAAGTGGGTGGGGTAAAGAGGGGAAGGGAATCTACATTTTCAGCAAGAGGAAGGTTCCTGCCAGGGGGGTTCTAATCCAGGGGATCCTTTTTAGGAGAATTTGGAAAATGAAACACGTAGACACTGACTCATCCTTTCTCTATCTTTGATTCCCTTTGGAATATAGTAGTAAAGCAAATGTAGTAAAATGTTAAAAAATGGAAGTCTAGGTAAAGGGTATCTGGAAATTCTTTGTACTATTGCAAGATAAAGTCTGAAATTATGTCAAAAATAAAATCCAGTTGAAAACCCTGATTTTAGTGTATGGGCCCTGGGGTGTACCATTTGCTCCATTCACAGTCATCCGGCTCTGTCCATCCCCTTTATCATGGACTCCTCTCTCTGGTTTCAACAGCTTTGCAGGCACCTGGACAGGGGTGAGAGAAGCCCTGCAAGCTTCCAGGGGAAACAACTGACCCAGCAGAGGGAAGCAGAGGGTGAGCCCCACTGAACCTGGGCCAGGCTTTTTCCGTAGAGCCTGGAGCCAGAGCCTGGGACCTGGAGGAGGAGGCAGAGAGAGGGGTTCCTGGCAGAGCGGAAGGGCTTCACCATCTCCTGGCTGGTCTTTGTCTGGGGCAGGACAGGCTGGCGAAAGGAGAAGGTGGAGCTGGCATTCTGTGCAGGCAAAAAGCCCCGGGCTTGGTCACAATGGAGGAGTCGCTGCCCCTACACCCCTACCCCCACCACCCTTCCAGACCATATACAAAGTGAGGAGTTTGACTATCTTAGTGCCTCAAGGCCATGTATTCCTTGATCATAGGGGTCAATCAGTGCTTGATTGTGGGGGTCAGGTGGGGCTGAAAATACTATGATAAATAAGACTTCAGTCTTGTTTCGGAGTTTTGACTGCACATTAAATTTGGTAGTTTCCAAGCTACATATGCTAAAAAAAATTGAATAGAAAATATTGACAAGAAAAAATAAGAAAATAAAATTTTCCATAGGTCCATTCACTTAGCTACAGTCACTGTTAACATCTCTGGCAATATTTTTCTAGATAAGTGAGTAGGTAAAAGATAGAGATACATCAATAAATAATGGTTCATTATTTCAAAAAATGTGTGTATATTCTGTAATCCTTTTTTTCTAACATTATGTCATAAATATCTTTATGTGTCAATATAAATTTCTGTAATGTATTGTTGATGTTTGCATAGTATTCAGTTATAAAATTTATGAAATATTTATCAATCATAGGACAACTTTGATTCTTTCAGTAAAGTATAGTTGATAAGAGCAAAGCTTTTTTAGTTAGTCCAAGGTTTAATTCCTGGTTCTGCCATTCACTAGCTGTGTAACCCTGGCCCAAGTATTTGATCCCTTTTAGCTTCCATTTCTTCATCCATAATTAGAGATAATAATAGCAAATGCTACGTAGGAATGTTGTATAAAATAAGCAAGATAATGCTCACTGGAATATTGGTCATTATCCAGTGACCTGGATAAGGATCATTCCAGATATTTCCTAACACACCCAATGCCACAAGGAACACCCAAACATATGCATCTTTGTACACATCTTAATGATATCCTCAGGCTGTGTTTCTGGGTATGGAATAGCTGAATCAAAGGAATGCATATTTTGAGGGCTTTGAAACATTAAGAATTGCATTTTATTTTACTTGATAATCCTATGAAAATTTTTAATTTGAAAAAAAACCTTATTTCCTCTAGTACAGCTTCATAACTTATAGATCCTGGGTTACTGTCCTGAAGAAATCCATATATTTTTTGGATATCAATTATGATCACTATAATAAGTGCTAAGGTGCTCAGAGACTTGGTCATTATTATTTAGCAACTTTTTGAATAATAGTGGAGAAATCTAACAAATAATAAAATTTAAGAAAATTGATGCACTTGGATGGCAGGTGAATTTTCTTTTATTACAAAAAAGTAAAACAAAATTTTCAAATATCATCAAAGAGGAGGGGGATATTAGAGGGCAAAGATCTGTCTATAGAGGATTTGTAGAAAGCTTTCTGAGTGAGGCACTGTTGTCAATCACTGCTGAACCCTCCAAGAAAATCTAAAGAAAGATCCAAATTCTTATTCCAGGCTTCTGGAGTCTAATATGATTTTTTTAATATATAATAATATGCAAAAACCTCGCTACGACAATCATCAGTCTGCAATGGCAATTAAAAATATCATTGAGGGGTTTTTGGACATGAAGTCAATAAATATATGTGGATAACCCCCATCGTTTTGAGAAAATCATTAATAAAGGCCCTCTAGTCATACAATTGTAAGGAAAAAATCTTACACATTGTTCTTGGAAAAAAATGAGATCACCGTAATTCTCAATGTAGATGCTACAGAATGAGATATTAGATTCTTTGTTTAGTGAATTAAATTAGGTATCTCTTTAGCTAGGCTGACCCTTAAAAATAAAGGAGAAAGTTTTCCAAAAGAGGAAACCCTTTGGAAAGGGTTTGACTTGGTAATCTTCATTTGATATTAAAATGGACCTAAATCAATAGGACATTTACTATGTAAAATTATTTTTGCCTTACCCAAGACAATGGAGTCTGCCCTTAACTGTAATTACTAAAACTTTAAGGGAGATAGAAGAGCATGCCCACACTTGTACATAATTTAAAGGGGAAATAGTATTTAGCGAAACAAGCCTATGGGTATACTGTGTGTGTGTGTGCATGGGTGTTTGCATGAGTTGAAGTGAGCTCTTCCAATCTAATGAAGAGTAAAAATAGATTTTTCCTTACTCTGGCTCCCAGGATCAAGTGTGGAAGGTGACAGGGTATGCCACTAGACTGTTGGATTCCCTATTTTCAGATTCTATACCCTGTGTTGACAGTGGTAACAACAGTGATATCTTGGTGGACTGACCAGACCTTCTGATGGAAGGAACTATGACTGGCCTATAAGGATGGGTAGATGACCCTGGATGTCTTCTGGGTATCTGTGAAAGGAAACCTGGAAGAGGAAGGGACATCTTATGATTCATTGATTTGAGTTTCAGAGTGGTATCAATATGGATATTTATAAATTGACTTTATTCTGTATCTCATGCTGATGAAGACAAATTAATATTGTCAGTTGAACCTTATTATTAAGTGTATATAGTTCTTTAAGTATATATTACAGGAATTATTTCAGGTGGGCTAGTGAGGAAATCTGGAACTTGAAAGAAACTTGATGTTTCCTCTTATCTTCAGAGTCAGAATTTTTTATGGCATGATCAGTTTTCACTGCTTCCTCTTTCTCACTTCCCATTACTCCTCAGCACAGTCCAATATGAATTCCGCAGTGAGCACATCACTAAATTATGACTTCAGTAAAGTAAATGGGCACTTTTCAATCTTTATATTATTTGCTCTGGCAGCAAGGGCCTACCTCGGCCCATGTTATATACTATTTTTCTTGACTTCCATGATTCTACATTCTCCTAGTTTTCTTCCTTCCTCTCTGGCCTCTCCTTTTCAGTTCCTTTTATTATCTTCTCCTTTGTCTATTCCTTAAATTCTCTACGTGTCCCTTTCTTCTCAGTCTCAGGACTTTCATTGCTATACTCGTGAAGATTATTTCCAAATCTCTACTCAACCTCAGATCTGTATGTCTCTGACTACTCACACTTTCCCCTGAGATGCTCCACATACACCTCAGAGTCAACAAGCCCTGAAGTATATTGATTACCAGGCCCCTGCCAAATCCTGCAATCCTTTTATGTTCCCTGTGTCTGAGTTTTAAGACCATCTATTCAATTGCTGAAATCATAAATTGTGGGTATCATCCTTGATTTCGCTCTACTCCCTACCTTTCATCCAATTGACTCCAACTCATGGTCATTCTGCCCCTCAAAGTCTATCAAATCTGTCTTCTATTCTTTTTCACTACTTAGCCTGCCACCATCGACTCTCTCCTTGAACCTTTCAACATTCTCCAAAGAAAGCTCTCTGCCTTAAGCTTGCCTCCACTCTGCAATGTGCCAGAATGATCTTTCTAAATACAAACTTGATTATAGCATTCCCAGTATGAAAAATGTCAGTGACTTTCCATCGATCTCAGGATGAATTCTGGACTGCTTAATATGGTTTGTAAGTGCTTGCATGTTCCTACATTTAGCAAATATTGCTGAGTGCTTAGCATATGCCATGAGCTCAAAAGCCCTAAATCTCATTCTCTAGATCATTTATCTAGAGAATGAGGGTATCTTATATGAACGAGGTGCTATATATAATCCATCCTGGAATAGTTCTTCTACCTTTGTGAACTTATGAAACTAGGAAACTTTATCTGCTTCCCAAATGCAATGGTAGGACAGCCATAGGATGGTGGTTACAGAAATTATGGTTCAAGATGGGAGAAAGTGGAAGGACAAAAGCAGTCATTGATCCCACACAAGGTCCAAGAATAATCTGTGGCTTAAGCATCTGCCCTCTGGGTCTGTGGCCTCACCCTCTAAGTCATTCATCCTTTTTAATGATAAGAAGCAGGTGTTTGCAGCTGAGTAGTTTTATCAGCCTATATCCTACTTATAGAAATTTGGGGGATCCGACAACCTTCTTTCATTTCATACTGTTTCTGTCCCTTTTAGTCTAAGCTGGAAATGTCTCTGTCAGTATGAAATTTTCATGAACCTTGTGGGGCTTGCATGTGTGCCACAGAGATTCACTCCACAAGATAAGAGAATTTCTACAGATCTTTCCTTGAAAATTCCATCTCTAATTTTGGCTTCTGTTGAGAAGGTTGAGGGGTTCAATGATTCACATCCTTTTTTGTAACTGAATACTGTGATATTGGGTCTTTCTGAGGTATTAGCAAACTGTTGTATAGCCACACTCTCATTTTTTCTCTAGAACATGATTTTCTGACAGTGAATCTCAGTTTTATATCTGAACTATCAAAATCATCAAGTCCTGGTTATGTTTTGTTTAATGGTTCTTCTCCAAATTTATTTCTCTTCTATCACATTTTGCTGTAAGCAGCATGAAGAAACCAGGCTGTATTTTCAACACTTTACTGGGAAATTTCCTCAGCTGAATATCTAAGTTTATTTACAAATTGCTTTTCAAGTTGCTTTCTACATACCTACAGGACACTATTCTGCTAAGCTTTATGCCACTGTATAACAAGACTCCATTTCCTTCAATTTTGAATAAAATAGCTATCATTTCCTTCTTTTTCTAAAAAATATTTTTATTTAGAAATCTTCACACACATACAGTCTATCCACAGTATACAATTAATGACTCACAATATTATCACATAGTTGTGTATTTATCACCATGATCATTTTTAGAACATTTGCATCACCCCAGAAAATAGAAATAAAAAAGAACATATACTCTATACCCCTTAACCTCCCTCTCACTAACCACTAATTTTTCAATCTACCCATTTTTTTTTACCCCATATTCACTCTATTATTAATCCATTTATTTTTCCTTATTTTCTTCTCATTTGTCCATACACTGGATATAGGGAGTGTCAACCACAAGGTTTTTGCAATCACACGGTTATACTGAAAAAGGTATATAATTATACAATTGTCTTCAAGTATCAAGGCTACTGGAATACAGTTCAACAGTTTCAGATATTTCCTTCTAGCTAGTCTAAACTACTAAAAACTAAAATAGAATATCTATATAATGTATAAGAATAACCTCCAGAATGACCTCTTGCATCTATTTGAAATCTCTTAGCTACTGAAACTTTATTTTATTTCATTTCTCTTTCCCACTTTGGTCAAGAAGCCTTTGTCAATTGCACAATGCCAGGTTGAGGATTATCTCTGGGAGTCACGTCCTGTGTTGCCAGAGAGACTTACCCCCCTGGTAGTCATGTCCCACATAGGGGGAGGGCAGTGACTTTACCTGCTCAGTTGGCTTCAAGAGAGAGCCACATCTGAGCAAGAAAAGAGGTTCTCTTTCCCTAAGAGGGTGACTGTTAGGGATGATTATTAGTGAGTTTTAGCTTCTCCTTTGCAGGAATAGGTTTCAGAAGGGTGAGCCCTAAGATTGAGGGCTTGGCCCATTGATCTAGTTGTCCCCACTGCCTGAGAGAATATCAGGAATTCCCTAAATGGGGAAGTTGAATATTTCCTCTTTTCCCCCCAGTCCCCCAAGGGGATTTTTCAAATGCTTTTTTATTCTCTGTACAAATTACTCTGGGTTATGTTGGGACAGCTCACTAACCTGTATAAACCAACAAGATCTATTGTTCTATTTAAGATTCCATGATTAAAGTGTTCAAATTATCTGAACATTTAAGTTAGATTGGATAATGTACTACTCAAATTATAAATTTTGCACCAAATAAACATATCTCCCTTTGGTCTCACACAGAAGATGAAGTTTTAAAATATGGACCATATCATCCTTTATCCTGTATTCTGATTTACATTCATCCTGTCCAGATCAGCTTCATTCATATCTCTAGTTGAAGTCTGATCTCTTTTTCAACTTTTTAAACAGTTGCTGTATGGAGTAATGCTGACTTTCATCACTTCAGATAACTGAAATGACTACTGTAAGAATTTACAATCTAGGACCCTTTACAATAAGTCCCAACCTGATAACCCATGTTCTCGACTTCAATTCTCTGAGTGTGTATATTATAATTATTCTACACGACTGAGGCATGATAATATTTGTCTTTTTGTTTATGACATTTCACTCAACATCCTGTCCTCAAGGTTCATTCATCTAGTTGCATGCCTCACAACTTCATTTTTTCTTGGAACCATTCAGTAGTCCCTTATATGTATACACTATAGTTCCCCCTTCCAATTCCTCAGTTGTTGTACCCTTAGGTCACCTACATCCATTGAGAACTGCAAACACTGAGGCCATAAGCACCAGTGTGCAAATGTCCATTCCTGTAATCACTTTTAGTTCTCTGGTTATACACCTAGCAATGGGGTTGCAGGATCGCAGGGTAACTCCACCCCTAGCCTCCTGTGGAACTACCACACTGCCCTCCGGAGGGGCTGCACCTTTCAGGTTTCCTGCCAAAAGTGAATAGGTACATCTTTTCCTCCACATTTACTTTAGCGCTTGTTTCTCTCTGTCCATTTTTAAAAAGTTTTATTCACCCTTTATACAATTGCAATCTAAGTAAATAGCCATGTTTTCACCACCATAATCTATATGAAGACATTTCCTTTTCTTCTGCAAAGAATCTATACCCGTCCCCTATATCCCCTGCTTGTTGACATTTAGTTTTGGCATAATGCCTTTGTTACATTCAGTGGCAGCATATTACAATGTTATTGTTGAATATACCCTAGTTTACATTGACCGTAATTTTTTCCTGTATACCATTCCATTTTCAACACCTTGAAATGTTGACACTCATTTGTTCTGTGCCATGCAGAAATGCTTTTAAATGTGTTGCATTTACTCACCATCATTGTCCACTCTAGGCATTCCTAAATTATACTGTCTCAGCCTTTATCCTTTATCTTTACTTCTGGTGTTGTACGTGTCCCCAGGCTTTCTCACTCAATCATACTTACTCAGATTCATTCAGTATATTTATATTATTGTGCTACCGTCAGATATTACGGTGCTCTCCATTTCTGAATTTTTACAACCAGTCCTGTTACATATTCTGTATTCCTTCAGTACCAAATGCCCAATCTCTACCCTCTTTCTATCCTCTAATAGCCTGTGCTCTTAACTTTAATTCTCCAAGTTCACTCATTAATTTTAGTTCATATTAGTGAGACCATACAGTATTTGTTCTTTTGCTTCTGGCTAATTTAACTTAGCATAATGTCCTGAAGATTCGTCCATGTTGTTATATGCTTCATGATTTTATTCTGTCTTACAACTGTGTAATATCTCATCATATGTAGACAACACAACTTATTTAGCCACTCGTCCATTGCAGCACATTTAGACTTTTTTCATCTCTTGACAATTGTGAATAATGCTGCCATAAACACTGGTGTGCAAATGTCCATTTGCATCCTTGCCTTCAGTTTCTCTAAATATATACTTAGTAATAGGATTGCTGGATCATATGACAATTCTTTATTTAGCTTTCTTATGAACTGCCACACTACCTCCCAGAGTGGCTGCACCATTTTACATTCCCACCAACAATGGAGAAGTGTACCTCTTTCTGCACATCCTTTCCAGTACTTTTTTTTTTTTATAATAGTCATCCCAGTGGGTGTGAGATGATATCTCATTGTGGTTTTCTCATTTGCATTTCCCTAATAGCCAGTGAAGTTGAACATCTTTTCATGTGCCTTTTAGACATTTATATTTCCTCTTCTGAAAAGTGTTTGTTCATGTCTTTTGTGCATTTTTAATAAGGTTGTTTCTCTTTCTGTTGTTGAGTTGTAGAATCTCTTTACATATTCTAGATATTAAACCCTTATCTGATATGTGGTTTCCAAATATTTTCATCCATTGCATAGGCTGCTGTGTTAGTCAGGGATCTTTAGAGAAACAGAATCCACAGGAAAGATCTGTAAATAGGAGATTTATAAAGGTGTCTCATGCACAGTGGGAATAAAAAAGTTCAAAATCCGTAGGGCAGGCTGTGAAACTGGCAGGTCTAATGAAGTGTCTGGATGAGCTCCACAGAGGAGGCTCCCTGGCTGAAGAAGCAGTGAAAGAGTCTCTTTTCCCCTTTAAAAGCCTTAGACTGATTAGATTATCTTGCTGTGGAAAGTATGCCTTGAGTTGATTGCAGATGTAATCAGCCACAGATGCAATTAACTGATGACTTAATATATCAACCTTCCAATTTATCCACCAGCCACGAAATATTCTTGCAGTTACAGTCAGGCCCATATTTGCCTGACCAGACAACAAGGCATAATAATTTATTTGGCCAAGTTGACACCAGAACCTAACCATCACATTTCAATGGAATCATATTGTGTCTCCTGGAAGGAGCATTTCTCCTTTAAGAACTAAGACCTGTAGACCAGAGAGCTTAAGGTTTCAGAGGTAGGAAGCAAAAATTTTCCTATTGGATCAATAGGGGTAAAAGTGAGTGGTGCCTCTCCCATTTCCACCCTTTGATTCCTGGACCCGTGAATCCTAGCTATGGGAGAAACAGCACCATAGAGTGGATGCTGATTCATATATGCATAGCCTCCTGGAGAACATTGCCCCAGCCCTGCAAGGTATTGCCACCTAGTTGGCACTGTGACTTGGTCTTCAAAAGGCCATTCCACTGTTCTATCAACCCAGCTTCCTCTGGATGACGGGGAACATTGCAAGACCAGAGAATTCCATGAGTATGTGCCCATTCCTGCACTTCATTTGCTGTGAAGCGTGTTACTTGATCAAAAGTCTCTCTTTCTCCTTAAAAGCCTTCAACTGATTGGATTACATCATAGTGGGTGGCATGCCTTAGTTGACTATAGATGTGGTCAGCCATAGATGCAATCAACTTACTGATGACCTAATACACCAGCCTTCCAGTTTATCAACCAGCCATAAACTATTCTTGAAGCAACAGTCAGGCCAGCGCTTGCCTGACCAGACAACTGAGAAAAATCATTTGGCCAAGTTGACACCAGAACCTAACAATCACAGCTGCCTTTTCCTCTACCAACAAAGTTCTTTCATGCACAAAAGTGTTCAATTTTGAGGAGCTCCCGTTTATCTATTTCTTCTTTTCATTGCTCATGCTTTGGGTGTAAGGTCTAGGAAACCACCTCCTATCCCATGATTTTTTTCCAAAAGTTTTATAGTCTTAGCTCTAATGTTTAGGTCTTTGATCCATTTTAAGTTAGTTTTTGTATAGGGTGTGAGAAAAAGATCCTGTTTCATTCTTTTGCATTTGACCATCCAGTTCTCCAAACATTTGTTGAAGAGGCTTGTCTGTCCCAGTTGGGTTGGTTTGACCATCTCATCAAAGATCAGTTGTCCATAGATAGGAGGGTCTGTTTCTAAATACTCAATTCGATTACATCAGTCAGTACATCTCTCTTTATGCCAGTACTACTCTGTTTTGAGACTGTAGCTTTGTAATATGCTCTAAAGTAGGGCAGTGTGAGACTTCCAAGTTCTTCTTCATGTTCACCCAGTATCTTCTCTATATCCTCCCTCAACTTATTGATTTGATTTTTGATGAGATTTTGTATGTCTGTTTTATCATTCTGAATAAGTGCTTTCAACTCCTGTGTCTCATTAAAATGTTAGTTTGCCCCCAGTCCTGGGGTTTGTTCATATGAAACTTAACCCCACAAAGGATAGGTCAAGCCTACTTAAAATTTAGGCCTAAGACCCGCAAGAGAGCCTCTTTTGTTGCTCAGATGTGGCCTCTCTCTCCAGCCAACACAACAAGCAAACTCACCACCCTCCCCCTGTCTATGTGGGACATGACTCCCACGGGTGTGGATCTTCCTGGCAATGTGGGACAGAAATCCTGGAATGAGCTGATGCTCAGCATCAAGGGATTGAGAAAAACCCTAGAATGAGCTGAGACTCAGCATCAAGGGACTGAGAAAACCTTGTCAACCAAAAGGCGGAAGAGTGAAATGAGACAAAGTGTCAATGGCTGAGAGATTCCAAACAGAGTCGAGAGGTTATCCTGAAGGTTATTCTTATGCATTAAGTAGATGTACCTTGTTATTCAAGATGTAATGGAGAGGTTGGAGGGAACTGCCTGAAAATATAGAGCTGTATTCCAGTAGCCATGTTCCTTGATGATGATTGAATAATGAGCTTTCACAATGTGACTGTGTGATTATGAAAACCTTATGTCTGATGCTCCTTTTATCTACCTTGTCAACAGATGGAATAAAAGTAAATAATAGGGGGAACAAATGTTAAAATAAATTTAGTTTGAAATGCTAGTGATCAATGCAAGTGAGGGGTAAGGGGAATGGTATATATAATTTTTTTCTGTTTTCATTTTATTTCTTTTTCTGTTGTCTTTTTATTTCTTTTTCTGAACTGATGCAAATGTTCTAAGAAATGATCATGATGATGAATATGCAACTATGTGATGATATTGTGAATTACTGATTATATATATAGAATGGAATGATCAAATGTTAAGAATGTTTTTGTTCATTTGTTGTTAATTTTTTTTTAATTAATAATAAAATGCTAGTTTGTCTTTGGCTGGGCCATATCTTCCATTTTCCTTGTTTGACTTGTTATTTTTTGGCTGGTGTTTAGGCATCTGATTCCCTTAATTAGTTTATTCTGGAGGTTGTTTTCATTCTTTTACCTAGAGTTTTCTTGTTGAATGGCTTTGTTCTCTCTCTGTTCTTTGGAATTCAGTTCAATTTATTCTAGACTTCTAGCATAGGTTCTGTTTACCTGATTAAGATTTTTCAGCTCTTGTTTTTCTGTTTCTTGTCCTGCCTGTTGGAGCCTTTTTCTGAGGAGGGTCTCCTCAGATATGATCAACCCCTGTCAGATTTTCCCAGACCAGACCGGCCCATGTCTCAGGATGAGAGAGTAGCCAGTATCAAATATCCTTGAGGGTGGACCCAGCAGGTTGTCAGACTTTTCTGTGAAGCCTCTAGACTCTGTGCTTTTCCTATCCTGCTCAGCCTGTGATGTTTTTCTTCTCACAGTGTCCCACTAGCATAAAGTGATGTGGTTCCCTTAATTTGAGTGGTCTCTTCCTGCCAGGGCTGTGGTTGAGACTGAAGCTGAGGTACTAGGTGGGTTTTGATTGCTTCTGTTTTCTAGTCCCTGGTGCCTGAATTCCCTGAAGGACAGCCTTCGCTTAAGCTGGGTCTTGCCCCCTTATCTTTTTTGGGAGGATACACCCTTTAAGGAATAGTCCTCTTCACTGTTTACTTGTCTCTCAGACATGCCTTAATTATGCCCTTACCTGTGGTAGTGCTGGAGCCTGAGAGTACTCACAATTCTATCTAATGAACTGTTAAGAAGTTGGAAAAAAGTATTTTAAGAGCTGGGGTTGGTATGTGGCTGTATGCATTCCTAGGTTCTATGTGCCCCCTTTTCCAGTAGTTTTTGTTGTCCAACTCAAAAAACCTCTGTTTTTCTTTTCTTTTCCTGTAAGCCCACCTCCTCTCTGCCAGGGTGAAAGCTCATAGTTCCCTTAGTGCTTATCTGTGCTCAGGGCCCATTTCCAGTAGTCAGAATTTGTTAATTAATTCCATAATTGGAGTTTCTTTTAACAAACTCCTTGCTTCTAGTAAAGTCTGTTTCCTTTCCCCTCAGGGAACCTGCCTGCCATGCCCATGAGGGTGGGATACCTGCCTCCATGGCTTGAGAGATTTACTGCTCTGTATGGGGTCTCAGCCATTCCACCCATTCCAGACTGGTGTACTTGTCACTGATGTCCCCCCAGCAGTTGTTCCATACAGTTCCTGAATATTTATAGCTGCTCTAGGAGACAAACTAAAATTCCACACCTCATTATGCTATCATATTGTCCTGCCCTCAATCCATCATTTCCTTCTGAGCCTTCACTGCTTTTCCAAAAAACTACTTTGTATTTTGAAATAATTTCAAACTTACAGGAAAGGTGTGAAAAATAATACAGTAACAAAATAAAGAATTCAAATATACCCATTATCAAGGAACCCAAATTTACCAACTTCTAGCCCTTTATGACACTTGCTATATCGTTCTGTCTGTCTGTTTATCTGTCTATATATCTACTCCATGTTTTAAAAGTTTGTGAGTAGGTTGCATCTTTCATGCTCCTCTAACACTTAATACTTCCATGAATATTTCTTAGGAATAAGGATATTTGTTTATGTAACCACATTAAGCACAATTATAAATTTCAAGAAATTAACATGGATATGAAGTGTAAAATCTATATTCCATTTTTCAATTGTCCCAATAATGTCCTTTTGGTAATTTTCTCCTCCATTATTTGATACTGTGCAAGATTGTGTATTGCATTTAATTAACATTGTCTCTTTAGTCTCTCAGTTTTGTTTTTTAATCTGGTATCATACAGACAACCTAAAATTTCCCATCTCAAACATTGCCAATCATACAATACAGTGGTATTAGTCACGTTCACATGTATATCTAATTGAATGGTCCAGATGGCTTTCAACCTCAGATGGTGTGACTCTAGAGCCTGCATTTTCAAAATATTAAAGTCATTTTAATAAAAATTAGATTTAAAGATGTTACAAGAGTATGACATTGAATGCCCATAAAACATCCATTTAGATTTCCACGTGGCTCTCATTTTGCCACATGTGCTTACTCTCTATTTATATTTACACTGTTTAGTATCATTATACATATATATAGTAATTCTTATTTTAATAATTACTCCCTTTCTCCTTCCCTTCTGTTTTTCCAGGATTTTTTTTTATTAGAGAAGTTGTGAGTTTACGTAAAAATCATGCATAAAATTCAAGGTTACCATATACCATTATTAATAAATACTTTGCATTAGTGTGGTACATATGTCACAAAAAAATAAAATAACATTTTCAAAATTGTACTATTAACTATAGTCCATGATGTAATCTAAGGTTGACGGTGTTGTGCAACTCCATGAATTTTTTTTTAGTTGTATTCTATTAACATATGTACAACCTAAAAATTTCCCCTTTTAACTACATTCAGTTATATAATTCAGTGCTATTAATTCCATTCACAATGTTATGCTACCATCACTACATTCCATTGCCAAAACTTTTCCATCATCCCAAATAGAAAATCTGTATTATAAGCCTTAATGTACTACTCACTATATCCACCCATCCCCTAGTAAATTATATTCTAGATTTTGACCTATGAGTTTGCTTATTCAAATCATTTCATACCAGTGAGATCATATAATATTCAACTTTTTGTGTCTGCCTGTATCAGGACTTTATTCTTTTCTACAGGTGAATAATATTCCATTGTAGGTATATGCCATATTTTGTTTATCAATTTATCATTGATGGACACATGGGTTGTTTTCATCTTTTGGTAACTGTGAATAATTGAACATTATTGTGTTAGTTTGCAAGCTGCTGGAATGCCATATACCAGAACTGGAATGGCTTTTAAAAAGGGAATTTAATAAGTTACAAATTTACAGGTCTAAGGAAGTAAAAGTGTCAAAATTAAGGCACCAACAAGAGAATATCTTCACTCAAGAAAGACTGATGGGTCAGGAATTCACGTAGTTAACATTTGCTAGGAAGTCACATGGCTAACATTTGCTGCTCCCTTGCTCCTGGTCTCTGTTGCTTTCAGCCTCTGTTCCTGTGGGGGTTCCTCATTTTATTTTGCCAGGACTGGTTTTCATCTCTTGGCTTTCCTTGGCTCCCTCTAGGTTCTGGTTTGCTTTACACATCATGGTGATGTCTGCTGGGCTTGAAGCATCTCCAAGCATCCAGTCTCTGTTCTTTGAAGCAACTGTTCTCTGGGCATCTACTTCTGCTCTCTTTGTCAGCTCTGAGGTTTTTGCTGTTTCTGACTCTCTTCAAAAATTTTCCTCTTTTAAAGGACTCCAGTACACTATCTAGACCTACCTGGAATGGGTAGAGTCACATCTCCATCTAAGAAAAAAATCACCCCCACAATTGTGCATGTCACAGCTCCATGGAGATAATCTAATAAAAAATTTCCAGCCTACAGTATTAAATCAGTATTAGAAGAAATGATGGCTCCCACAAGATTGGATAATTTTTCTAGGGTACATAATGTTTTCAAACTGGTAGAACTATGAACACTGATGCACAAATAATGCTCAATTCCTTGCTTTCAATTCTTTTGTGCAAAACCTAGAAGTGGGATTGACAGGTCATGTGGTAATTCTATACTTAGCTTTCTGAGGAACTGTCAAACAGTCTTCCACAGGGCCTGCCCCATTTTACATTGCCAGCAGCAAGAAATGAGTGTTCTAATTCTCTACATCCTCTCCAATACTTGTAATTTTCCATTTTATTAATAAAAGCCATTCTAGTAGGTGTGAAATTGTTCTTCTTGTGGTTTTGATTTGCATTTCCCTGATGGTTAATGATGTTGAGCATATTTTCATGGTCTTTTGGCCATTTGTATATCTCTTTTGGAGAAATGTATTCAAGTCTTTCAGCCTATTTTTAATTGCATTGTTTGTCTATTTGTTAAGTTGAAAGATTTATTTATATAGTCTGGATATTGAACTCATTAGATATGGGGTTTCAAATAATTCATCACTATCTGTAAGCTGCCATTTTCCTTTCATGAAAATGTTCTTTGATGTGCAAAAGTTCTTAATTTTGATGAGGTCCCATTTACCCATTTTTAATTTTGTTTTGTGGACTTTGGGTATAAATGCCTAGAAGCCATTGTTTAGTCCAAGGCACTGATGAAGCTTCCTTAGCTTTTCTTCTAGGAGTTTGATAGTTCTGGCTTTTGCATTTAGGTCTTTGATCCATTTTGTGTGTATTTTTTGTGTATAGTGAAAGGTAGGATTCCACCTTTATTCTTTTAGAAATGGACGTACAGTTTTCCCAGCACCATTAGTTAAAGACTATCCTTTCTCAATTAAGTGCTTTTTGTCCCCTTGTCAAAAGTTGGTTGGCGAGACTTCCAGAGAAGATGGCGGCTTAGTAAGGTGTGCGCGTCTTAGTTCCTCCTCCAGAACAACTACTAAATAACTAGAAACAGTACAGAACAGCTCCTGGAGCCACAACAGAGACAAGACACACAGTGTACCCCAGTCTGGAACAGCTGGACCAGCTACGAGACTCCACTGCGGTGAGGTCCCTGAGCGGCATGCACTTCCCCGGGCCACGGAGGCTGGTGGCTGGTGCTCCTCCCTCCCTCCTTCCCGGTCTGGCTGAGAGACTCGGAGAGGTGAGTTCCCCAAGCTGCGGTGGCCGGTGACCAGCGCCCCTCCCACACATGCAGCTTCCCGGGCCGGCTGGGTGCCTCGGATCAGCAGCTCCCCAAGCCACGGCAGCCAGCGACTGGCACCCCTCCCACACACGCGGTTTTCTGGGCCAGCTGGGAGCCTAGGATCAGCAGTTCCCCAAGCCGTGGTGGCCAGTGACTGGTGCCCCTCCCACACACGCAGCTTCCCGGGCTGGTTGGGAGCCTCGGATCAGCAGTTCCCCAAGCCACAGCGACCGGTGACTGGCACCCCTCCCACACGTGGCTTCCCGGGCCGGCTGGGAGCCTCAGATCAGCATTCCCCAAGCCGTAGCAGCCAGTGACCAGCGCCCCTCCCACACATGCGGCTTCCCGGGCTGGCTGGGAGCCTTGGATCAACAGTTCCCCAAGCTGCAGTGGCTGGCGTCCCTCCCCAACAGGGGCCCTCAGCTCAGGTGAAAGTGATCAAGGTGGAAGTCGCCTATTGGGCTAACTGAAAAAGAGGAAAGGGGGCAAAACAGAGCCTTCTGCGGCTGTTTCTATGGAGCCTTGGTTACCTCTGGGCTCAGCGCTGGGATTACACAGGTTGCAACTGCCCGGAATGCAGAAACAGGCTGCTTTCAGGGCTCTCTACAACCTGAGCCTTCCCTGCAGGAGGGGTGAAACGCAACTCAGGTGGAATCCCTCTCTCAAGGAATTCAGATCCCAGGACTTCACAATTTGAAGCCATTAAAGCCAACCTACAACCTTTCCTCTGTCTCCACCACACACCCAGCAGTGAGAGCCTTCCAAAGTGAAAGGAGCCACAGCATCTTTTGCTGGTGGGACCCACAGACACACAAGCACCACATACTGGGCAGGATAAGAAAAACAGAGCTCAGAGACTTCACAGGAAAGTCTTTCAATCTGCTGGGTCCCACACTCAGGGAAATCTGATTAAATGCCCAGACGCCAGCAAAAAATAACAAATCACACCAGGAAAATTGAAGACATGGCCCAGTCAAAGGAGCAAACCAATAGCTCAGATGAGATACAGGAGCTGAGACAACCAATTCTGAATATACGAATGGAAATGGAAAACCTCTTCAAAAACCAAATCAATAAATTGAGGGAAGACATGAAGAAGGCATGGGATGAACAAAAAGAAGAAATGGAAAGTCTGGAAAAACAAATCACAGAACTTATGGGAATGAAAGATACAGTAGAAGAGATGAAAAAAACAATGGAAACCTACAATGGTAGATTTCAAGAGACAGAGGTTAGAATTAGTGAACTGGAGGATGGAACATCTGAAATCCAAAAAGAAACAGAAACTATAGGGAAGAGAATGGAAAAATTTGAGCAGAGGCTCAGGGAATTGAATGATAATATGAAGCACACAAATATACGTGTTGTGGGTGTCCCAGAAGGAGAAGAGAAGGGAAAAGGAGGAGAAAAACTAATGGAAGAAATTATCACTGAAAATTTCCAACTCTATGAAAGACCTAAAATTACAGATCCAAGAAGTGCAGCACATCCCAAAGAGAATAGATCCAAATAGGCATTCTCCAAGACACTTACTAGTTAGAATGTCAGAGGTCAAAGAGAAAGAGAGGATCTTGAAAGCAACAAGAGAAAAACAATCCATCACATACAAGGGAAACCCAATAAGACTATGTGTAGATTTCTCAACAGGAACCATGGAAGCTAGAAGACAGTGGGATGATATATTTAAATTACTAAAAGAGAAAAACTGCCAACCAAGACTTCTATATCCAGCAAAATTGTCCTTCAAAAATGAGGGAGAAATTAAAACATTTTCAGACAAAAAGTCACTGAGAGAATTTGTGACCAAGAGACCAGCTCTGCAAGAAATACTAAAGGGAGCACTAGAGTCAGATATGAAAAGACAGAAGAGAGAGGTATGGAGAAGAGTGTAGAAAGAAGGAAAATCAGATGTGATATATATAATACAAAAGGCAAAATGTTAGAGGAAAGTATTACCCAAACAGTAATAACACTAAATGTTAATGGACTGAATTCCCCAATCAAAAGACATAGACTGGCAGAATGGATTAAAAAACAGGATCCTTCTATATGCTGTCTACAGGAAACACATCTTAGACCCAAAGATAAACATAGGTTGAAAGTGAAAGGTTGGGAAGAGATATTTCATGCAAATAACAACCAGAAAAGAGCAGGAGTAGCTAACTAATATCCAACAAATTAGACTTCAAATGTAAAACAGTTAAAAGAGACAAAGAAGGATACTATCTACTAATAAAAGGAACAATTAAACAAGAAGACATAACAATCATAAATATTTATGCACTGAATCAGAATGCCCCAAAATACATGAGGAATACACTACAATTACTGAAAAGGGAAATAGACACATATACCATAATAGTTGGAGACTTCAATTCACCACTCTCATCAATGGACAGAACATCTAGACAGAGGATCAATAAAGAAACAGAGAATTTGAATAGTACAATAAATGAGCTAGACTTAACAGACATTTATAGGACATTACACCCCAAAACAGCAGGATACACCTTTTTCTCAAGTGCTCATGGATCATTCTCAAAGATAAACCATATGCTGGGTCACAAAACAAATCTCAACAAATTTAAAAAGATTGAAATCATACACAACACTTTCTCAGATCATAAAGGAATGAAGTTGGAAATCAATAATAGGCAGAGTGCCAGAAAATTCACAAATATGTGGAGGCTCAACAACACACTCTTAAACAACGAGTGGGTCAAGGAAGGAATTACAAGAGAAATTAGTAAATATCTCGAGGCGAATGAAAATGAAAACACAACATATCAAAACCTATGGGATGCAGCAAAGGCAGTGCTAAGAGGGAAATTTATTGCCTAAATGCCTATATCAGAAAAGAAGAAAGGGTAAAAATTCGGGAATTAACTGTCCACTTGGAAGAACTGGAGAAAGAACACCAAACTAACCCCAAAGCAAGCAAAAGGAAAGAAATAACAAAGATTAGAGCAGAAATAAATGAAATTGAGAACATGAAAACAATAGAGAAAATCAATAAGACCAGAAGTTGGTTCTATGAGAAAATCAACAAGATTGATGGGCCCTTAACAAGATTGACAAAAAGAAGAAGAGAGAGGATGCAAATAAATAGGATCAGAAATGGAAGAGGAGACATAATCACTGACTTCACAGAAATAAAGGAGGTAATAACAGGATACTATGAACAACTTTACACTAATAAATACAACAATGTAGATGAAATGGACAAGTTCCTAGAAAGGCATGAACAACCAACTTGGACTCAAGAAGAAATAGATGACCTCAACAAACCAATCACAAGTAAAGAAATTGAATCAGTCAGTCCAGGACCAGACGGTTTCACATGTGAATGCTACCAAACATTCCAGAAAGAATTAGTACCAACTCTGCTCAAACTCTTCAAAAAAACTGAAGTGGAGGGGAAGCTACCTAATTCATTCTATGAAGCCAACATCACCCTCATACCAAAACCAGACAAAGATATTACAAAAAAAGAAAACTACAGACCAATCTCTCTAATGAATATAGATGCAAAAATCCTCAACAAAATTCTAGCAAATCGAATCCAGCAACACATTAAAAGAATTATACATCATGACCAAGTAGGATTCATCCCAGGTATGCAAGGATGGTTCAACATAAGAAAATCAATTAATGTAATACACCATATCAACAAATCAAAGCAGAAAAATCACATGATCATCTCAATTGGTGCAGACAAGGCATTTGACAAGATTCAACATCCTTTCCTGTTGAAAACACTTCAAAGGATAGGAATGCAAGGGAACTTCCTTAAAATGATAGAGGGAATATATGAAAAACCCACAGCTAATATCATCCTCAATGGGGAAAAATTGAAAACTTTCCCCCTAAGATCAGGAACAAGACAAGGATGTCCATTATCACCACTATTATTCAACACTGTGTTGGAGGTTCTAGCCAGAGAAATTAGACAAGAAAAAGAAATACAAGGCATCAAAATTGGAAAGGAAGAGTAAAACTATCACTGTTTGCAAATGATATGATACTATATGTTGAAAACCCGGAAAAATCCACAACAAAACTACTAGAGCTAATAAATGAGTACAGCAAAGTAGCAGGTTACAAGATCAACATTCAAAAATCTGTAGTGTTTCTATACACTAGCAATGAACAAGCTGAGGGGGAAATCAAGAAACGAATTCCATTTACAATTGCAACTAAAAGAATAAAGAACTTAGGAATAAATTTAACTAAAGAGACAAAAGACCTATACAAAGAAAACTACAAAAAAACTGCTAAAAGAAATCACAGAAGACCTAAATAGATGGAAGGGCATACCCTATTCATGGACTGGAAGACTAAATACAGTTAAGATGTCAATTCTACCTAAATTGATTTACGGATTCAATGCAATACCAATCAAAATCCCAACAACTTATTTTTAGGAAATAGAAAAACCAATAAGCAAATTTATCTGGAAGGGCAGGGTGCCCTGAATTGCTAAAAGTATCTTGAGGGAAAAAAAACGAAGCTGGAGGTCTCACACTGCCAGACTTTAAGGCATATTATGAAGCCACAGTGGTCAAAACAGCATGGTATTGGCATAAAGATAGACATATTGACCAATGGAATCGAATAGAGTGCTCAGATATAGACCCTCTCATCTATGGACATTTGATCTTTGATAAGGCAGTCAAGCCAACTCACCTGGGACAGAACAGTCTCTTCAATAAATGGTGCCTAGAGAACTGGATATCCATATGCAAAAGAATGAAAGAGGACCCGTATCTCACACCCTATACAAAAGTTAACTCAAAATGGATCAAAGATCTAAACATTAGGTCTAAGACCATAAAACAGTTAGAAGAAAATGTAGGGAGATATCTTATGAATCTTACAATTGGAGGCAGTTTTATGGACCTTAAACCTAAAGCAAGAACACTGAAGAAAGAAATAAATAAATGGGAGCTCCTCAAAATTAAACACTTTTGTGCATCAAAGAACTTCATCAAGAAAGTAGAAAGACAGCCTACACAATGGGAGACAATATTTGGAAATGACATATCAGATAAAGGTCTCGTATCCAGAATTTATAAAGAGATTGTTCAACTCAACAACAAAAAGACAGCCAACCCAATTACAAAATGGGAAAAAGACTTGAACAGACACCTCTCAGAAGAGGAAATACAAATGGCCAAAAGGCACATGAAGAGATGCTCAATGTCCCTGGCCATTAGAGAAATGCAAATCAAAACCACAATGAAATATCATCTCACACCCACCAGAATGGACATTATCAACAAAACAAAAAATGACTAGTGCTGGAGAAGATGCGGAGAAAGAGGCACACTTATTCACTGTTGGTGGGAATGTCAAATGGTCCAACTACTGTGGAAGGCAGTTTGGCGGTTCCTCAAAAAGCTGAATATAGAATTACCATACAACCCAGCAATACCATTGCTAGGTATCTACTCAAAGGACTTAAGGGCAAAGACACAAATGGACATTTGCACATCAATGTTTATAGCAGCATTATTTACAATTGCAAAGAGATGGAAACAGCCAAAATGTCCATCAACAGAAGAGTGGCTAAACAAACTGTGGTATATACATACGATGGAATATTATGCAGCTTTAAGACAGGATAAACTTATGAAGCATGTAATAACATGGATGGACCTAGAGAACATTATGCTGAGTGAGTCTAGCCAAAAACTAAAGGACAAATACTGTATGGTCCCTCTGATGTGAACCGACATTAGAGAATAAACTTGGAATATGTCATTGGTAACAGAGACCATCAGGAGTTAGAAATAGGGTTAGATAATGGGTAATTGGAGCTGAAGGGATACAGACTGTGCAACAGGACTGGATACAAAAACTCAAAAATGGACAGCACAATACTACCTAATTGTAATGTAATTATGTTAAAACACTGAATGAAGCTGCATCTGAGCTATAGTTTTTTTTTGTTTTTTATATATTTTTTGTATTTTTAATTTTTTTCTCTATATTATCATTTTATTTCTTTTTCTGTTGTCTTGCTATTTCTTTTTCTAAATCGATGCAAATGTACTAAGAAATGATGATCATACATCTATGTGATGATATTAAGAATTACTGATTGTATATGTAGAATGGAATGATTTCTAAATGTTGTGTTAGTTAATTTTTTTTAATTAATAAAAAAAAGTTGGTTGGCTATAAATGTGATTGACAAATGCAATTCAATCCCATTGGTCTGGATATCTGTCTTTGGCCAGTACCATGCTGTTTTGATTCTTGTGGCTTTATAACAAGTTTTAAGAATGGGAAGTGTGATTCCTCTGACTTAATTCTTTTTCAAGGTGGCTTTGGTTATTCAGGGCCCGTGCTGGTTTGACAGCTGTTATGTGCCCCAGAAAAACCATGTCTTTTTTCTAGATTCAATCTTGTGGAGGCAGTCATATTTATTTTAATCCTGATTCAATATTGTGGGGTGGAAACTTTGGGCTGTTTCCATGGAGATGTGACACACCCAATCATGGGTGTGACCTTTTGATTAGATAGAGATGTGACTCTGCCCACTCAAGGTGGATTTTGATTAGCTTATAAGAGTCCTTTAAAAGAAGAAACATTTTGGAGAAAGCCCAGAGTCAACAGATATGCAGATATTTGGAGATGCTTGGAGTTCTGGAAGCGAGAGCAGATGCTTAGCCACAAATGTTGGAGATGCAGAACCCAGAAGACATTGCCACAAGCCTTCCCATGAGATATTAAGCAAGCAAAACCCAGAGTTATGTCCCAGAGGAGCTATGTGAAGGCCCACAGACCTTTAGACAGAAAACCACTGACATCAAAAGCTGGAAGCAATGGAACCAGGAACAAGGACCAGCAGATGCCAGCCATGTGTCTTCCTACATGACATTTGCCTTTCTTGAGTCAAGTTATCTTTTTCTGGATACCTTAGTTTGGACATTTTTATGGCCTTAGAATGACAAACTTGTAATAAATTCCCTTTAATAAAAGCCAACTCATTTTTGGTATATTGCATTCCAGCAGCATTTAGCAAATCAAAACAAGGCTTCTTACCCTTCAATGTAAATTTGATTATTGATTTTTCATTTCTGAAAAGAAGGTTATTAGAATTTTGATTGGGATTGTGTTGAACCTGTACAATGCTTTGAGTAACTTTGATATCTTAACGATATTTAGTCTTTCAATATATGAGCACAGAATGTCCTTCCATTTATTTAGGCTTTCTTTGATTTCTTTTTGCAATGTTTTGTAGTTTTCTGTGTACCACTCTTTTGCATCGTTAGTGAGATTTATTCCTAGGTATTTGATTCTTTTAATTGTTACTGTGAATGAATTTTTTTTCATGATTTCTTCTTATAATTCATCATTAATAATGTGTGGAATAGTACTGATCTTGGGGTGTTGAACTTGTACCCTACCATTTTGACCAGTTTGCTGAATTCATTTGTTAGGTCTATGAGCTTTCTTTTGGGTTTTTCAGGATTTTCTACATTTAGGATCATGTCATCTTCAAATAGAGAAAGCTTACTTCTTCCTTTCCAATCTGGATGACTTTTATTTCTTTTTCATGCCTAATTGCTCTGAATAGAACTTTTAGTACAATGTTGAGGAACAGCAGTGGAAGTGGGCATCCTTGTCTTGTTCTGAATCTTAGAAGGAAAGCTTTCATATTTCACAATTAGCTGTTTTTTTTTTAATATATGCTATTCTAGTTTGCTAGCTTCCAGAATGCAATATACCAGAAACAGAATGGCTTTTAAAAAGGGGAATTTAATAAATTGCTAGTTTATAGTTCAAAGGCCATGGAAATGTCCAAATTAAAGCAAGTCTATAAAATTGTCCAAATTAAGGCACCAACAAGAGGTTACCTTCACTCAAGAAAGGCTGATGAAGCTCAGGGTTTCTCTCTCAACTGGAATGGCACATGGCAAACATGGTAATATCTGCTAGTTTTCTTTCTAGACTTCTTGTTTCATGAAGCTTTCCCATTGGTGTTTTCCTTCTTCATCTCCAAAGGTCTCTGCCCCTCTCATGGCTATCTCGTGGCTCTGTGCTCTCTCCAAAATACTTCCTCTTTTAAAGGTTTACAGTAAACTAATCAAGACCCACCTGGAATGTTAGAGTCACATCCCTATCTAATCAGAAAGTTAATACCCACAATTGGGTGTGTCACATCTCTGTGGAGATAATATAAACAAATTCCCACCCAGCTATACTGAATGAGAATTAAAGGACATGCTTTTTATGGGGTACACCATGGATTCAAACTGACACATACGCCTTTTATTGTGTTAAGGACGTTTCCTTCTATTACTAGTTTTCTGAGTGTTTTTATCAAGAAAGAAGTGCTGGGAAAATGGTCAATTTTTTGTCTCAGTTTTCTAGCAGGATTATTCCTCAACAGTACTTCTGGTGCTAATTAAAAAGTGTTTATTTTGGACCACCAGAATCAGTTATCATTTAACATATGTGGAAGAAGATGAGTCCTGTGGAGAAAAAGCATTCCAGCACTATTGTGCAGAATTCATTAACATTCACAGCAGATAGTCAATGGTTGTGAATGGACAACTTCAAAAGATTATTCTGATGGGTACTTTTACAAAATACATATTCAAATTAAAAATGGAACTGTGGTGTGTCACATCAAGGAACACCTGCCTGTGTTCAGATATGTCTTCCCACTGAGTTGGAAGTGGCCCAATGCTCCATCAACTGATGAGTGAAAGGGTGAACTGTGGTGTATATGTACAATGAAATACTTGCAACTGTAGAAGGGAGTGAAGTAATGATGCATGCAATGAGTGAATGAACCTTTTGGACAGTATGTTGTCCAAGATAAACCAGAAACATCAGGACAAATATTGGCTCACTAATATGAGCCAAATATATTGAGCAAACTCTGAGAATTAAATACTAAAGCATAGGTTATCAGGAGAAAGAAAGTGGGTAGAGATTGGGCAATTGAAGTTTAAGGAGTACAGAATGTTCAATAAGGTTCAGAAATGAATAGAACAATACTGTGTGATGGTAGCCCAATACTGTAAGTGTAATTAACAAAGCAGAGTGTGAATATGGTTGAAAGAGGATGGCTTGAGTTATATATGTCACCAGAAGGAAAGCTAGAGGATAAATACTGGGACTACATAGTCTTTGGAGATTCAGAAGCAAACTCCCTCTCAGAAGCCTTATGAAATGAAGAGAGAAAGCTAGCAGACATTGCCATATGCCTTTCCAGCTGACAGAGGTGTTCTGGATGATAGCAAGCTTTCTTGCATGAAGGTAACCTCTTGCTGGTACCTTAATTTGGACATTTTCATGGCCTTAGAACTGTAAACTTTCAAATTAATAAATCCCCTTTTTAAAAGCTGTTGCATTTCTGGTATATTACATTGTAGCAGCTTTAACAAACTAAAACAATCATGGTGTATAAGCTTTTAATGTGCTGCTAGATTTAGTTTGCTAGTATTTTGCTGAATATGTTTTTATCTATATTCATAATAGATATAGATCTGCAATTTTCTTTTCCTGTGCTATCTTTATCTGGCTTTGGTGTGAGGGTGTTGTTGGCCTTGTAGAATGAATTAGGAAGTGTCCCTTTCTCTTCAAAATTTTGGAAGAGTTTGGAAAAGATGGTTGTTCATTTTTCTTGGGATTCTTGGCAAAATTCCCCTGGTCTTTGGCTTTTCATTTTTGGGATATTTGACTGATTCCATCCCCTTATTAGTTATTGGTTTGTTGAAATCTTCTATTTTTTCTTGAGTTAATGTAGGTAGTTTGTTAGTGTCTAGGAATTTGTCCATTTCACCTTGATTATCTAATTTAATGGCATATAGTTGTTCATAGTATCCTTGTATAGTCATTTTTATTTCAGTGAGTTAAATAATACAGTTCCCCTTTTAATTTCCGTTTTTAGTCATTTCTAGCTTCATTCCATTGTGGTAAGAGACTATACATTGTATGACTTCAGCATTTTTTTATTTATTTAGATTTTTTTGTGACCTAAGATATGGTCTATCCTGAAGAATGATCCATGTGCCCTCGAGAAGAATGTGGGTTCTGTTGTTGGGTGAAGTGCTGTGTGTGTGTGTGTTCGTGTGTATTTATTTATTTTTATATATGTTAGGTGTAGTTGTTTTAGAACGTCATTAAAATCTTGTATTTCCTTATTGTTTTTTGGTATAGATGTTCTACATAGCATTGGAAGTTATGCATTAAAGATGCTCACTACTAATGTAGAATCATTTATTTCTCCATTCAGTTCTGTCAGTATTTGTTTCATATATTTGGGGCTTTGAGGTTAGGTGCATATATATTTATTGTTGTGACATCTTCCTGATTAATAGTCTCCTTTGCCAGTATATAATGAGTATCTTTGTTCCTCATAACTGCTTTTGACCTAAAGTCTATTTTATCCAATAATAGTATGGTTACTCCAGTTCTCTTTTGGTTACTAATTGCATGTTATATATTTTTGTTATCCTTTCAATTTCAACCTACCTATGTCTTTCAATTTAAGGTGAGTCTCTTGTATACAGTACATAATTGGGTCATGCTTTTTTATCCATTCTGCTAATGTCAGCTTTTTGACTGGAGAGTTTAATCTGTTTACACTCAAATTCAATACTGATAAAACAGGACTTTCTTCTACCATTTTTTATTTAGACTTTTATGTCTTATGTGTTTTTGTCCCTCAATTTTTCTGTTAATGCCTACTTTCATATATGTTTTATTTTTATATTGTACTATATTAAGTCTCTTCTGATTTCTATCTGGATATATTTTTCATCTTTTCTCTTTGTGGCTAACATGGGAATATAATTTAACATTTTAAATATATAACAATCATATTTCATTTGATAACAACTTAACTTCAATAGCATACACATACTCTATTTCTTTTCCTAGCCAACACTTCACTTTTTTAAAAAAATTATTAATAAAATCAATCAACATATAATGTGAATATTCTTAATGTATGAACATTCCATACTCTTTCCTGATTGTTGTTTGCATGAAATATCTTTCCCTAACCTTTCTCTTTCAACCTATGTTCATCCTTGGGTCTAAAATGTGTCTCCTGTAAACAACATATAGATGGGTCCTGGTTTTAAATCCATTCTGCCAGTCTATGTCCTTTGATTGGGGAGTTTAATCTATTAATATTTAGTGTTATTACTGTAAGGACAGTATTTTCTTCTATCATTTTGCCTTTTGGATTTTATGTGCCATATCTAGTTTTTCTTCTTTTTATCTTTACTGATAGTCTTTGTTTCCACACTCTTCTCCACACTCTCTCTCCTGTCTTTTCCTATGTGTCTCTAGTGCTCCCTTTAGCATTTCTTGCAGAGCCAGTCTCTTGGTCACAAATTCTCTCAGTAATTTTTTGTCTGAAAATGTTTTAATTTTCCCCTCATTTTTGAAGGGCAATTTTGCTGGACATAGAATTCTTGGTTGGCAGTTTTTCTCTTTTCATATTTTAAATACATCATAGCACTGTTTTCTTGCCTCCATGTTTTTGCTGAGAAATCTATACACAGTCTTATTGGACTTCCCTTGTATGTGATAGCTTGATTTTCTCTTGCTGCTTTCAAAATTCTTTCTTTCTCTTTGACATCTGACATTCTGACTAGTAAGTGTCTTGGAGTACCTCTATTTGGATCTAATCTGCTTGGGGTGTGCTGTACTTCTTGGATCTTTAATTTTAAGTCTTTCATAAGAGTTGGGAAATTTTCAGTGATAATTTCCTCCATTAGTTTTTCTCTTCCTTTTCCCTTCTCTTCTTCTTCTGGGACACTCACAACATTTATATTCATGTGCTTCATGTTGTCATTCAATTCCCTGTGTCCCTGCTCATATTTTTCTATTTTTACCCCTATATTTTGTTTTGCTTGTCAGATTTCAGATGTCCCATCCTCCAGTTCACTAATCCTATCTTCTGCCTCTTAAAATATGACATTGTAGGTTTCCATTGCTTTTTTCATCTCCTCAACTGTGACTTTCATTCCCATAAGTTCTGTGATTTTTTTCAGACTTTTGATTTCTTCTTTTTGTTTGTCCCTTGCCTTTTTTATATCCTCCCTAATTCACTGATTTAATTTTTGATGAGGTTTTCCATGTCTGTTCAAGCATTCTGAATTAATTGTTTCAACTCCTATATCTCAATTGAATTGTTGGTTTGTTCCTTTGACTGGGCCATATCTTCAGTTTTCCTAGTATGATTTGTTACTTTTTGCTGGCATCTAGGCATTCAATTTCATTAATTAGTTTATTCAGGAGATTGTTTTCACTTTTTTTAATCTGAAAGTTTCTTTTACCTGTTCTTTGACATTCAGTTCAGCTTATTCTAGACCTCTAGCTTAGGTTTTGTTTAACAGATCAGAATTTTTCTGTTCTTGTTTTCTTGTTTCTTGTTCTGCCTGTATGATACCTTTTTTTTCCCTTTAAGAGGGTCTACTTAGGCATTATAGACCCCAGTCAGATTTTCCCAGACCAAACTGGCCTCCTCTCAGGATGAAAGAGTTGCCTGTGTTGGTTTTCCCTGAGGGTGAGACTCATCATATTGAAGGACTTTCCTATGAAGCCTCTAGACTCTATGTTTTTCCTGTCCTGCCCAGTATGTAGCACTTGTCTGCCTGCAGGTCCCGCCAGCATAAGGTGATGTGGTACCTTTAACTTCGGCAGACTCTCTCTGCTGGGGGCGTGGTCGAGACAGAGATGTGATTGTAGGCTGGCTTTAATAGCATCAGTTTTCCAGACCCTGGGTCTGAATTCCTTGAGGGAGGGATTCCACCTGAGCTGGACCCCACCCCTCTCCTGGGGAAGGCACAGCCTACAGACAAGCTCTCACACAGCTTAATTCTGCCTGAAAAGCCTTGCAGTTATATCCAAAGAGCAATCAAGCTGTAGAAACATAGCCACAAAAAAAAGAGAAAAAGAAGAAGAAAAAAAATTCCTTTTCAGAGCAGGATTCCCTTACCTCTCTAAACTGCAATCTTGGCTGCAATTCCAATCCTCCACTTTTTGTGCTGGTTGCAAATTATATCTTTGTACACTGTATGCCCAAACCATAAATTAGCCATTAATTTGTATGGCTTTGTATTTTGGTATCTATAGGAAGCAGGTAGTGTAGTTAAGTACCAAAAAAACCACAATAGTACTGGCATTTATAATGACCCAAATGGTTACCTTTGCTTCAGGTCTTTATTTCTTTGTGCTGATTTGAACCTCTTTCTACTGTCCTTTCCTTTCCATCTGAGGAACTCCTTTTATGATAGCTTGTAGGGCTGGTCTAGTGGTAATGAACTCTCTCAGATTTCTTTTATCTGGGAGTGTCTTAATCTCTCCCTCATTTTATATCCTCACTGGATATCAAAATCGTGGTTGGTAATTATTTTCTCTCAGCACTTTTAATATTTCAACTCAGTACGTTATTGCCTCCATGGTTTCTGATGCAAAATCAGCACAGTATCTAATTGGGACTCCCTTGTACACAACATGTTGCTTTTCTCTTGCAGCTTTCACAGTTCTCTACTTGTCCTTTGCATTCAATAGTTAGATCAGTATATTGCATGGCACATTTCTCATCAAGTTTATCCTGATTGGTGTTCTCTGGGCTTCTTAGATAGCATATTCATGTCTTTTGCTATGTTTTGGAAGTTTTTGTCATTATTTCTTTGAAAATTCCTTCTGCCCCTTTCTCTCTTCTCCTTTTGGAAATCCCATAATGCATATGTTGGTACACTTAAGGATGTCCCTGTGTACTCTTAGCTTATTTTCCCTTTTTATAATTCTTTTCTTCTTTCCTGACTTGTTTCAGTTGCCTTGTCTTCAAATTCACTGATTCTTTCTTCTGAAAGCTTCAATCTACTGTTTTTTCATTACAGTTGTTGTGGTTTTCAATTCCAGTGGTTCTGTTTGGTTCCTTTTTTGCATTTCTAACTCTTTGTTGAGAATTTCTTTGTTGAGATTCTTATATTGTTCATTCATTGATTCTTGTTATCCTTTAGTTCTTTCTCTGTATTTTTCCCTCATTTCTTTGCACATATTGAAGATACTTTTTAAAAAGCCTTTGTCCAGCATGTCCACAGTCTGGTCTTATTCATTTATTTTTTTCTGAATTTTTAGCCTCTTCTTTTGGATGGGCCATCATTTCCTTTTTCTTGTTTATCTTGTAATCTTTTGCTGCACACTCCCAGGGTGTACATTTTAAAATATGTACACTCTGGGAGTTATTCCCTGAGATGTTATTTTCTTGAGTTTAAGTCCAGCTGTTAATATGATAGATTTTCTTGAGTGTTAAGAGCTAACAAAATCAAACAAACCTAAGCAGAAAAATACCCTTCACCGCTTTGCAAATTGACTTTGTGTTAACTGGTGCTCTCTGTCAGAGTTCAGCCCTCTTATTAAGAATGTCAGTCTAAGGCAAATACAAAGTTCAAGGTCCTCCCTTTCATTTTTTGGGTTTGTGTCTTGTCCTAGGCTTGTACCCACCAGTGGCCTTAGGGTTTCTCCTTTTACAAGACTTTGAATGCTTCTTCTACTTCCCAGGAAACAGACTTTCTCTCTCTTCAGACGTTCAGAACGTCTCTTCTGCAGATGTTCCACTGCAGAACTTTGAGCAGGTAAGCCTTTATCCCAGGCTATTTGCTTCCATTACTTTCATTTTCTCAAGCTGCTTTTGCCTGAAAGAAAAATTCTGGGAGGTGGAAGCGTTTCCTAAATCAGTCTTTCCCAGCTGAACCAAGGTTAGGGGTCCACAAATGGAGCATAAACCAGCTCTGAACTGCCCTGGGAAAGGGATGAGGGAGGAGCCAGGAGCTTTTTCCATGGCTCCCCAAAGCTGCGCTTTCTTGACTCAACATTTGCCCAACAAATGCAGCCTTTCAGCTGTCCTCTATAACTCTGAGGAAGCATCCTGTCTTTTAATCTCTTCTGCTACCTTGTCCAAGGTGGGTTGCCTCAGAGCCAGGGCCTCAGTATTCTGAAGTAGCTAATCAAAAGCAGTAATCTGTGATCTGGATCTTGGGGAACTGGATTTTTATATTCTTTTTTAGCATCTGCAAGCTATAACAAGGGCTGGACACAATGCATCCTGTCATGAGAGTGTGATGATAACTGCTACATGGAGAGAGCAATTGACTTGAAGTTACCATAATTTATCAGGAGCTTCCTCTTGTTTTTCCCTGGATACTATACAGTGTTCTACTGGTTTCTGGAGTTTTGAAATACTTGATGCAGGTAATTCCTCCCTATTTAGCAGTTATTTTGGTGGAGGAACTGATTCCTGGAGTTTCCTACTTTGTCATATTCCACAATTCCCTGGTTGAGCCTTTAATATCCATATTATATTTGCAGTCTACTCAAGGCTATCTATGATTTTTCTCTCATGCTCCTTTAAATTTTTCCATCATCTTCCTACTGCCCAATTTCAAAGTCATCTCCACATTTGAAAGTATTTTTTATAGCCACACCCCCATTCTGGTACCCAGATCTGTGTTAGATTGTTTTTTAGGACAAATTACCACCAACTTAGTGGCTTAAAGCAATATAAATTTACTCTTTTATAGTTGTGTAGGTTAAAAGTTCAACAAGAGTTTCACTAGACTGAAATAAAAGTTTCAGTAGGGCCATGTTCCTTTATGTAGGATAGATATACATATAATGTTATGAGATTTTTATAGTGATTGTCTTCATGTGAGTGTGGGGATGGGCAAATCTGACAAAGATTTTCCATGAAGTGGCTGAAGTAGTGATGAAAGTTCTTCCTTCTGATTTTTGAAATCATCACTTCTCCTTTTAAGGCCTTCAGCTGATTGGATGAGACTTCTCTCACTATTGGAGGCAGTCACCTCAGTTGATTATACATGTAATCAGCCATAGACACAATCAAATTACCGATTATTTAAATCCATGAATTATCTTCACAGTAACAATCAGGCCAGTGCTTGGTTGAACAAACAATTGGACACATAACTTGGCCAAATTGACATATGAATATAACCATCATCATATCACCTGGCTGGTGGGGAATGGGTAGGGATAGTCCCAGACCAGAGCAAGCGAGTTGGACCAGGGTCTGGGTGCAGGGCCCTGACAGAGATCACCTGGGTTTTTAAACTCAAAGACCTTTCCTGGCCATAGTCATAAGGTGATATGACTATGGAAGAATGGTTGGTAACATGTAGCATTTCTGGCATTGAAGATGAAGAAAGGGGGCTTTGTAATGGTTAAATTCATGTGTCTGTTGCTGAATGCTTGCCATGTGTCAGATACTTTTGTAGGGACTTGTGATGGTTTGGCTGGCCCTCCCTTGCCTCTCAAGATACCACATCTACTCTAGCACTGCTTAATCCAACAACATTAAACATCTATTTCTTTATATACTATCCCTTGGGTCCAAGTCTTCACTTATTCACTTAGCACATATTTTCTGATCACATGAACAAAATGTGGACAAATAATATGGACAAAACACTAACAGTGCCACCTTCCCTTTCTCAAACTTGCAGATATACTCCCATATACTCTTTGCAGAGATAATTCTTATTCATCCTTCAGGGCTCAGCCTAATGTCATTTCTTTCATGAAAACTCCTTCCTTCCACCAGTATGGCTTAGGTGCCCCTTATCTATGGTCCATGATATGTGTACTTCCCCATGAGAGGAAGTACTTATGTATTTGTTTGCCTTCAGGGTAGGTTCTATGAAGTTATGAAGGCAGAATCTGAGTCTATCTTCTTCACTGCTGTAACCCCAGGTCCTCTACAATGCTTGGCACATTGTACCCTACCATTTTCTGGGATTGTTGTATTTTTATATTTTATTCACAAGAGAGTGGTATGGCCTACATTATATTTCTAAGCCATTTAAGATTTTGTGCAAAATTCTTTACACTGATTAGCAAATTTGCTGTTGTAGATTTCAAGAAGGATAATTCAAAGGCAATGCCATCTCTGAAAGTATTGATCCCTGGTAAGAAAACTTTATATCTTGAGTAATCACTTCGGAAAATGGATTATAATTATAGTTCTACAAATTGTAACTCACAACTCTTCAGTTTATAAATACAGCTAAATTTTAGTCATATAAATATTATTAATGCTATGTTATGTTAAAGAAAATTACCGTTTAGATAATGTAGTGGCTCAGAATTCACACAATGTATATAAAAAGCCTGCTTTAGGAACAGTTAGAAGGACCCCTCTGGTAGACTCTATTAAATTATGTCCTACCCTGCAGTGTGGCAGGGAATGGAAGTGAGTGGAGTCTGTGGGGCCTGAAGAGGAGTTGACGTAGAGTCTATTGGATAGTCGTCAGGTTCTGGAGCATACTGGGAGCAGAGATTCCATGAAATAATCATACTTGGCTTCTACTTTGTGCAGGTGCTGATTGAGTAACTTGAAAGTTCTACTATCAAGAACTGTCATTCCACATTGCATAATGTGGATGCTACTCCATTAATGTCAAGATGCCACAGCACCAAGCAAAACAAACACTTATGCTCACCAGTCAAGCTTCAAGTGCTGGTTGTCAGAATGAATAAAACTTTCCTCCTGCTGTCTGTCTCTCTCTCTTTCTGTCTTCTTTCCTCTCTCTCTCTTTCTCCCTTTGTCGCTGTCTCTCTACCTCTCTCTCCATCACTCTTTCTCTCTCTTTCTGTCTTTCTGTGTGTCTCTTGCTCTGTCTCCCTCTCTCTTTATCCCTTTCTCTCTCTCTCTGTCTCTCTCCCTTTCTGCCTCTCTCTCTCTTCTCTCTCTCCCTCCGTCCCTGCCTCTCTCTCTTTCTCTCTCTCTCTCTGCTCTCTCCCTTTCTGCCTCTCTCTCTCTCTACCTCCCTCCCTCTCTTTCTCTCTCTCTCTGTCTCTCTCCCTTTCTGCCTCTCTCTCTTTCTCTCGCTCTTTCCCCCTCATCAGTTTGACCAAGCGGGTTAATTACTTTTATGTTTTAAGACTTTAAGGTAAAATAAATAAATTAATGAATCAATAAAAGATCTTGGCTTAATTTCAAAAAAAAAAAAAAGAAAACTTCCTCCATCTTCCTTAATCAATCTTATAGGATATGATTTTTTCAGTATCTATCACAACCCATCACAACTTTGAATATGGGGCAGACTCTCTCAGTCCTCACTTCAAAGTTTAACAAACAGGAAATAATCAATGCAGATGTGAAAATGTAAGAACTCAAAATGTGGCAAGCATGATGAAGAAAGAGATCCAATATCTATCTGTGAAAGAGTCATTACAAGACATAGGAAATGCTAGAACATATTTCACTTTTTTATGTTTTCATCAATTTTTAGAGAACACTGATATCCAATATCATAAAATGGACAAACAAATTAAATGCTTGGAGATTTAATTACTGATTTTTTAATCAGGGAGTGAGGGGCACAGCAAGGCAGATAAGATACTACAGAAACAGGATGAGCAAATTAAAGATCTTACAGAAATATTAACAGAGTTCATAAAAAAGGAAAGAAGGAAAGAAATATGATTTATAGGAGAAAGAGAGTAATTACTGCGAGACCTAGCAGACCCTTTATATATATGCTGTGAGGTCTTAGAGGAAAAAAACATTAAAACATAAGAGATTTAAATGTAGCAATAATAAAATAAATGATGGAAGAAAATGTAAGTCAAAGTGCTGAAAATTAGGCAAGATCAGCAAAAAAAAAATCCAAGCCTAGTTAAGTTCTAGTGACTTATTTAAATTCAAAAAAGAAACAACAAAAATATATCCTAGCGGCTTCCACATAGAAAAATCTATAAAGGAAATAAAGTAAGTTTGTTTCAGATTTTGTTCAATATCTCTAAATTCCATAAATTCATAGATTAACACAAGAATATAATAGTCCATCATTGCACCTGGTCACTCAATCTATGTAACGCCTTTTTAAGAGTTTATTTCACAGTTCTTTGTCTCAGCTCCTTAGCTCCTGTGAGCATAGGCTCAAAAACATACATTGTCTCCAACACTCCTGTAGTGAGAGGGTGCCCACAGATTGCATTTGTATCCAGCTGTATTTTTTTGACCTGTTGAGTGTTTTAAACAAATTCATTCAACATTTTAAAATTTGGGAGATATCAGCAGCTATCCAGGTATCTAGGAAATTTGACCCTAATGAGATCACATTGCCACAGGGGGGTCATGGGCTGGAGCAGAGAGCAGGGCTCAAGTTGCCCATCTCCAAACTCTAAGGAAAAAGTCCAGTTGCCACTTACTAACATATTTGCAAAGATTTTCGTTGTTACTGTTTTGGTTTTTTGCCTAGAGTAGAAAAACAGTTGTTTGAACTCATGCTTCTATTGAAAGAGGAAAAATAAAAGATAGAACGAGTCTATGTACTTCTGGAAACATGAGTGAACATACTTCTTTGTGAAAAGTAAATACTTTCATATTGAAAATCCAAAATGATTGTTTGCTAAAAAAAAAAAAGGAACTAGAAATGTCATTAAGAAACAAAATAAGGTAAAAACTACAATTGTTGAAAACAACTGAAAGAGCTAGAATTTTCATAGTATTAATTACTGAATGCAAATAATATAACCGATGCTGTTGTAAAAAAGTTGCCTTAAGACCTTATTAGTTTCTGAAAGATAGTCTAGGAAGTAAAGCAGAAATTATATGACAGAAACAGAGTCAAGAATTAACAAATATATTTCCTGCAAAAAATACTGTGGTTCAAGAAAAATAATGAAGATAGCTGAAAACTTAAGAGTGAAAAATTAAATAATCTATGTATTTTAAATTACAGCTGATCGAAGGAAGCAAATATATAAACAATAATTCCAAGCAGGTATATTTATTTGTAGTATTGATGAAAAATTTTATGCAATGAGTTTATTAAAATGATTCCCATAAGAGATATAATATCAAGAAGAAATTCTTTTTTTTTTTTCTAGGAAAAGTCTTGAGATTTTACTGTGAACTGTAAATTTTATAATTTACTAACTGTAATTGTGGCTAGAGAGAAATTCTGTGCTGGTGTGTGGTAAAGTCAGATGTGTTAGTGACTTTAAAAACCATTGTGGTAACATTTCACAATGGCAAGAAATTGAAGTCTGTTGGTTGCATCATTTATGAGGAAACACATTGAGCTAAAAATTCCATGGATGTGGTAATTAACACTGTGTATCACATATACCTTAATGTCTGAAATCACAGAAAAATCTAAGGCTTTTTTGCAATTGTTGCTATTTCAGATTCTGTGAAATAAAAGAGGACACTACAAACAAATGAAGACCTTAATATTTTAAATGTAGACAAAATGTAGACAAATATAATTTACCAAAATTTACTTAATATGTAGAAAATCCAGAGTGCCCTTGCTAAAAGTTGGCCCTAAGATTTTGGAAAACTTGTAGAATAAAACTGAAATCACTTTTGAGGAATATTATTCCTTGGTCTTAGAAAACCTTTTGAACTGAATTTGACCAGATATACAATTATAAAAGTAAGACCTGCACATTTTGTAGTGGTGTCTGTTGTAAGCCGTGAATTAATTGCTATGAAGTTACATCAAGTTATAAGTTTCATCATTTTGTTTGGTGATATGGACATTGTGTATAATCTCACCAAAAGTTAGAGTTTAGAGGCTTTTTTCCATTCCTCCGATTCTTTTAGGCAAATAAATACTTTTCTCTTTTGCGTTTCTATAGTTTTGTGGCTATAAATCAATGGTTTACAAACTCAAACACTTATAGGGACCTGATTAATACAGTAAGTGAAATAATCAATTATAAAAAAAAGTACCTCAGAACTACAATGAAATTTTAAAATTTTGCTGGACTGAGCATATAACAAACATGTATGGCATTGGAGATGGTATTTGAAATTCATTGAAAAATACATATAGAAAATTAGAAATGTTTAATTATTAGATTATATTTTAATAATTTTTTATGCTTCTGATTTGTTACTAGAAGCTTAATGCCTTTTCTTCTGCGGATTACAATTTCAGGTTCATGTTGGGCATTGTGATGAAAGAACAGAATTTAGTCTTGAACCCTTTAACTAGGAGTGATATTTAATTGCATACCTCCTTATAATGGAAAATAGTTGTTTTTGAATATAGGTTCTTTCAAATATGAATAGAATCTTTGCCCAATAATTTTGAAATTAGAGAACATACGTTAGAATTTGATATTTTATTTTATAACTTTAGGAATTTATTTCTCATCATCTTTTCATTCTGAAAACTTGTTTTCATTTTTAGTAGAGGAAAGAATACTAGATTATTTCTTCCTAAATAAATATTTCCAAAACATAATTTTTCTAGGAAAGAGAGAATCGAGTTATACAATTTGTAACTACATGTGAATGCCCTGGCAGGAAAACACTCAGTGTTTACATGGTATGTAATGTCAACAAAAACAGGGGCAGGTCTCTAATGTAATCATTAAAAAAATATGTCATGAAGTATTTCAGGAGAACAAAAAGATACGAGATAAAATATAATGAACATTACCTACATACCCATCTCCTAAGCACAAAAATAAAACATTACAATATAATCGAAACTCCTTTTGTACTACTCACCAGTCACATTCCCCTCCTCTTCCACCAGTGGTAACCACGCTCCTGAATTTGTTGTTTATAATTCTTACACATTTTTTCATACTTTTAGCACATCTCTGTGTAACTCTAAAGATAATATAGGGTGGTGTTTTGTAGGTATTTAGGCTCTATATAAATGATATCATACTGTATAACTTCTCTTAAAACTTGCATTTTTCTTGCAACAATTTTTGCATGATCATACACGTTCAGTTTCACTGCCGTATAGTATGCCATTATATAAATAGATCACAATTTATTTCCCCATTCATCTACTTATAAATATTTTGCTGTTTCAAAATTTGGAGCCTAGATTTGAAATTCTCAGGCATTATGACTCCAGAACCCCCATGAATTAACCACTGGCTACGCTTTCCAAAACTGAATTGATACTCTGAAAGTTCATGTCCTAGAAGCAAAGAGTAGCAGGGGAAAAGCATTTGTACCTAACATTCAATGTCAATGCCCAAAGGTCAAAGTGGAAAATAAAAGATTTAAAAAAGGACAGTGGAAAATCCTATTCAAAAGTAAACTATGTGCAAGCAAGCGCTCAGTTCCATCAAGTGTCTAGACAAGACTTCTAGGCACTGAAACACCACCTCCCCCAGGGAGCCCATTAATCATTTCAAGAAACAATCTGGGACTCACTCTGGAGCTTTTTAATTGTTTACAGATAAATGATTGGGTTTCCATGTTTCCTTTGAGATGAGTGTATGTGTATGCATGCTTCTGCCTATGAAGTTTTCTCTTGCCTCTTGCTCAAACTGGGAGATGCTTGAGGACCTGCCCTGGGTCCTTCTGGGCCCCAGGTGCATTCATAATGTTGACTGGTATTTTGGAAGAGGCAAAAACAGTGAAGTAGATATACATTGTTATCATACTTTTTTTTTTGTATGGGCAGACACTGGGAATTGAGCCTGAGTCTCAGGCATGGCAGGCAAGAACTCTGCCACTGTGCCACCATGGTCTGCCCTGTCATCACACTTTTTATTTGTTAGCTTTCCCTACTTCTTCTTTTGACATGGATATATCTCAGGTAACCAGAGTATATTTGCTGAATGATTGGGAGGAAAGGTTATCTGAGATGAGAGTTATTTGGGGCATTCCACCAATACATTTACAAAAATAGTTTAATATATTTAGGGCCCGTACAAAAGAGCTTAGGCTTGATTTCTATGTTATCTTTGTTCTCCATTCTCCCTTTAAAGCACAACATCTTCTTGGGCAGTATTTAAGTAAACTAGGACCATCAATTAAATAAACAAATCTTTATATCATTTACATGTTAAGTTAACATACCTTGCAAGAAAAATGGGTCAAGTAGAATAAAATATATCTTGAATGATGTTCTAACAATAACCCACTCCCAGGATCTTCTGTGACTGTTTACCTTATTGAATTACTGCAGTTAATCCCTTATTATTTTATTTTTCCTATTGAGTTTGAACTAGGCCATTCTAAGAATAATACTTTTTTCCTGGCTGAAATCCTAACTTACAGGGTTATTCATTTCTATATGTCTTATCATGGACTTAATTGTTCCATCGTATGTGATTTGTTTCTGTAAGTTATTTTTATTAATATTTTTGCTTTAATTGAGAAGTTGTGGGTTTACAGAATGATCATGTATAAAATACAGTATTACTGTACACCACTCCAAAACCAAGATCTTGCATTGGTGCGGAATATTTGTTACAATTGATGATGCCACACTTTTATAATTGTATTATTAATTAAAGTTCAAGGATTAATATAGGGTTCATTGTTTGGGTAGTGTAGTTTCATGGATTTTTAAAAAATGTTATTCTGTTACTATATTTATATTCTAGTTTGCTAGCTGCCAGAATACAACACACCAGAGATGGATTGGTTTTTAATAAAAGGAGATTTTGTTAGTTTTTCAGAGGAAAGGCAACTAACTTTCAACTGAAGTTCTTTCTCACACGGAAAGGCACAAGGTGATCTCTGCTGGTCTTCTCTCCAGGCCTCTGTGTTCTAACAACTTTCCCCAGGGTGATTTCTTTCTGCATCTCCAAAGGCCTGGGCTGAGCTGCAAGTGCTGAGATGAGGTATGCTGAGCTGCTTGGGCTGTGCTACATTGAGCTCTCTCATTTAAGCACCAGCCAATTAAATCAAACATCATTCATTACAGCAAGCATGCCTCTTAGGCAACTGCAGATGTAATGAACAACAGATGAAGTTCACATACCATTGGCTCATGTCCACAGCAACTGAACTAGGTACCTTCACCTGGCCAAGTTGACAACTGAATCTAACTACCACAACACACAAGCTAATGTTTCCCCTTTTAATCATACAGATAAATATCTCAGTGCTGTTAGTTGCGTTCACAATGTTGTACTACCATCACCATCATCCATTACCAAAACACTTCCAACTTTCCCAATAGGAACTCTGTACACTTTAAGCCCTAATTTCCTATCCCCTACCCCCACCCCATCCCCTGGTAACCATATTCTAGTTTTTGGCTCTATAAATTTGCTTATTCTAATAGTTTCTTATCAGTAACATGATACTATTCATTCTTTACTATCTGGCTTATTTCACTCAACATATCCTCAAAGTTCATCCATGGTGTTGCATATATCAGGACTGCATCCTTTGTATGGCTGAATAATATTTCATTGTGTGTGTGTGTGTGTGTGTGTGTGTGTGTGTGTGTGTGTATGTATATATATGCCACATTTTGTTTATCTGTTCATTGGTTGATGACACTTGGTTTGCTTACACATTTTGGCAATTGTGAATAGTGCCACTGTAAATATTGGTGTGCAGGTATTGGTTCAAGCTTTAGCTATTAATTCTTTGGGATATAAACCTAATAGTGGGATTGATGGGTCCATAGTAGTTCTAGATTTAGCTTTTAGAGGGACCACAGAATTGTCTTCCACAGAATTGGCTGCACCATTTTACATTGCCATCAGCAATGAATGAGGGTTCCTGTTTCTCAGTATCTTCTCCAACACTAGCTATTTTCCATTTTTTTAAAAATAGATGTGAAATGGCATATTTCATTGTGGTTTTGATTGGTATTTTCCTGATGTCTAATGATGTTGAGCTACTTTTCATGTGTTTTCTGGCCATTTGTTTATTTTGTTTGGAGAAAAATCTGTTCAAGTCTTTTGCCCACTTTTAAATTAGGTTGTTTGTCTTTTTGTTGCCAAGTTGAAGGATTTCCTTGTGTGTTCTGGATATTAACCTAGTATTGGATATATGGTTTCCATACATTTTCTCCCATTGTGTAGGTTATTGTTTTATGTTCATGATAAAATTCTTTTGAACTAGAAAAGTTTTTAATTTTGATGAACCCCATTTGTCTATTTTTTTTTTTCATTTCTTGCTTGTGTTTTGGGTGTAAAGTTTAAGAAACCATTGCTTGACACAAGGTCATGAAGATGCTTCTGTGTGTTTTCTTCTAGGTGTTGCAATTCTAGCTCTTATGTTAAGGTCTTTGATCCATTTTGAGTTGATTTTTGTATATGGTGTGGGGTAGGGGTCTTCCTTTTTCTTTTTTCAAATGGAGAGACAGTTTTCCCAGCACCATTTGTTGGAAAGACTATTCTTTCCCACGACCTATAGGTCCTCCCTTGTGCCAGTGCTCTTTGAGCAAACTTCATACAACATTGGAACAGAAGAACCAGCTGACCTCAAGGTGTGAGGCAGCGGGTGACCCAGGCCCAACCCAGCCCAGTACTTCCCTAGCTCCAGGTGGATCTGGACAAACACAGAAAACTGCACAATTGTAGATTCAAAGTGTGACCCAACAGATAACTTTCTCTGGCAGTGCCCTGACAGGGAAGCCACCTAAAAAGAATTTGTAGAAAATCAAATCTATCAAGATCAGTGCTCCTACCTGAAATTAACCTCTTAGACTAGCTGAGCTAATACTTGCTTTTTTTAAAAAAGCAAACCAAGTGTATATGGCATCTTTTTAAAAATCATGTAAACATTGCAAAGTTTTTAGAATTATTTATAATCTGAAGAGATATATAAAAAACTATTGGATTTAAGACTATAAATATTAAACCCTCCTCCCCTATGTAAAAAGCAATTGATACAAAAATATTAAAAATATACTAGCTTTCTCCATTTGACCTTTCCACTCACATAGAAGGTATTGAATGACCACTATCCTTTCTAAGCAGCAAACTAGAAATCTTGCATCTCTGGGACAGATCCTGCCTTTTATAACATGCAACAAGCACAAATGCAATTTTTAAAAATTATTTTTACGGGAAGAAAAAGTTCTTAAGTATCCCCTTTTGTAACTTGAAAATGTGGCTACTTTCCTCTCAGAGATTGCAATGCTAGTAAATAATGAGTTTGAAGTTTTCTATTGCATTTCCCCACCTGGACCCAGTGTGGACGATTTAGTATTGAAGACTGCTGGTAAACCACATTCCTCTTGCCTCTTCAGAGTTCACTCTCCAGCTCCTTCAGTTCCATCTTGGGACTTGCTGGGCCCCCCAGAGTCCTGAGCTGGCCTTGACCTTCCTGATTATTCATGGGGAAGGAAGACGGTAAACAGGAAGGACTTTGGGTGAGCAAGAAGGACTGTTGCTGCTGGGGCCTCTTTCTTGGAGTCTGTGTCTTGCCCCTCCTGGGTTTGCTAACACCAGGGAAGTGGCATGCCTGGTTGATAATACCCCTTTGTCCTTGAAGCAGTTGATGTTGCAGGACATTTAGAGAGCCTGGGAGGGGAGCCAGCAACTAGTGTGGAAAGAGGCCCACACTTTGTATTAAGTTAAAATACTTGGATAAACTTCAAATCAGATCACCTGTCCTCCACAACAGCTAAGCTACCAGGTACTATGACCAATTAAGAACTAGAGAAGACCAAATTCAATAATTCAACAGACACTACAAAGGCTTGACTGTCCTCAAGTCCTTGAGGCTTGCCCTAATGAGGACATTTTCATCTTTCTGCTGTCCTTCCTGTTACCAGCAGGGTGCGATGTGTGTAAAGGCTCAAGGATTTGGGCGCAAACCATCAACAGGATGGATTCACACTCCACCTGGCCGAGTCCCTCCGTGTAACTGGGACATTGCTGGGTATGTACCCTGTGTCCCTGAAGTCCAGAGACACCCCTTAGACAGGGATTCTAGTCTAAGCATGTTGAAGGAGCCCATCATAGGCAGGCAGGGTCCGTACCACCTCCTGCAGAGCTCTGAAATAGACATATTCAACTTGAACCTGGCTCACACCCACTCATCCACTGCAGGACCCTTTAATCTTAGTCTCAGACCCCCATGCCTGTTACATCCTAGCCATGTGTTGCTGCTGCCCTCACCATGTCTGAGAGGGGTCCTTCCTTCAGTTCAGAAAGGAGAACCCTTTCCAAGGCTCCAATAGACACCAGCCGCCACTGTTTGACACTACTGAGGATTTTATTTCATCACGCTAGTGAGGTTGGGGTTTCCAACTCTTACCATGGTATATATAGTTATACATGACATTTCCCATACCTGCTTGTTTCTCCAGAGCTGAAGCATCTCATCCAGTGCACCCTGGTTGTGTGGAAACCCCAAGTAAACTTACTGAAAGCAACACTACCAACAGATTCAGAGATCCCTGGCCGAGTCTGTTGAGTGAGTCCCTCTATTTTGGTTGCATCAAACCACAGGGCATCGGAGATGTCACAGATTCACATTTTCTTGGAAGAGAAGTGATCCCAACATCAAGGCACAAAGAAATAAGTCTCCTGGGACAGAATGATGATGAATGCAACCAACAACCTCCAGGAGACCTGAGGCAGAGTCGCCAGGGAAGGGGGGATGAGTCAGGGCTGACCCATGTACCATTAGAAGAAAGGCCCAAGGATGGCCTCTCCCGTGGGGCATGGGGGCCCTCACCCTTACTTATCCAGGAATTTTATGTGGAAGTCCTTCACATTCTTTTGTTTTATTATTAGTTTTTAATTTTTAAAAAAAATACAAAAACACACCAAACAAACACAAACATTTGTAACTTTTGATCATTCCATTCTACATACATAATCAGTAATTCACAATATCATCACATAGTTGCATATTCATCATCATGATCATTTCTTGGAACATTTGCATCTATTCAGAAAAAGAAATAAAAAGAGAACAGAAAAAAATTCATACATAACATATCTCTCCCCCTTCCCCTCCCCCTCACCGATCACCAGCATTTCACTCTAATTTTATTTTGACATTTATTCCCCCTATTATTCATCTTTATTCCATATGTTTTACCCATCTGTTGCTAAGGTAAATAAAAGGAACATCAGACACAATCACACAGTCACATTGTGAAAGCTATATCACATTATACAATCATTTTCAAGAAACATGGCTACTGGAACATAGCTCAAGATTTTCAGGCAGTTCTTTCCAGCCTCTCCACTACATCTTGACTAACAAGGTGATATCTATTTAATGCGTAAGAATAACCTCCAGGATAACCTTTCAACTCTGTTTGGAATCTCTCAGCCACTGACACTTTATTTTGTCTCATTTCACTCTTCCCCCTTTAGGTCAAGAAGATTTTCTCAATCCCCTGATGCTGAGTCTCAGCTCATTCTAGAGGTTTTCTCAATCCCTTGATGCTGAGTCTCAGCTCATTCCAGGATTTCTGTCCCACACTGCCAGGAAGGTCCACACCCCTGGGAGTCATGTCCCACGTAAACAGGGGGAGGGTTGTGAGTTTGCTTGTTGTGTTGGCTGGAGAGAGAGGCCACATCTGAGCAACAAAAGAGGTTCTCTTGGGGGTGACCAATTTTAAGTAGGCTTGACCTATCCTTTGTGGGGTTAGGTTTCATATGAACAAACCCCAAGATTGGGGGCTCAGCTTATAGCTTTGATTGTCCACACTGCTTATGAGAATATCAAGAATCAACTTGGAGAAGTTGAATTTTCCCCCATTTCCTGAAGGGGATGTTGCAAACACTTTTTTATTCACTGCTCAAAGTCCTTCACTTTCTGTAGGACTGTCTCATCTTTTCCATTTGAGGGAGAATGGTCGTTCTGAAGTGGTGTCTTCTCTCTGTTCCAAGCCACTGCATAACACAGATGCCCTTTTTATTTCAGCAGGTTTGGTAGTAATGTCCGCTTTTCATTTCTGATTTTCATTATTTGTATCTTTTCTCATTTTTCTTTGTCAGTCTAGCTAAAGGTTTGCCATTTTTTTTTATCTTTTCAAAGAATCAGCTTTTGGCTTTGTTGATTGTCTCTGTTGTTTTTGTTTGTTTGCTTGTTTTCAATTTTATTTGTGTCCATTCTAATCTTTGTTATTTCCTTCCTTTGCTCACTTTGGGTTTAGTTTGTTATTTTTTTTTCCAGTTCTTCCAGTTTTGACATTAAGTCTCTGATTTGAAGTCTTTTTTTCTCTTCTTTTCTTTTCTTTTTGGCATGGGCAGGCTCCAGTAATAGAACCCAGGTCTCTGGCATGGTAGGTGAGAATTCTGCCACTGAGCCATCATTGCACCGCCCTCTTTTATCTTTTTTAATGTAAACATTTACAGCTATAAATTTCCCTCTCTACACTGTATTTGCTGCATCCCATATGTTTTAGTATGTTGCATTTTAATTTTCATCTGTCTCAGGATTTTTCCTAATTTTTCTTCTGATTTACACTTTAACTCATTGGTTGTTTAAGGGCACATTGTTTAATTTTCCCATATTAGTGAATTTCTCACTTCTTCCAATATCATTGATTTCTAGCTTCATTCCACTGTGGTTGCAGAATACACAATGCATAAATACAGTATTTATCAATTTTTTGGACTTATTTTGTGACTGAACCGATGGTCTATCCAGGAGAATGATCCATAAAAGAAGAATGTGTACTTTATTGGGTGCATAGTGCTATAAAGGTCTATTAGGTTTAGTTGGTTTAGTGTATCATTTAAGTCCTGTATTTCCTTATGATCTTCTGACTAGATGTTCTATCCAATATTGAGAGTGGTTTATTAAAGTCTCTTAATATTAAAACAGAACCATCAATTTCTCCCTTCAAATTTGTCAGTTTTTGCTTCATATATTTTGGGGCTGTTCTGTTAGGTGCATATATATTTATTAGTTATTATATCTCCCAGAATAATAACCCCCTTTATCAGTACATAATGACCATCTTCATCCCTCATAATTATTTTTTGACTTAAAGTCTATTTTTCTGATATTAGTATAGCTACACCAATTCTCTTTTGGTTACTACTTGCATGCTATATTTTTTCCATCCTTTAACCCTCAACATACTTGTATCTTTGACTTTAAAGTGAATTTCTTGCAGACAGCTATAGCTGGGTTAGCTTTTTTATCTGTTCTGCCAATCTATGCGTTTTGACTGGAGAGTTTGAACCATTTACATTTCAAGTCACTACTGGTAATATAGTACTTTCTTCAGTCTGCTTGCTGTAACCTCCGTAAGTCTCGTGCTTTTTTTGTCCCTCACTTCTGTGAATGCACAGTTTTATATTTATTTGCTTTTTTGTGTTGTACCACATTGAGTGCCTCCTCATTTCTATCTGTATATATTCTTCATCTCTTTTCCTTGTGATTACCATGTGCTTAAAATTTAACATCCTAAATGTATATCAATCATATTTGATTTGATACCAACTTAACTTCAACATCATGCACATATACTTTTCTTATACCCCTCGGTTCCCCCATCATTTTTCAATATTTGTTACCACTTATGTCTTTGTATATTGTATGCCCAAAAATATAGATTTATTATTACTTTTTATGTATTTTCATTTTAACATTCATAGGAATGAAAAAGTAGAGTTACATACCACATAATATAATAATACTGGCATTTATACTTGATCAAATGGTTACATTTATCAGAGGTGTTTTTTTTTTGAGAACAAAGCTATTTTAATCATTCAAAGAGTAAACTCAGTATGTTTCAATTTATTTTTTACACGTCATGGTTGCACAATTTGAGGCTGGTTAAATACAAATAGTTTTCAAAATTTCTTTGAATAATTTTTAATTACTACATGTAAAGTGATCACGAAAATATTTGGCATTAAGTTTTAAAATTCTGAACAGGTACTTACATGAAGGGAAATGTTACCATTCACAGATGTCTATATTTAAAATAGATGCTCCAGCATAGAACTTTTTGCCAATACAGAAGTTGTTTATCGGCCATTTTATCAAAGTGCCATTGTAGTAAAACAGGTTAAGGAAATTAATTTGGATTATTTAGCTTACTCAAAGTATTACCTGACAAGGTTTACTCTGAAGCGTATAAAAAATATTGGTACAAAAACCAATGAGCCATAAATGAAAGCAGTTTCCACACAGCAGGCTTTGTTTTGCTATCTGCATCCCACATTTACTGCATTTGAGTTCAGATCCCATGCACAGAATCAGATGACTGCAACCTTCTTTTTCAGAGACGTTGAATAAATGACTTGAATTTAATGTTAAAAAAAATAAAAACAGGTGGTAAGATTTAAATTTGAGGTTGAACTAACCAATGTTCCAGTTTAACAAACATGAAATTGTCCAGATCTGGAAAATACATGCTTCACATATGCTCCTGAGTCCCCCATCCCAAAATTTTCACCTGAAATGTGAAGAGAATAAATTTGTGAGGCCAAGAAAATAGTGCATATATGGCAAAAAGATTCCTTAAATTAAAAAAATACACATACACATTTCAGAGTATTTATGGAAAAATTACACAGTTTAACAAATTTTAAAACACCAACATAGGGTCAATTCCACATTACAGAAAACATATAGTGGCAATGCTGAAAAGTAGCAGAATGGTTACTTTTGGGGGAAAAAAAGACAATGATTACAGTAACATGCCACATATTCCCTTGAAAAAAAATTTAATATTCATATGACAGAAGACTTCTAAGAGGATACAAATTCAGGAAGCCATGGAATGGTAGACTCAGAGGCACCTACAATTCAACACTTCATATGTGTTTCTCAAAGTTATGTAAAAGCAATTTAGTTGTTTTAAAAAATTGAGATGCTGTTTTAAATCTCTGTACAATATAAGGGCTATTCAGGTTTTCTCATTTTACTTGGACATAAAATATGTTTCTGCATGAAAAGGGTAAGTACTCATTTGCATGAAAAGGGAGAAAAATATTTATAATCAACACTAAGCAGAAAGAAAGCAAAATTATAAATAACCAGCCTACTCACAGGAAGATCTTTAATATTTATGCTTAAGTATATCTGAGTGCTTATCATCAAATCAAAGTGCAGTTAATTAAAAAAAAAAAGGAGGCAGCTTAAGAAAGTTCCAAAGTCTCAAAGAAAGCACTTTTTAAAATGCATATACATGAAGAACATTTAGTTATATCATAAAATATATGCAGCACTGTAGGATAAAGGAAGACTATTATAAATGGAGTTTTGGCCTTTTACCCCCACATGCCGCAACCATCTTCAACCTGCTGAATTTAATCTCAATAGTTACAGGAGTTTTTTGTTTTTCTTTTTTACTCCCATTCAGTTCACATTTCAGGCTGTTCAGCAGATGCCTGTGATTCTAGAGATTCAAATCGCTGGTGAAAGTTTGTTCTCTGTTTCCTCAGTTTTTCAGGTGCTTTTCTCCATAAAATGATCTCCTGCTGCTTGAAGTACCTTCTGTCTTCCTCATCAACAAGGACTAGATTCAAAAAGTACCTTACTGAAATTTTTTTGTTCACATCTCTCATTGTTGGAGTTGGGTCATATCCCGCTAAAAATAGTCTTATTGGAATTGATTCACCTTTTACTGGTGCACCATCCATTATTTCATATTTGGTAATTGTTTCTGTTTCTGTTGTACTAGGTCCAATCCCTGTGATCTCTTTTTTGATCAGCTGTAACTCCATATGTTGGATTTTTATTCTTACTAATAAAAAGTAAATTTTTCCAACAATCACATCCTTTAAATGATACTTTGATTTATTATATTCAAATTCTATGTGTAGACAATCTTCAATGCCCACTTTCATTTTAACAGAATTGTTTACATCAGGATAGGTGGCAAGCTGGTGAACAATAAGATCATACTCTTTTACCAAGTCTGTCAGTCTTCTTACTATTGTCACTTTAAGAAAATACCTCAAGCGAACATTGGCACCAATATAAGATTCATATGGCTTTTCAACTTGCATGAATTCAAAGTCATAACTTCTGCTCTGAGTCAGTTCTCCAGGCAAGGCCAATTCTTTCACTAGGTTTACAAATTCATGAGTATTACTCTTGTCAATGAGAAGTTCAATTTGACCTACAAATTCAATTCTAATTCCTTGGTGGTCTAGCCTCTTTCCAGGTTGCTTAAAGGCTAGGTTTACCTTTCCTGAAACAGATTCTCCATCATAGAAAAGATAGTGTTTTTCTACTTTCCCATCTTCAGTTTTCATTTCTGCCATTTTCCTGGTTTCCCCATCATTAAGGACAACATCGATCTCACAAATTGGACCAAAAAAGCCTCCAAGAAAACTCATTGTCAGTGCCGCCGCCGCTTCCCCCCCACTTCACTCCTCTTCCCTCAGGAGAACTCCCAGTCCCGGCTCCCACCGCCCCAGCGCCCCCTCACGTGACCTTATCAGAGGTCTTTATTTCTTTATGCTGCTTTGAACCTCTCTCTAATGTTCTTTCCTTTCAATCTGAAGAATTACCTTTCACATTGCTTGTAGGACTAATCTAGTGGTGATGTACTTCCTTAGCTTTTGTTTATCTAAGATTGCCTTAATCTCACCCTCATTTTTTGAAAGAGTCTCACTTTATGTAAAATTCTTGGTTGGCAGTTTTTTCTTTCAGCATTTTAAGTATTTCAACCTAGTATGTTCTTGCTCCCATTGTTTCTGATAAGAAATAAGCGCTCGATCTAATTGGGACTTCCTTATACATAAAGTGATGCTTTCCTCATGCCACTTTCAGAATTTTCTCCTTGTCCTTTGCAATCAATACTGTGATCAGTATGTAGTAGAGTATATTTTTCTTTATATTTATGCTGTTTTATATTCTCTGAGTTTTTAGGATGTGCATATTCACATCTTTTGTTAAGTTAGGGACGTTCTATATTATTATTTTTTGACTATTCCTTTTGCCCCTTTCTCTTTTCATTCTCCTTCTGCGACTCCCAATAATGCATATATCGGTGTGCCTGATGGTGTCCCAGAGGTGTCATAGGCTATTTTCACTTTTAATATTTTTTTTCCTTTCTGTTTCTCAGCTTGACTCATTTCAAGTGTCTAGTCTTCAGGTTCACTGATTCTTCTGTCAGCTCCAATTAGTTCTTGAAACCCTACTGCACATTTTTTGGTTTTATTTTGTTCTTCAACTCCATTATGTCTATTTGACTCCTTTTAAAAATTTATGTATCTTACTTAGAGTCTCATATTGTTTATTCATTGTATTCCTTATATCCTTTAGTTCTTACTCTCTATTTCCCTTCATCTCCTTGAGCATTTTTAAGATCATTTATTTTAAAGGCTTTGTTTGGTATGTTCAGATTCTCATATTCTTTTGTTTTTCTGTATTTCTATAGTCTTCTTTTGGATAAGCCATCATTTCCTGGATTTTTTTTTTTGTCTTATGCTCTTTTGCTGTACATTGTACATTTTAGAATTTAAAAATGTTAATTCTGGGATTTGTTCCCTGAGATGTCATTTTCTTGCACTTCATTCTTCCTCATGGGAAGTTCTGCCCAAGGCAGAACACCGGGTTTTCTTTGTCTTTCTGGACCTCTGTCTTGTCCTGGGATTTTGCTTGTGTATTAGCTAGGGTTCTATAGAGAAATAGAATCAGCAGGAAATATCCATAGATATAAAATTTATAAAAGTGTCACACATAACTGTGGGAATGTAGAGTCCAAGATCTGTAGGGCAGGCCACAAGCTGGCAGCTCTAATGAAGTTCCTCAGTGAACTCTCAGGAGAGGCTGGCTGGACAGCCATAGGAATGGAAGGGTCCAAAATCCATAGGGCAGACTGTGAAGCTGACAACTCCAATGAAGGGTGTGGATGAGCTCCACAGGAGTTCCTGGCTTAAGCAGGAACAGTGACTGTCTCTTCTGAATCCTCTTTAAAAGCCTTTGAGTGATTAGATTAAGCATCATTCATCCCAGAAGACACTCCCCTTAGCTGATTACAAACTCAATCAGCTGTGGATGCAGCTGACATAATCATGATTTAAGTCCATGAAATGTCCTCATAGCAACAGACAGGCCAGCACTTGCCCAACCAGACTACTGGGCGCCACCACCTGGTCAAGTTGACACATGAACTTGACTATGACAGCTTGTTAGCTGTTTTAGAGTTTCCTTGTTTACTGGAGTTTTGGGATCCCCTCTATTTCCTAGGAGACAGACCTCCCTTTCCTAGATGTTTGAAGTCATGCCCTTTATTTCAGACTGCCTGCCTCTGTAGTTTTCTACACTTCTTCCATTGTCCCAAGCTGCTTTTTCCTGGAGGGCAAATTCTGGGAGGAAAAGCACCTAGTGGGGACTTTCCCAAGGCAATCTTTTTCAGCCAAAATTGGGCCAATGTACTATAAAAGGTGTAAAGAAGGGTTCTACAGTGTTCTGAGGAAGGATCAGGAAGGGTGCCTAGTGCATCTCCAATGACTCTCTAATGCTGAAGTTTACTGGCCTGGTCAGTAAATGCAGCCCTTCAGTCTTGCCTCCCACATCCCTGAGGAAATGCTACATCTTTAAATCTCTACTGCCTCCACCCCTGTCTGGGGAGGGTTGAAATCATGGCTACTGCTTGTCTCATCCAAGGTAGGTTGAAACACTAACTGCCCTCAGAACCAGGCCCCCCGCAATCCAGATTTGCTAATCAAAGGCTGTGATCAGTAATCAGCAGTGCCCACCCCTGGCCTTCAGGAAGAAGATTTTTATGTCCCTCTCTGTCACCAAAGAACTTGCCTGGGTCTGGACTCCATGGAAGACTGCTGCAAAACTGGGGATGGGCACAGGTAGCTGCCATATATAGAGAGAAATTTTACAGTTCTTTACTGTTATCAGCCTCTTCCTTCTGCTCTTCCCTGGATGCTGTATTATGTTCTTCTGGTCTTAGAAGCTACGATATAGTTGTCTCAGAGTGTTCCTCCCTGTTTCATAGGTGTTTTGGTGGAAGGAATGAGTCCGGGAGCCGACTACTCTGTATCTTCCCTGAAAGTCTCCCTCTATGTCCTTTTGCACCATCCATTATATGGATGTAATCATTTGATTACAGGTGTCAACAATTTAATTCAAACACATTTAGGCAAAGGTGGGATATATTGGCTTATGGAATATGAGAAAGGGTTGTACAATGAAACTAAAGTAGGGAAAGGATGCAGCTGGACCTCTCGAACATCAGGAACTAAACAAAATCAGGTTTTGTTGTGCCCCCCCTCTTGCCTTTTCTCATTTCTGCTTGTGGCTGGAAATATGGTATGGCAGGGAACATAGCCAAGGGAAGCTGCTGGATTTCATGTTTTATGACTTTTTTTTGGGTAAAATTAGAAAAATCTCAGGAATGGACTTTTATAGTTTAGGATAGACTGATCATCAAATATGGTTAGTTGAAGAGCTGTGGGAAACACCCTGATGCAGGAGGAGGAGAATCAGTTGCCTCTAGGAGGAGATGGTTGTTCTCAGAAGAGAGAAGGTACTGGAAAGGCAAAAACAAACCAAATGTGCTCCATTCTAACCATTCTCACTACTATTGCCCACTTGTTTCTCCAAGAAATTAATGACCTTCAACCTTACCGGCAGTTTTTCTTTACCCTTATAACCCAAACCAAAATTTATCTTTTTAGGTTATATTCTCTTTTGATGATAACAAAGTCTATTTCTTTGTTATAAGAACACGTAATCTTGGAGTTCAATTCTTAATTTCCAAATAATTTCCTCTGTTTTCCAACTAGACCACATGATGTCAATCCAGTCATAATAAGCCCCAAATTATAGTTCTCATTTCCCCTGCAATCAAATTAACTTCCTCTCTCAACTTCTCTATTTTTGTTAGTGGTCATATCACATTGCAACTCACCCACACACCAAAATCCTCTTTGATTCTTCCTTCTCTGCTAACCATCATACCAAAACGCCAGACGATATTTGTCAAAATTTATTTATTTATTTCTCTTTCTCTAATACCACTGCCCCAATCTTGGTCCAAATCTCTTTTCCATGTAGTTGAAGTGGAAATGGCTTAAACCCTTTGCCTCTTCCCCTTCAATCAACCTTACACAATGCCAGGAGATAAATGTTTCTAAAAATCTTTGCTGCCATCACATCACTTCCATGATTGATGTCCTATTATGGCCATTAGGATGAAAATATTTCAAATCTGGAGGTTGGCTCCATAATCTGACCTTAACCTATCTGTATAAGAACATACTGTGCTTATGCCTACCTCTAAACCTTTTTCTGTGCCATTATAATTTAATCTCTGGGCTGAAACGTGATCATACTTTTTAATTAGGGCTAATACTTTGGGCACATAATTATATGTTGCCTCTTATCTCATATGTCCTAAGACACTGAATATGAGCTAACGCAGAGGGCTTAACCAATGGAGACTTCTTTACAGGGTAGGTTCTCTGGGAAATTCAGGGTTCATTACTTTATTGAAATAAGGGTAAAAATGAGACTGTAGGGACTAGATCGGGTGTATGACCTAGTCCCAGACTCAGAATGTGGGTGAAATATCAGAATAATTAACTTCTGAGGTACCCCTCAGCACTGATGAGGCATTCAATTATGTATCTGAGAAATGGTCTGCTGAAGAATGGGGTCAGTGTAAAATGAAAACTTTAGTGCTAAATTGGGTACATACATGGTAAAAGTTATCTTTCCTGGATCTGTGTTAATTAGGCAAAAAATAGATCCCCTCACTTGAAATACATGGGAAGAAAAATTGAAAGAAAGAAAGAAGAAAAATTGTAAAAGAATGTTTTTAAAATAAGGAAAATAAGACTTCAGTGACTTTGCACTAGGCCCTCCCTCTCTTTGTTTTTTCCCCATGGGTGGGCACAGGAAATTGAACCCGGGTCTCCAGCATGACAGGCAAGAGCTCTGCCTGCTAAGCCACCGTGGCTCACCCCCTCCCTCTCTTTTTGACCAGCTGATGTCACCGAGGTTCTTGGGGTATAGTTCGTAAAATGTAGTTTATTAGATGGGATGCTCTAGGGAGACAGAACCAATAGGAGATCTCTATAAATATGAGTTTTTTTTTTTTTTTTTTTTTTTTTGGAGGAAAGGAAGGAAAGACAGAGAAGGAAGGAAGGATGGAAGGAAGGAAGGGAGGAAGAAAGGGAAACATTTTTAAACATTTTCTTGTTTTATTATATTTTGTTTGTTTGTTTGTTTTTTACATGGGCTGGGGCCGGGAATCGAATCGGGGTCCTCCGGCACGGCAGGCAAGCACTCTTGCCCGCTGAGCCACCGCGGCCCGCCCTAAATATGAGTTTTTATAAAGGTGTCTGACACAACTGTAGGGATGTGCAAGTCAAATTCCAAGGGGCAGGCGCAAACTGACTGTTCCGATGAAGGTCTTAATGAATCCTCCAGGAGAGGCTGGCTGGCTGAAGTTTACCCTTTAAAGCCTTCAGCTGATTAGATTAAACATCACCAATTGTGGAAGACACTCCCCTTGGCTGATTGCAGATGTAATCAGCCATGGATGCAATCAACATGCTGATGGTTTAATAAACCAGCCTTCTGGCTTATTAAGCAGCCATGAAGTGTCCCTGCAGTAACAGGACAGTGCTTACTTGACCAGACAACTGGATACCATCACCTGGCCAAGTTGACACATGAACCCAACCATAAAATTAGTAATGAAATAAGAGAAGAGTGAAATTGTAGAACCTCTGGGGGCCTTGGAAGCACAACTAGTGATTTTCTGGCAGAATAAATTATGGGAAATATATCCTGTATGATTTTTACCCAAGGGGAATAGAGTAGCTTACATTTCTGGACATAATTCTTAGTAGTAGTCTAAAGTCAAGGAGATAGGGAGGGTGCTCTGACATGCCACTTAATTTCTTTCTTTCATCTTCCCCTTAACCCTGTAAAATTGATTCTTTTTCTACCATTCTTTAATACTGCTTGAACCATCATTTAACACAAATCATTTTGCCTTATATTATAGTTAACAACTTTGTCTCTCCTGAACTGGTTAAAAAGTTTCTTGAGGGCAGGATCCAATCTCTAATTTATCTTTTTTATATCCCTACACCACCACTTTGAAGATATGTGTACTACTTTTTACATGTAAGGAAAACTGAAGAGATATTTATTGAATTTTATAAAATTGTTGACGTTTCCAATGCCTACAGGTTTGGACAAAGAAATCACTCCCATTTCCAACCTCAATATATAATATTCCAGAAAGAAACTGTTTTTCCTAAAGTGATGACTCAATGGTGACCAGACTTACCATCAACATTCAGGGACTGCTCCATATACCAGAGCCAAAATACTGAGAAAGCCAGCAAAGAGTTAAAAAAGGAAGGAAATTAGGAGGTTAGCTTGGAACACAGACAGTTGGTGATAATATTCCTTCTTCTAGAGTAGGTTTCTGGAAAAAATACATATATGATCTTAAAAATCCATGGGAAAGAATTCCTGTTCTAGTGACTCCAGAGTAGCTTTTATTGGACATACCTTCCTGCAGATAAAATTATGAACTCTGAACAAAATATAAAAATGCAACTATTGAACTTACTGGAGACCAACCAGAAACTGGAAGAGGATTCAATGTTCGAAAGGAGGATATTTCATCTGAGGAAATTCCCCATTCAGTGATAGAACGTAGCTAAAATTCAAGCAGAAAGACCCAGTCTTTAGGGTTTGGGGAGTCAGAGGGCACAGTTGCTAGAACACAAGAAAACTGAGAGGGAAAGTTCTGAAAAGAGGGAGTCACATAAGAGAGAATCTCAAAATCTTTAAACACTTTGATTCTTACCAGATACCTGAAATGTTCATATAAGAGTGAGGGCAAGGAGTGCTAAGAAATCTAGTGGAAAGTAACATTTGGAAGTTGGAGAGAACTGAATAGTCCTTTCAGCCACTGCCCTCCACAAAGGAGGCAGAGCTTGGAGTTTGGGTACAGCCAAATTAACTGCCAGGTATAATAAAAATCAATACTCTTTAGAGAGAGAAAAAGGAATTTATCATTTCTTCAATGTATTTCCAAAATGTCCAATATATAATCAAAATTTATTTGACATTCACAGAAAAAAAGAAAAGTGATTTCAGTCAAGAAATAGAACAGCCAAACTCAAGGTGACCTAGATACTGTAATGAGAAACCTTACAATACGTAAGGAGAAACCCTTTAGAGGAGCTAATAAAATATTTCTATGTTCAAAGAAAAATACGGTCATAATCAAATAGTTCGTTATTTCTAAAAAAAAAAGAATCAAATGGAAATCCCAGAATAGAAAAAAAAATTGGATGCTTAACAGCTGATTGGAGATGGCAGAAGAAAGAGTCAGTGAACTAAGAGATAATTTTACAAAATCTGACCCAAAGGGCAGATATAGAAAAGATTTAACAAACATAAAGAGAGCACCTGTGACTTGAGACCAACGTGAAGAGGTATAACGTATGAAGCTGGGGTCTCAAAAGGTGTATGAAGAAATAATGGTGCACAATTTGTTAAATGAAAATAACTTACAGAGTTAAGGAAATTATCAAACTCTGAATAGAGTACAGAAACTCCCATCTATGCACATCATAGTGAAATTTCTGAAAAACCAAATAAAAGAAATCTTAAAAACATCCCAAAAAAACCCCGACACATTATATGTAGGAGAATAAGGAGAGAAATGATGACTGCCTTCTCCCAGACAAAAAAACAACAACTGGAGTTCAGAACAAAATAGAATGACATATTTAAAATGCTGGAAGAAAAAAAAGTTAATTTAGAATTCTATGTCCAGCAAAAATACCTTTCAAAACTGAAGGCTGAATAAAGATATTTTTATGTACAAATCCCAGTTGAATCCCAACATAAATGTTTTGTACAAATAGACAAGTTGTTCCAAAATACAAGGATTCAGATTACTCAAACAATCATGGAGAAGAAAAACGAAGTTGTATGATTCTCAATATCTAGTTTCAAAACTGACAATCTACAGTAATCAAGACAATGAGATGTGGGTGATGTGAAACAATATAGAAATCCGAAAGAGAACCTACCATATACAGTAGTCATATGATTTTTTTCCCCTTTTTTTTGGGGGGGGGGGGTCATGGGTAGGCTCCTGGGTTATATGATTTTTTAAAGCATTTTATTTTGAAATAACTTACAGGAAAGTTGTGAAATAAACCTAATAATATTACAAAACTTCTAATAAAACAGAGAACTCTAATATACCCCCACCCAGATATCCAGAATTACCAGCTTGTAATGTTTTGCCACATGTGCTCTTTCTTTTCTCTTCTCTTCTTCTTTTCTTTCTCTCCCTCCCTCCCTCCCTCCCTCCCTCCCCCCCCCCCTCTCTCTCGTTCTCTCTCTCTCTCTTTCTCTTTCTCTTTCTTTCTTTCCTTGGACACATCTTTAGACCTGCAGAAGCTTGAACTGTGAGCCACACAGTTCAGTGGGAACTGGACATTGTTGAGCTCACGAAAAAAAGCATCTAGAACAGTGGGTCTCAACATTAGCTATGCCGTGGGGAGCCTTAAAATATAATGATCCCACTTCTAGAAATTCTAATTTTATTGGCCTGGTATGTGAACTGGGCATTGAGATTTTAAAAGCTCCCTAAGTGATTTTAATGTGCAGCCACAGGTGATGACCGCTGCCTTTGAGGGAAACTTGGGTAACTTTGATGTCAACCAGAGAAAAAGAAGCCAGGAGAAGTTGCAACTTTTGTAACCATTAGAGGTGAAAAAAAAGGCTAATGGCATTTAGAAAAACTCAGAGGAGGAATTGGGTTTATGAAGACCAGATGCTTGAGAGGAGGACGGGGTTTTCCAGCAGCATTCATAGGTGGCAAAACTGGAAGCCTCTGTGGGTGACCTGCTATAACTTTGATGTCTGTCGGGATTTAAATATCTGGTGTGCTGTTTTTTTATCTCCTGAGACCTTTAGGACCTGATCTGAGGAAAGTCTCCTTGGCTAGGTCCTTATGCAGGCAGATTGAGAATGCTGAGTTTCTATAAATGCACCTTTCAGCCAGCTTTATTTGGCTGGTCCAGCAACTGGATTGTCCAGTACTTGGGACCAAATAAAGAACTGTTTGTGAAAGCTGAGTAGAGCTACAGCACACAAAAGACTCTGGCCAAGGTATCCAGTGCACCTCTTGAGCAAATACCCTCCTTTCTTTTTCCTCCCACCATAAAGAAATTCTAATGTGCATTTCTGAATCAGTGTATTTTCAGCAAAATGACTCCTTTCTTCTGGCACCTGAAAGAATTTTAAATGTAGCTCCTCTTGAAGCTGGGGTGGTGTTGTAAATATTCTTCCAAGTTCCTTTTTCCAAACCTTATATTTTCATGAAAATGATGACATTTGAAGAAGATTATGTAATTGCCATAGTAAAGAAAATATTCAGATATTTTGTTAGCACCAGTTTTGAGGAACAGGTTTAGCAGTCATGCTAAAAATCAGCCATTATTATCTTAGGAGTTTGTCATTTCAGAAGAGGTGATTTATCCATGTATTGGCTCACACCAAGAAACAGTAAGCCATTATACACTCAGTACTTCGATTCTCCATTTTGCTCTTCTTATCAAAACAAACCTAGGGAACCAAAGCCAGTCAACTTGTCTAGGCCATTTAAAGAGCTTTAATTATTTATTCTTCTATAGGGAGTCAACTGATATAAAGTAAAACACAGAGGCTATCATTTTCATTTTAAAGGAGAAGATGGAATTGGTTACTAAAAACTTCAAGAGGAATTAGAGGCATATTCATGAAGAGGTCCAACTCATGTCTACTTTCAGCATAATATCCTGGGAGCTACCTTTTGGTCTGCCCTTACCTTTAGGCTGCTCTGAGCCCACAGTAGAAGGATGTTCATAGCTCTTCTCAGCTTGGCATTGCTTGAGATCAGGATGGTCGCATGTCCAGAGGGACAAGCTGCCATTATTCCTACACAAACCATTACCCCTATCTTGCTGTGCCACAGCAACAGCATGGGCACAGAGATGATGGCAGCACAAAATGACACTACATAGAGGAAGAAAAAGGAGACGAGAGATTTGAGGGCTTTGATGTGAGCAGCCAGGCTGGGGTCACCAGAGTCACTGGTTTTGGCCTTCATTGTTCTCATGTGCCTCCCAAGTGAGACAATCAGCATCCCAGAAGAAATCAGAAAAATTAGGAAAGGGAAGATAGCCCCCAGATTGCAGAAGAGAAAGGAATACAAGAAATTGATTTTTGCATTGTCTGTGTCTGTATTGTTATTCATAAATATCATAGTTGTGACTGTGATGTGAGATTGGCTAAAAAAGCTAAACAAACAGAGGAAAGTGCACACACTGGAAAAAAGAACAGCAACCAGGAGCATCTGCGGGATCTTCCTGGAAGTCCAGCTTGCCAAGTAGAGCAGGAAGGTGTGGGAGAAACGGACAATCTTGGAGCAGTAGAGGACACTGAGACAGGTGGTAAACCAGAAGCTGACTTGGTTTGTGATCATCCAAAGCATTATGACAGTTTGGTAGTTGAGACTCAGTGGGTCTTTCATCTGCTGGAAGTGGGTAAGGTGGATAGCATGCAGGAACAGCAGCCCATGTAGGAAAATCCGGGTAATACTGAGACTAAATAACACAAGATCACAGTTGCTCAGTGGTTGTCTCTTCAACAAATCCCAAAAATTCACCAAGAAAATGAAGGCATTCGCCAGGATCCCCGCTGCAAACTCCAGGATTGAAAGCAACAGAAATATACTCTTGACCTCATAGGACACAGTTAAGACTGGAGACAGAGCCAACATGATGTCTCTTTGAGTTAGCTAACTTACTAAGACTCAGTTAAGTATAGATTCTGGGCCAGGAACTTACTTTCACAGAGCATCAGGTTCTTGCCCTGGGTCTATCCAAATTAGGTACAGAAAAATTTCTGGCCGGAAATTGAGAGGGATGTTGTTGTTTTAGAATATTTTTTGAATACACATAGGGACTCATCATAAAAGTAGAAAACTGATGTTTCTCTCTCTTGGGTGATATGTAAGCGTTTAATAAACCCAGGTGTTCCTTGTGGAACAGCCTCTCCAGAAGGCCAGAACACAGCATCAGGGATGCAAACAAGACAGAGGCTCGATTTCCCAAGCTCTGTTTTGCATGTCCATCTGAACCTGGTTGGGTGGAGAAGACAGTGTTATTTGCTTATGAGCTCAAGGAAGCTGGTAGCAGGCAAAGCAGTACATTTTCTTGTACTAGATTTGAAATAGTGTCTCTTCCTATTTACATGTCTTCTATTACCTCTGAGGCATCACTCTTATCATAGACTATATTTTTAATATGAACAAGAGCTTAATTCTCCCCTGGCACCAGTGCATGACTACAGTTTTAGTTGTTTTTACCAAAGGTTCCTTTCAATCATAATTATTATGCCAGGTATTATGTTTGGCAAGAGGAGTATTTAGATAAGCAAGATCAGCACCTTGACACAAAGGAGAGAAAAAGTAGAAAATCTTGCCTGGATTGCTGTAGAAATCTCTCAACTGCTGTCCCTGCCTCCCACCCCTTATCTCCTTACCCCCATTTTCTACTTAGCAACCATAGCGATCCCGCTTTTTAAAATATACCTCTGATTATGTCCTTCCTCTTTTCAAATCTTCCAATGGCTCTCATTTCTTTCACGATAAAAGCCAAGCCCTTATGGTGGTCCACAGCGTTCCTCTCAATGAGGTGCCCTGCTCCTTTTCAGCTGTCATCTGTTATACTTACTTCTTCTCTCACTCTACCTCTGCCACACTGACCTCTTTCCTGTTCTGTGAATTCACCAAGCACCCTCCCCATTCAGTGTCACTACGCTTATACTTCCTGCTTCCTGTAATGTTCTTCTCTTCCTACTTCATTGTCTAACTTTCTTCAGGTTTCTTCTTAAGTCATGTTATCAGAGAGAACTTCTCTGACCACCTTTTGAATGGTACTTCTTATCCCATCTTGGGTGCTTACCATCATTTAATCTGTTGTGTATTCCTGCATATATTCAAATATTTATTGCCTATATTCTGACCACCCCCTCCCCAACTAAACATGCAGGCTTTGAGGGCACACAGTAGGTAATCAATAAATAATTTTTGAATAAATGACATTTTTACAAATAGAGCATTTTGTAGTCTGTAACATTTCCATAGATTCTGTCCAGGACATTCTTTAGCATTCCCAGGGGTTATCTTCTAACATACTTGGCTGCAATTTCTGAAATTTAGCTTCCTCCCCTTTTAAATATTTCCAAATATTTGATGAGCTCTGATCTCCTGCTATCTCTAATTCTCCTTGATCTCATTCTCAAACCCTATAAAATTTCTGTCCAGTTTCTTGTCTGAGTTTGGAGAGCTGACATCATTACGGACTGGATGCTAGTCTTATAACCTTCTCTCCCCCTGGCTTGGACTTCTTTTCCTTTCTTGTAAATGTTTAACTTTTCTGCTTCTTTTATTACTGCCCTTCATGCTCATTCACTCACTCATTCATTCAGTCGGTCGAACGATTCTGCTTTGGTTTGCTATCTATCATATGATACCATTACCTCTAAGTGATGGAGTTTTCCAACTTTTTATCAGTTTGCTCAGCATAGTGCTTCACTGGTGCTTCATACTAACTCTTCACAGTCTCACTCTAGGCAATCTCTTTCCTCAGGATGTGCTCACAGCTGTGTGTGGAGTGCTCTAGGCAGAATGCTTTAGGGCAGAAGGCTTTGTGTTGGGAGTGTGGGCTCTGGAACCAAGCCTCCTGGGAGAGGACCTGCCCCTGCCCCTTACTTTCTGTGAGAACTTTGTAAGGTATTGAAGCTCTCCCTGCCTAAATATCCTCATCTATGAAATGGAGATGATCAAACAACACCTACCCCAGAGGGTTGTGAGAATTACAGGAACCGACTCATGTAACATGGTTGGATTTTTATTTGGTACATAAAAGTCACTAAAAATTGGTTATTACCATTGTTCTATTGTGTTTTGTTTGTCCTTGATGTTCTTTGACCTTTCTTCTTCCTGCAAATTCATTTAAAATTTTCCTAAATTGAAGAGCTACCTGTGTTGCCACAGTAAGTCTCAGTCTCTGTATTTTTGTTTTCTTTTAATTGAAGTTTCTTACTTTTATTCTTATAACTAAGAAGGCATAAATCAGATTACTACAAATATTCACGTCTGTTTTCTTCTCAATTGTCAATGTCTAAATGTTCATATAGTCCTTCATTGTGCCTAAAAGAGTAACAATGATGCTGTCTTTAATTCATTGTCTCTGTCACTACCTGATTTTGAGTCCTCATTCTTACTGAATGCTGCAAGTACTGAAATACTGAGTTCTGTACTGTTAACTGACGCTCACATTTCCCCTTCTCTTAATCCAGAAGGTGGCAGTATTGTGCTAAAAGTATTTAGAAAAGGTACTTATTTTCCTTGAGAGTCAACATGGAAGGTATTTGTGCCAATGTACAAGCAAATATATACAACCACAGAATTATATTTTATTTTATTTATTTACATCAAGGCTATAACCTTTTATATCAAGAATCAATAAAATAATTCATCTATATTGACATTTTTGAGTATCAAATCCCACCAACATCTTTCAATAATCAGGGCTGTTTTAGAGTAGTGCAAGCCTTTGCTGGTATCAGCTGTACCCTGCCTTGACTTCTGTACATGCAGTGTTTGAGGTTATATAAACAACCTCCAGTATCAGTAGTCTTTATCAACTAACTGCAATTTTTTTGTCGTTGTTAGGGAAGTTGTGTGTTTATAGAACAATCATGCATAAAATAAAGGATTCCCATATACTACCTTATTATTAACACCTTGCTTTGGTGCGGTACTTTTTTTTTTTTTTTTGCATGGGCAGGCACTGGGAATTGAACCCGGGTCTCCAGCATGGCAGGTGAGAACTCTGTGGTACATTATATCACAATTGATGAAAGCACACTTTAATAATTGTACTATTAACTATAGTCCATGGTTTAACTTAGAGTTCACTGTTTACATAGTATAGTTTCATGGATTTAAAAAAAAATTTTATTCTATTACCATATATACAATCTAACATTTCCCCTTTTAACAACATTCAGATATATATCACAGTGTTGTTAACTGAGTTTACAATGTTGTGCTACCATCACCACCATCCATTACCAAAACTCTCCCTTTGTTCCAAACAGGAACCCTATGCATTTTAAACCTTAACCCCCTATTCCTTATTCCCACTCCTTCCCCTGGTAACCTATATCGTAGATTTTGTCTCTATGAGTTTTCTTATTTTAATTATTTCATATCAGTGATAGCATATAATATTTGTCCTTTTTTGTGTCTGGCTTATTTCATTCAACATGATGTCTTCAAGTTCATCTATGTTGTTGCATGTATTAGAACTTCATTCTTTTTTACAGCCAAATAAGATTTCATTGTATATATGTGTGTATATATATATATATATATATATATATATATATATATATATATATACCATATATTGTTTATCTATTCATCAGTTGATGGATACTTGATTGCTTCCATCTTTTGGCAGTTGTGAATAATGCTGCTATGAACATCGGTGTGCAAACATCTGTTTAAGTCCCTACTTTCAATTTCTTTTATACATATACCTAGAAGTCATGTGGAAATTCTATACTTAGCTTTCTGAAGCATTGCACAGTGGCTGCACCACTTTATAGTGCCACCAGTAATGAAGGAGTGTTCCTACTTCTCTGCATTCTCTACAACACTTGTTATTTTCCATTTTTAAAAAATAGTAGTCATTGTAGTGGATGTGAAATGGTATCTCTTTGTGGTTTTGATTTGCAATTCCCTGATGGCTAAGGAGGTGGAACACCTTTGCATGTGTTTTTGGCCATTTGTATATCTTCTTTGGAGTAATGTCTCTTCGTCTTCTGCCCATTTTTAATTGGGAAGTCTTTCTATATAAGCTCTTCTTTATATATTCTGGATATTAAACCTGTAACAGATATGTGGTTTCCAAATATTTCTTCCCCATTGTGTAGATTGTTATTTTACTTTTATGAGAAAATCATTTGAAGCACAAAAATTTTCAATTTTTATGAGATCCCATTTGTCTATTTTTTTCTTTTGTTGCTTGTGCTTTGGGTGCAATGCCTAAGAAACTGTTGCCTAACAAGGTTCTGAAGATGATTCCATACATTTTCTCCTGGGATTTTTATAGTTTTTGGCTTTTATACTTAAGTCTTTGCTCCATTTCGAGTTTTTGTATAAGGATAAGATGGGAGTCACCTTTCTTTTTTTTTGAAAATGGAGATCAGGTTTTCCCAGCACCGTTTGTTGAAGAGATTATTATTTCCCAATTGAGTGGTCTTCGTTTCCTTGTCAAAAATCAGTTGCCCAAATGTGAGGGTTGGTTTCTGGTCTCTCAGTTCTATTCCAGTAGTCTATATGTCTGTCCTTGTGCCAGTACCATACTGTTTTGATTATTGTTGCTTAACTATATGTTTTAATATTGGAAGTGTGAGTCCCCTAACTTCATTCTTTTTATCTTACATGGCTTTGGTTATTTGGCACCCCTTACCTTTCCATAGAAATTTGATGCTTTTCCATTTCTACAAAGAAGTTTGCTGGACTTTTGGTTGGGATTGTGTTGAATCATCTTTTTGTAATTTGTATCCCCAAAAAGCTAAGAACAGTCAAATGAATAACAACACTAATAAGAGCAGCAGCAACAAAAAAAACTTTACTTCATCAGATATAATCCAAAGACTGTAGTCACCTGAACTTTCAAATAAACAGATGTTAAAACTCCCTTAAAGTATGATCCCCACACCAGCAGCATCACCATCCCCAGGAAACTTGTAAGAAATGCACATACTTAGACCTCACTTAGACTTGCTGAACCAAAAACTCCGCAGGAGGAGTCCAGCAATCCGTGTTCTAACAAGCCATTCAAGTGATTCTGGTGCCTACTCACATTTGGGAACCACTGGGATATAAAACACAAAAGGGAAAATTGTGATTAAGGACATGCATGAGATCAATTCCTTCTATAGGGACCTGTCGTGGGATTCCTGTAGAGGCCACTCTGGTCCCCTTCCTAAGTTTCACTTTGTCTGGAATCATGGGCAAAGGTGAAGAAGCTTTAAGTAAAAGCTGAAAGAATTGTAAAACACTGGATAGTAGTCAGGTGTGCTCTGTTTCTCTCTAACAGAATGCGGCATAACACGTAAGAGAACATTGTGTTACATTGGCACTTTAAAGGTTCTCTGTCTAGCAGAGACAGTGGTCCATTGAGAGATGGCAGTGCTGGGATGGAAATATGGTGGACATGCTGATTCCCAGGGAGCAGAGCAAGAATAGAGGAGAATGGGAGAGGGAGGCCATACCAGAGAAGAGGACAAACATGAGAGAACCTGAGTTGGGCTGATGGAATTTTTTCCACATTTCTTCCCTGGAACAATAGGTTTGTGGGGAGCATTCTAACCAAGTGTGCATCACAGAAGAAACATTCCATAAAATTTGGCTTTTATATTGAAAAAAGTCATGTCAGTTTGCATGCTACTACATCATATTGCCATATTTTTTATAATTCACAATACTGATTCAAATTACTAGTCCTTCTCTAATGTGCTTGGACTAAAATTGAATCTCACAGAAGATGTGCTAGTGCCAACACATACCCCCCAGAACACATGGGGAAGTGAAACAATTTGGAGAGAGACCGGCGATTTGGAAGCCCTACAGGTTGCAGGTGGTTGTAAAAGCCAGAAATATACAGATATCAGGAGGATAATTTGTCGCTCATAGGATAGACTGGAATGATTTGATTTTTGGCAGAGATATGTACTTTGGACAGGGGAGCCAATCAGAGCCTATCATAGCAGGACCACATGGTTGCCAGGCGCAGAAACTCACAGAAGCTGGCTGAAGGTACGGTTGATGATGGTGGTGGTGGTGGTGGTGACAGTGGCAGTAGAGGTAATATTTTGATGAAGAAACAGGAATCACATGAAATGAGTTGTATGAAGTACATTAGCCTTCACAGAAATTGGAAGGATAACAAGCAGTTAGATTCTCTGCCTTTCCTTTTTTGGATTGAATGGTCTTTTATTTCTCCAACTCTTTCATGGCTATTTCATTCTTTTTTGCAAGTGTTTTCAGAAAAGCTCTTTAATTTCTGACTCTCAGTGACACAATTGACCTTATAGATTGATACCTAGTACAGCCTAATTGAGTCAAACATTGTCTCAAATCCTATTTTCTGGAAGGGAAAATCTGATTGGACCAACTTGGGTGGGCTGTCCAGTACTGGTCCAATCAGCTGTGGCCAGAGATTTATGATTATGTTGAGCTTCCCTTATAAGAGTTGTCAGTGCAGGTATTCTCTGTGGGAAGAGGACATAGAGGAAATAATGGCAATTTCTAGTATATACATGGTGGCTTAGAACTGTATATCTCAGAAAAACATGTTCTTAAGTCTAAACCATTCCTGTGTGTGCGGACCGTTGTAGATGGAACCTTTTGATGAGGCGATTTCAGTTAAGTTGTGAACTACTTCAATTGGAATGTGTCTTAATCCTCTTACTGGAATCCTGAATGGAATTCATTCAGAGAGAAAGAAAGCAATGGAAGCAAGAAGCTGAAAGCAATGAAACCCGTAAAAGATGAGCAGATAATACTGTATGCTTTGCCATGTAGCAGAGAAACCAAGGGTTGCCAGTAACCCGTCTTTGGGAAGAAAGGATCACCCTGAGGGATGCCTTGAATTGGACATTTTCTTGGCCTCAAAACTGTAAACCAACAAATTCCCGTTGTCAAAGCTAAAACATTTTATGGAATCTGCTTTAAAGCAGAGCATGAAACTAAAACAACAGACTTGGACTTAAAGAGAAGAAAGAAACTATTTCTAAGGTGAGTCTGGTAGAATTTTATTACTGATAGGATTTGAGCATTTTCAGTTTGAGTGACTTGGTAGAGAGTGATTGAATTCGTTAAATGAGTAAGCCATCATGTCTAAAAAAGAAATCTTCTGGATTTACTCATTGCATACACTGTGAACATGGGATTATACTAGGTCAGAATTAGATTATTATGAGTTCAACCTTGCCACTATTTGTGTCACCTTTAACAAGTCATTTTACTGAGTTTCTGTTTTCTCCTTTACACATCAGAAATTAAAATACCTGTCCTATCTCATGGGTTGTGATCAAAGAGATACTATGATTAAAGTGCTCTGAAAGCATAGTACTATACAAATCTAAAGTTTTATTACTATCATGTGAATAGTGGGGAATGTATTATTCATGATAACTCTCCTTGTACTTACATTTGTGGGTGCAGGTGGTTCTGTCTGAAGAGGTAGAGGGAGGAAAGGGTGGAAGACAGGGTAAAATTGCTGAATAAGAGATATTTCACAAGAGAAGGAAATGCTGTAATGCTTTGTGTAAATCACTTCTACTTTCACCTTCTGCTGCATTTCTGGACAATCCAAGCAATTTGTATTCAGCCTTGCCAGGTGGCCTGTGATGTGAAGGGCTTGAGACAAAAGAAGGAAAACCACTCGGCTACAACAAAAGAGAGGTACAATAGAAAGCTTGTAGGTTGTGGAGACCATTAATTGTGATTGGAAGGGGGTGTTGATGGCTTGTGCTTGTAAGCATGTGTAGTGTGCTGTGAGGTGGTATTTGTGTGTGAGAGAGTGTGAGGTGGAGTAGGAAGAGAGAGAGTGAGAGAGAGAGAGTTAAAGAGCCAAATAGTTCCAAGTAATTGGCTATGCCTGGTTTTTCTTCCATTTACCTGTGGAATCAGTTCAATATGGTATGCTTCTAGAACAAGTTAGGGAGGCTGTTCCTGGGAGTTGATGAACTGGAGGGAACAGTTCTTAATGGAATTTAAGCTAATGATACTGCTTATTAGACTTTATTTATCTTAGTTTTTTTTCAGAAGAGACTACTCAGGGAGGAACTGAGAACTGACACTGGATATCAGCTTAGCCCCAAAGTAATGTTAGGAAGTGCATATTATTATCCCTAGTTTACAGATAAGTCAATGGAGCTTCAGAAAATTTAAATGACTGCCCAGGATCTGCATTAAGTAGTGAAGCTTATAGTTAAGCCCAAACTGGTTTGTTTCCAAACCGCAGTCTCTTTTTAATGATGCCGTAGAGCAATTAGGGATCCTTAGATAACCATCTAAGGATTTAATATGGAAACAATGTCCAATAAATATTTTATCTTGGTTTAAATATTCTAGTCAACTATCTCAGATTAATGAGCTATTAGAGATACTTTCAGGTCATCTAATCTACCCACAGTCCTTTGCTGATAAAATCCAAACAGTTGAGTATTTTATTTTGTACAAGGACTTTATTATAGGGGAATATTCACTAACTGATGTTTGATGCTGGGAGTATGGCGTACACACACTGGGTCTCAACTGTCCCTCTGGGCTCAGTGGTGAGAATAAGTTTCTGGTGAGGGTCTGACTTTGATGGAAAAGCAGAGACTTGAGTGGCCAGCATTCCTCTAAGCACGTGGGGAATGCAGAATTATAAAATAAAACAATATGTTCTTGGGGGTGCAAGAGTAGTTCAGTAGTAGAATTCTTGCCTGCCCTGGGGGGAGACCTGGGTTTGATTCTCATGGACTTCCCCCCAAAACAAACAAGCAAACAACAAGCAAACAAAAAATTCAATGAATAGTACTACAACAACGGGATACTCACATGGAAAAATAATGAAACGTGGCCCCACCATACAGCATACAAAAACACCCCTCAAACAAACAAAAAAACCCCACTATGTTCTTAAGCATAATACCCTCACTTCAATAGTTCATAGAAAGTCAAACATTAACATGAATTGTGTGCTTTGGGAAATTTTCATGATAGAGTGGGTTTTAAATAATGCTTTTCAAAAGGAGAAGGGTTTTCATAGGAAGACAGAAAAGAAGCTGACATTCCTGGTGAAGGACAGAAAATATCCAGAAGCAAGAAAGAGGTAGGGGATTGAGTAAGAAAATGGTGGAAAAGTAGAGCCAGCTCAGGAGAAGAAGAGGAATTTGAGGTTTATTATGAAGTATAGACTATTAATATTATGATTTTAGATTTCAGAATGGAAGCCTGAATTGTTTGTGGAAGGCTGGCACAGGGAGAGAGCAGAGTTCTCATTCAGTGTTGACTATGTGATTCCTTGGTTCTTTGGTCTTTAGGGAATGATCATGGAGGACCCCAGGGTAGTGGTGTTCCATACTTGGTGATAGTGCAATGGACATGAACCTTGTACAGCTTCCCAGGTTCCCTAAGGGAATGGTGTGTTTAGGGGTTGTGGAAGAGAAGTACTATTCTTCCAGACTGATTGAAAGAGACCAATTGTTTGGCATTTTGAATCCTAGGAAGTTCTTACTTACAATGGGTTCACACCACAGGAATGGATTAAGTTATATTTTTCTGGAATATATACAACTTAAAACAATCAAATTGAATAAGTATTACATGTTGAATTGAATTGTATTGAGGAAGTGGTTGTATTTTCTGTGGTTGAAAGCATGATCCAGACATGGGTGAGGAAGGTCTAGATAAGGCTAATGTCTGGGGAAATGGAGAGAAGTACTCACATTTGCACTCCATGGCTCCCAAATAGAAACGGGTCATGGTTGATCACTTCTTACTCCAAGGTCTTAGGGTTTTCTGCTCAGAGGAAGATCAGGATTACTAATTAACTAGCAATTCTGATTCTGGGAAATTAAAGCTGGACAGTCACTTGCATTTGAAAACCATTACCATTTTCTTGATAGGCCTGTTTCCAGCCCAGTAAATAGTTACCGAGGCTGTGGTTGCTCCACTTGGACTGTGCTCCCCTGCTTTATTGCCGGGCCACCGTGAAGAGAGAACGGGAGCTGCGGCAGGAGGTATGTCGATGAAATCTGTATGTTCTGTGTACTCTGTGCATGCAGGTGTGTGTGAATTTGTGCTGTTCTCCTTTAGTTAAAATGTCCTTTTAAACACAGACAAAAATCAACAAAATAAGTCAACAACAAACCAAAAAAATCATGAAGTGTACACACATAAAACAAAATCCAATTCATTTATCTTTTTTCTTTTGGGATAAGGGGTGATGATTCCTGCCTCCATGGCTGGATCCACAAGCTCGATTGTAGCTCAGCCTGTGTCTTCGTGTGTGTGGTCATGGTGTGATGGATGATTCAACATCGGGTCTAAGGTAGCAGGATGAAATTCCTTCTGATTCAGAATATGGGAGCGTGAGAGAAAGAAGAATTGGGGATTGAAATTATTTAGGGCCATTCCTTCTATTTCCACATGACTGCCATTCCAGATACCACTTCTTTCCCTTCAAAATCTCCTTCCAAACTTTGCATACATCTCTCCCCTCCCCCTGTCCCTACCACATATCAATGCAAATTCACATCTCAATATTTCCCCACACACACCCCTTACACTCTTTCCTAAAATAATTATTTTCATGCAAATACAGTAGAAGTGCCAAGGGGAAGAGGGGAAGATGTTTGGGTTGTTGCTTGTAAAACTTAAAAAAGTAAAAATTAAATGTGGGTCCTCATTAGTAGCTAGAGTCTAGTTAAACACATGTAGGCATTTCTTTTTAGACTGTCCATTGAAGTGGGAAAATATAGCTACTATTAGAGAAAGGGGGAGAAGGCCAGATTGTTCCCTATGGGTCTCATCAGAAAAGGTTATTAGTGAGCATATAGTGTATGGGGTCTGAAGAGTGACTTTAATGGCTCTGTGAGGACATCCTGGTTTCTAAACTGTCTGTTGGTCCAGTGTTGTGGTGTAAAACAGTGAGTGTACTGTGTGCGTGAACAGGGAGGGAGGGATGGAGAGGTAGGGGCTCCTTGGCTTGCTCGTCTGGGTAGGGCCAAAGTGCTATCAGGGACCAAATGAAATAATGGTATCTTGAACCACAAATTAAAGACAGCTCATTGCTGTTTCATTCACATCTACATGAGATGCCAGTGATACTTTATTATCAAGCATTCCCTCAGAAATGAATTCAGATCAGCTCATAAGATTACAAACTGCTCCATAACATGGAATACTTAGTAATAGATGGACCTAAAATAAGAAAGTTTTGATTTAAAATTGGAAGAGGAGGTGGCTGTGAATGTGGTGAGAAAGATGGCACGCATCATGGCGCGCTGGAGTCATAGATGGCCCTAGCTGTCTCTTAGAGGTGATGCCTTTGTGATTCAGATGAAGAAAATGAGGCCCAGAGCTGTTAAATGTTTTTTCCAAGGACACACAGCTGAATAGGATCAGAGCTGACTTATCTTAGTTTGCCAGGGCTGCGATAATAAAATACTACAAACTGGTGGGCTTAAACAACAGGAATTTATTGACACAGTTTGGAGGCTAGAAGCGTAAGAGTGAGGAGTCAGCAGTCCATGCCTTCTTGGAAGTCTATAATATTCTGGTGGTAGCTTGTTGGCAATCAATCTCTGCCTCTGTCACATGGTAATCTATCACTTTCTGAAATCTCCTTCTGTGGCTTATACTTCCATGTCCAAATTTCTTTGCTTCATTATAGAAACTCCGATCGTAACAGATTAAGCCCACTCTGATTCAGTTTGATTTCCTCTTAATAGGATCTTCAAAGACCCTATTTACAAATGAATTCATGCCCGCAGGACTGGGGGCTCGGACTTGAACATGTCTTTATTGGGGACATGATCCGATATACCACATGACTCTCAGATCTCTGTATTTTAATGTGGCCAGACTTGCAGAAAATGTCATTTGTTATTTTGTTTCTTCCCATTCTCTAAGTAGCTGGGAGACAATGGTTAGATCTCTAAACACATACAGCTATTGGTTATAATGCAGGATAGAAGACTGCCAATTATCCACATTTTCCAGATTAATTTAGACAGCCGTATCAAGAATTTGGATCTCCAGGTGGTCTGGGTAATATGGCTTCTCTGTCAATTTTAACTAAATAGCAATGATAGCAACAGGAAAATGAGTTCTTGCCACTATTCATGTAACCATATAATTCAAGAGGAAAAAAATACTCTTGGAGCTTGCACAATTATGTACAGTAATAATTCTTACCTTTTCAGGGAGATTTCCCCTGACCAACCTAATCAAAATCATAACCCTCACCCCATACTCCTCATCTTTTTACCTTACTTTAATTTTCTCTATATCACTTATCACAATCTAACATACTATATTTTATTTATTTTGTTTATTATCTCTTTTTTCTATCCACAAGAATATAAATCCCAGGAAGCAGGGATTTTTTATCTGTTTTGTTCATTATTCTATATCCAATTCCTAAAAGAGTGGCTATCATAAGAGCTTAATAAATAAATAATGAATGAATGAATAAATAAACTGCAGTCAGATCTCCCAGTTCTCCAAAGACATATCATTGATAACTGGATTATGAATAAACATGAGAAATAAGGTGCATCAGTAGCTTGTTATCTTGAGTTTTGAAGAGAAATTAAAACAGTGCTGAGGGCCATGAACTCAAAATGAATTAATGACTACAGATGCTTACAAAAACACTTTGACATCCCCAAGCTGCCATGTTGTGGAATTTTTGTTTCCTTTTCTTCCACAAGCTTTCTAATACCATAGTTATCTTCGGAAGGATGGAAACACCTCCTGTATATCCTAACACCCCTTAATTTAGAAACCATTATTATTCATGGTTATAAAAGTTTTCTGCATTTGCATTACTTTGTGGAAGATGATGGAATGTCCAAGTTAGGAGAAACGGCTCTAGATTCAGATTGCCTGGGTTGAAGCCTGGTTCTGCCGCTAAGTAGGTCTGAACCTTTGGCAACCTGACCTCTAAAAGTCTCAGTTTAATGTGTGAAACGGAGATATTAACAGTCCCAGATCATAAGGTGGTTGCGAGAACTAAATGAAATAATGCATAGGAAGTGCTTAGTTTAGTACCATGTACATTCTAAGACTCAGTCAGTAAACTAGATAGTGTTTGATGAAACTAAAATCTCAGTAAAAACCTAAATTGGTATACAACATATTACACTGGTTATTTGACTTTGATGAAGCTTAGTTTCCTCATCTGTAAAGTGAGGATAGTAGCAGTAACTAGGTTGGGATATATGAGGATTGCATCTGGCAAAGTATGTAAACCTTTTCACATATTAGCTCTATTATTGTTATCCATGATTATCATTACCTTTAAATTCTGACATCCAGTTTTATGTTTGTCATATAAAAAAGAATATTGAAAAGTTGTTGATAGATTACAAGTAGCAGTTTTAAAAATCTTTTTCTATTGTTTTCCTTTAAAAGCAGCTAAAACTGTTTAAATTACTTCCTTTTGTTATTTATCATTTGTCATTTTCCTTGATCTCAGTTTTTCCTAAATTGCATTCTCAATTGAGATAGTCTGTGTCACCATTAAAGTCCCTGTAATCTGGGAAGTAAGGTCAATGAGATGACGCTAAGGAGGTATTTTTTTTTCTTAAGATTTAAGGCAATGCTTCTCTTCTATAGTTAGAAAAGAGTTACATTGTTCCATAGAATAGGTAACTATAATTGAATATATGAAACAAAAGAACTTTTGCTAAAAGGCAAGTCAGTTTTTAAAATGCAGATGATGTTTTATTCAAAACTCATATTTATCCATGTTTATTAATTCTCGATTGCTGCATAACAAATTACTCCAAAAATTAGCAGCTTAGAACAGCAAGTTTATCACACAGTTTCTGTGGGTTAAGAATATGGGAGTGGCTTGGCTGGGTGGTTCAGGTTCAGGGTCTTTCGAGAGGCTGCACAGTCAAAATGTTGGCCAGGCCTGCAGCCATCTGAAGGCTTGGCTGGGCCTAGAGGATGTGTTTTCAGGAGGCTCCCTCACGCAGCTGTTAGCAGAAAGTCTCAGTTCCTTCCTGACTGTTAGACCGTTCCATTGGCTTCCTGAGTGTTCTTACAACATGGCAGCTGGCTTGCCCAGAGAGAGTGAGCTAAAAGAAAGAGCAGGGAAGAAGCTGCAGAGGTTTTTAGGACTTAGCCTTGGATGTCAGACACCATTCTTCTTCCACATTCTATTTGTTAGAAGTGAGTCACTAAGTCTGGCCTACCCAAAAGCAGTAGGTAGCAGTGGGAGGTTGGCTTCATCTCTTAAAGGAGGGAGTATCAAAGAATGTCTAGGCATTTAAAAAAAAGTCAACATACCATGATTTTAAACAGTATTGAACTTCATTTTAGTTCACATGTTCACCTAGTCACCTCTCTAAAATATTTAAGCTGTTCTCAAATTTTTGAGAACAGGCCTGCAGCCATCTGAAGGCTTGACTGGGCTTAGAGGATCTGGTTTCATGTAATACTGCAGCAATGAAAAACCTTTGATTGTACAAAGGCTCTTGTACCTTTAACCTATGTGTCCCACATGGGTTAAATTTCTACGGATGGAATTGTGGGGTGTGGCTTTGAATAACGTTTGAAGCTTTATGGATATCAGAATATCATGTTAAAGCTAATCCATTCCTGTGGTTATGAAGGAGTTGGTATCGCAGGCTCTCAGGCTCTAAGAGATTCAGAGAGGGATGAGACATGCTCACTCACTGCCCTCAAATAGCTTCAAAGTTAGTAGCAGAAGACAGAATTTTCTGTTATAAACAGACACAGATAAAATGCTTTGGAGCAAGAGAGGGAAAGAGGATTATTAATTCGAGTTTGGACTGAAAGAATATGATTATGGTGAGTGGGAATGGGAGAGGGTATGTGCTTTGATTGGTTGTGAAAAGCAGAGTACCATTGGAGCACAGACTGGGAGCAAGCTTCAGTTCTACTCTTTCTCTATGATGGTTACGTTTTATACCTCTTCTGAACCTCTCTTTCCTCACTTGTAAAAATGGGGATCAACAATGCCTGCATTTCAGGGTTATAAAGATGAGTAGTCAAGCCTGGACAATGCCTGCACACAGCGCATCATAGAGGCTCAAAAAAAATTAGATATGATGGTTGAGAATTAGATTGTAGATGATGCCATTTAGTCTCACAAGCAATAGGAAGCCATTGCAAGCTTGTGAGGCCTGGAAACTAATGATCTCATTCATATAGATTATTCTGCTACCTCTGCTCTATCCTCGCATCTTCCTTTACTTCAAATTTTTCATTATTTCTTATTCTGGATGCTGCTAATGTACAATCTCCTATAACCTAAGGAGATACAGGAGGCTAAATAGATCAATGAACCTTACTTCAGAAATCATTCCTTTGTACCACCCAACCTGATAATGGCTCTGTTTGCTTCTTTAGAGTAAAGGATATAGATTTTATATGGCCCCAAGATCAAATTCTCCCTTAATTCTGGCTTATGTGTTGATTGTGAAAATTTGACTTGATGTAGGCATGATTTGGGGGTAGCTGGTTTCTATATTGCCATATGGTTTTAAACACTTTTACACATTTCCAGAGAAGTGCTATATTTATGTCCATAGATATACATTCTCACACGAAATATGGAAAACTGAGTATATCCTTATCTAATAGGCAGTAAAGCCATGAGAATAATACCTTAAGTGGAAGTCAGGACAACTAATTGTCCCATTGACTTGTCCTGAATCTTGAGTAAACACCACACCTTAGTTCTTCTATGTGGAAGATGGGAATAATAAGCTTTGCTATTCTTTCATCTCAGTCTTGTTGCAGTTGAGTTCTCAGAGCTTAGCCAAGGCAATGAAATGAAATATTGTTTTCATTTTCAAACACAGTAAATGTTACCTAAAAAAACTTTTGGAATTTGGCAGAAGTGATCAAAGGATATGTTTTAGTTAATGTTTGAGAAAGAATGCAGAATATTGGCCTGCAAAGGACAAGCCTTTTAAAAAATGATGGTAGTAGGTCAGAAGAAGATGGGGGGTAAGAGAAAAGGCATTAGCTAACTTCATTGCTATCTGGTGATACCATGGTGAAGACATGTGGTAAGCAAGAGGAGAGATTATGTCATTGACTAGTGATGAAGAATAATGCCACTGTTCAGTTCAAAATCAAAATTGTCCCTCACAAAAGAAACAGTCCTATAATGAGGTCACTGAAGGAGATTTCTAGAAAGGAATGGGCGTGAAGCACAATCCTCATTGTAGTTTGTGTGTGGTGGTTAATTTAGTGGCAAGAAAGAATCTTAAATTTGATTTGTTTCTTCCTAAAGACTAGGGGAGTCTGTACCAGTTTAGGTGATTGACAAACCCCATGGTCCTGAATTTACTAGTTGTCAGTTCTCCTTCTCTGTAAGTCCTTGCCTCTGTATTAATCACAATACTCACCCTTAGATGTGTGGTGGTTTATTTCTTCATTTGAACATTTGCTATGCTTCTTTATTCCATACTTGGACAGTTACCCAATAAAGCTAATGAAATCAGGATATCTGTTTTAGCTTGTAAACTGCTGGAATGCAATATACTAGAAATTGAATGGCTTTTAAAAAGGGAATTTATTAGGTTGCAAGTTTACATTCTAAGACTGTGAAAATGTCCAAATTAAGGCAAGGCTATAAAAATGTTCAAGCTAAGGCACCCAGGGAAAGATACTTTGGCTCAAGAAGGCTGATGACGTTGGGAGTTTCTTTCTCAGCTGCAAAGGCACTGGGTGGCGTCTGCTAGTTTCCTGACCTGGCTCCTTGTATCATGAAGTTTCCCCAGGGGCATATTCCTTCTTGTCTCCATTGGTCTCTGGCTTTGTGGGCATTGTTAGTTCTGAAGCTTTGTCAAAATGATTCCTTCTTAAAGGGCTCCAGTGAGCAACCCCCCCCTCCTCCCTTGAATGGGTAGAGACACATCTCCATGGAGATCATCTAATAAAAGTTACTACCCACAGTTGGGAGGGTCACATCTCTATGGAAACAATAAAAAAGATCCTACCCAGGAATACTGAATAAGGATTAAAGAACTTGGATTTTCTGGGGGTACACAACAGATTCAAACTGGCACACCATCCCTCTGAGCAGTTCAGCTGATCTGTGGGCACAGGTTTCCCAACCAAGGAAAGATTGAATGAGAGGGTGTGGATGACTCTACCTAAGCCTTTCTCATTTATTAGAAAGAATGCAAAAGCCTAATTGATGGTGGATCTTTGTATATAAAGGATATAGTGTTAGATTTTGAACTCTGTGAATCTTATTTGAGCCTTTTCTACACTGCTTTAGGGATCCCGAGTGCTTTTGAAGTTTAGACACTACCTAGATATTTGAAAATATTAAGGAGCATATTGTTGATATCTTAGGTGTGATAATAGTATTTTGTCCGTTTTCTGTAAAATTGCCTATTTCTTAAAGCAACATAGTTAAATATTTTCAGATTAAAAGATAAGAGATATGAAAGTTGTTTCAAAATGATCTGGGGATAGGGAGAGAAGCAGGTAAGAATACAGACAAAATAAATCGGGCCATGGGGTAATACTTTTCGAATCTATATGATGAGTACATTGGAATTTATGATACTCTTCATCCTATTTATGTGTACAAGTGAGATTTTCTTTTAAAAATTTGATAGCTTGTATATTAAATATTATAGGATATTTAACTGCCTTCTCTTTTCTATAGATGGCAAGAAAGAAAATGAAACAGTTAACCACTTTGGAGATTATGCTCAGTGTTCTTCTGGTTGTGTTGTTTATTATCATGATTCCCCTTATCGTGCTTTCAAACCAAGATTCTTCAGAATCAAAAGGTAACAACAAACTTTGGTGTTCTCTGTCTATAAATTTTATCAGAATAAAACCCTCATCAGTGGCAGGAAAGTAGTGCTTCTGTGTTCATTGGTGTTGGGTGTTTATGGATTGTATGTGTGTGATGTACGTGTGTTCAGTAGCACTTCACTAAAACCGTGATGCCTCCATAGATGCTCATCATAAGTTCTGACACTCATTTCCCAATTTAATTAGAATTGTGCTAATTCACATTTGAAATATATTTTTAAATTTCATTGAATAACCCTAATCTGTTGATAATTAACAATACTCTCTTATGAAAGACAATCAAATAAGTATATGATCAATTAACTTATTTGGGGCCAAAATTTGTCTTTTTTTAAATATCTGATTATTTTAGTAAAAACTTTATTGAATTTTTTTATTCCAAGAGGGCCTGGATTGTGCTGAATTACCCATGATCTCTTATCTGGTTCATGTAGGAGCAGCTTCCTAAGTGAACCAGGCAGGAAAGAAAAGGGTTGGTCTGTGGCTAGAGGAAAACATTCTCTGCTCCTTCTATCCTACTCCAGCCACAGCAATTTATACTTTTAGTGGGAACTGAAATTAGACAATTTCAAAGGTTGTTCAACTCCTAAAATTCTGTGGTACTAAAGAAGGAACTAAAAGCTGCATGCAGAAACTGGCAGAAATATGGAGTTCTTTTAATCCACCCTTTTGGAATTGGAAACCATCATGAAAATAAAACAAATTAAAAGTCTCATTGTTTTGTCTTAAAATTGTTATTAATTTATTGTAGAGTATCTTAAAGAAAATGTACTTCTTTGTTTTAGAATGGAATAAATGTTCAGATTTTAAAATTTGAAATCAAAGTTCTCTAATCCTAAAGTACAATCTAGCTACCAGTTTCTAGATTGGTGGGATTGTTTTACATTTTGCTGTCATGAGACCTTACAGTTACACAGAAATGTGATCATTTACAAATGTTCCTTGTGGAGAGATTGGCTGGTGTCCGGCTGGAATGTTGAGGTTACTCTGATTAGAACAGTAACATTTAAGGCCACAACATATACTGCATAAGCTCTATGGACAAAGCATAGTCTGAACTAGGTGCAGGGGTGGAAATAAATGACTAGAGCAAAGACCAATAATTTTTTTCTGTGAAGAACCAGATAGTAAATATTTTAGACTTTGAGGGCCTTATCATGCCTGTTAAAACTACTTAAATTTGCTTCTGTAGCAGGAAAACAGTTATAGATACTATGTAGATAAATGGGCATGGCTATGTTCCAACAATATTTTATTTAAAGAAACAAGCTGCACTCAAGTTTGCTGGCTTCTTGACTATAGGAAAGACACTTGGTTTCCACCTTGGTGAACTTGGTTTAGTCAAACTCCTGGTTCTTGTATGTATTATCTCACAGGGAAGGGGCTTGGGGGTAGAAGGAGGTGATACAGGTATACAAAGGTGAGTACAATGATAAAGAACAAAATGGAGCTCTATAAAGTGAGTGACTAAATTCTGAAGACATCAGAATGAAGCCCAATCAGAAGTTGTGTTTATATAATCAGAGGTATTAAGATTTTAAATCTGCTAATGGTCAATTTATGTTTGCTTTTTATGTGGTAGCTCCAGATCCAGGGACAACGGATACCCCCCCTAATTCTGCTGAGTGCCCAGTGGTCCATGAATTCGAACGGATAAACTGTATCCCTGATCAGCCACCAACAAAGGTTTGAGATATGGGTCTTGCTTTCATTTAAAGATTTTATGGGATTCAGCAGGGTGGGTGTTTTAGTTTATATGCTGCCAGAGTGCAATATACCAGAAAAAGAACAGCTTTTAGAAGGGGAGTTTATTAAGTTGTGCGTTTACAGTTCTAAGGTCATGAAAATGTCCAAACTAAGGCATCCAGGAAAATATACCCTAATTCAAGAAAGGCTGATGGGTCCAGAACACTTCTGTCAGCTGGAAAACGTGTGGTAACTTCTGCTAGCTTTCTCTCCTGGCTTTTTGTTTCACAAGGATTCCTTGGGGGTATTATCCTCTTGCATCTCCAAAGGTCTCTGGCTGTGTGGGCTCTGTGGGTTATGTTTGCTCTAAAGCTGTTTCCAAAATGGTTCCCTCTTAAAGGGCTTCAGTAAGCAACCCCACCTTCAGTGGGTGGAGACACATCTCCATGGAAACCATCTAATCAAAATTACCACCCATAATTGGGTGGGTCACATCTTCACAGAAACAATAAAAAGATCCCACCCAGCATTATGGGAATAATGAGGATTAAAGGACATGGCTTCCCTGGGGCACACAACAGATTCAAAGGGGTTTCTGTTCCTTTGTTTTTTTCTATTTGTAACTGCCAGAGTGTTGTTTGTATTGCAGCCACTTAAAACTAAGACATCATAATTCTGCATCCTTGCTTGTATGGCAGTGCAACTTGGGGAGAAGAAAAGCTGAAAAATTTGCTTGGGTGTAAGGCTGATAAATTTAGCAAATACAAACACAAGCCACCTTGTTCAGTTTGAATTTCAGATACACAATGTATAAGTTTTTAGTATAAGTATTTCCCGTGCAGATTTGGGGCTAACTTATACTAAAAAGTATTTTCATTTCATCTGGCAACCCCACTTGGTTTACTTATTTTCTCTGACTCTCTCACTGCCTCTTGTTCTTGTACTCTCTCCATCTCTCCTTCAGCTTTCAGAATTCCAAAATTATCTAGGCTTTACAATAAAAGGTTATGCAATACGTAAAACATGATTTTAAAAAAGAACAACATTTCAAGAGTCATATAGTGAAAAGAAGATTAACAAATCCCAGATTAAAAAGGGAGCAGGCATCTGAACATTTACGTGAGTGCTTCTTGATTATCAGAGGAAGTTCAGCTGAATATCATGATTATAAAGTACCTTGCATGCAGCATATCAGTCACTTTTCACTTTGAGAAGGATATCTGAATGAAAAAACAAATGCAGCCTTCTGAGTGAAGTCCACTGATATAAAATGGCCCGTTTGTATTAGGCAGTTAAAGAGGCTATCTGCATGTGATAGTTGGGCACGTGGACCTTCTCACATTTCTTTCCATAGCTAGTACACTGGCATAATCTATGATGTCTGTGACAGTTGCTGTTTTGGTTTATCTAAAGGTCTTATATACCAAGAGTTTTCTTTCCTGTTAGATGATAAATCTGCCTTTGTGCATTACTTTTCTTGGAGGTGTGGGATGAGTACAAAAGGAAGGGGCATCGGATGCGTCATTGTGACTAAACTATGCAGAGATATAGAAATGAGTAAAGACAGAGAAATGGGTAAGAAGTGAAATCTCAATCAGAAAGCATGCCATTTCCAAATGTCCAGATGTTTGCTGTCTAGCAGCCCAAATTCTGGTAATTGACTTGATTTTTCCCTTTCTGCATTGGTAGTTTATTATTGGGTAGGTCATGTTGATGGACGAGCAAGGAGGCCAATATGAATGGAATAATATGAGAGGAGGGAAGAACAGTAGGAGATGAGATCATTGAGGAAATGGCATATATTGGGAAGTGAGGTGCATATCTTGTAGGATCAATGAGTAGTTCTAAGAACATGCATTATCAGTTAATCGGAATACTTGATTAACCACTGAGATGCCCTGATTATAAGTAAAATGAGGAGTTCAGAAATGAGATAGACCATTGCAAACCTGGGAAGAATCAATTTTACTACTAGGAGATGGAACTTTGAGCCTTGAGGAGAAGGCCAAAGGGAAGATAAGGGCATGCCTGTAAGAAAGGCTCATGTGGGCAAAGTTACAGAGATGGGACTTGTGGAAAGTAGGAATTGCTTTGAACTGTGCCTTTGCTATTGACTAAAATGGCATAGATGCTAGTCAAGGAGAACTAAGGGAGAAAAGAGAGAAAAGATGAAAGACCATGCATAGAAGTGATGGGCTAGGATTGGAGAGAGCTGAAAATTAAGTCCAAGAAGGGAACCAGATGAGATAAGTAGCTTGGAGTAGAGAAAATGCCTAGGAACTGCAGGTTGGAGCAGAGTTACGAGCCAAAACTAGTCAGGAAGTCCAGAGGCTGTATTGAAAGTAAGAGAGTATGGTCATATTGGTAGGTACTTAAGGATCAGGAAGCTTTCAGAACAGGACAAAGTAGTGCCCTGACCATCTGTTAGGGCACAAAAGGGCATTAGCCTAGGGAGCAAGCCTGATGAGGCAGGAAGGAATCCCAGAGTTACACCAATTTACCTTACCAAGACTACTGTAGTATGCAATCTCCTTCATCTGACATCTTGTCTTGATTGGAATGAACATGGCCTTCCCTTGGCTTAATGATGAGGTTTCCTGCCTTGGAGTAGAGAGCAGTTAGGCTTAACAGAGAATGTGGGTTCAGATTTTGGAAAATCTTGGAAGTCTGGTAAAGAAGCTTAGTTTTAATGTGGTACACAGCAGCAGGGGACAGGCATTAAGGGCTGAAGGCAGTCATGTAATGGAAAAAAAAAAGGAGAGAATGAAATATTTAGGAATAAAAGTGAAACAACGAAGAGGAAGGAGGAAAAAAATGGTTCTGTACCCGTCCAAATGTTAGGAGGAAAAAAATGGTTCTGTACCAGTCCAAATGTTAGAAAGTTTAGCATTTTGGGTTATGGTTCAATTAAAACAAATATTTTTCTTGTTATACAGTCTACTATGAGAGATAAGCCAAGTAATATAAAATGAAATAAAATCAGTAAGATATAAAAGATTTTATATCTTCATATTTTATAGCATAAAATAAAATCAGTAAGATTAAAAGAAATACTATTGGAATCATAAAGTAGAAGAGATTGTTATCAGGGAGAAGGTAATAGTCTGGGATTAAGGATAAGTAGGATTTTCACAGAGTTGAGGGTGTATGGAAAAAAATTCAAGATAAAAGAGACAATGTAAACAAAGTTAAGAAGAGGAAATTGTGGGGCATATACATGACATAGTGAATGGTCCCATATGACTAAGATAGAAGATGACATTTAAGATTGTAAGGTAACTTCAAATGTGATGGTAGAGGACTGTTAGTGTGCTGCTTTGTCAATAGGAATGGAAAGTTCTGATCTACATATATTGTACCTAAATTGGATGTTTGGTGTTCTAGATTTACAGAAAGAGTTGAGCCACACTATTTTTTGCTCTGTTTTGTTCCTGTCATATTGTGGTGGGAAACTAGTTACATATCAGCCCACCAAGAACCACACCCCATTTTATTATTGGTCACTGGTGAACTTCAGTATCATTACTGCTTCAGTAATCTATCTTTGGTTTTTATGCTGACCCTTCAATAAATGCTGGGTTATCAAGATTGTATGTAGTTCAATAAATAACCTTTGACTTTTCCTACAAGTTGCTTCCAAAAGAATTAGTCTATGACCCTGATGCATTTTCATCTGCATGCTCCTTTTTCTCTCATCCAGACAGAAATACTCTGGGAGCACTTTCTAGACTGTATTTCCTCACAGAAAGTGTATTTTAGGCATTTTGTTGCATTTGTAAGTACCCTGGAAATTATATGCTGATACAGACTGTTGCTGAAAGGATAAGCCTATGGATAATGATGTATTTATATAATGTACATACTAAGGAGAGGTATGCAGCTGTGTGAAGAAGGAGGATGCAAAGAATTATGAACATAGTCTGGTTGGCAGAAGGTTCAGGTATTCAGGCAACTGCTATGCCACTATCACTCCTATTTCCTTCTCTCCCCTAGGATTATGTAGAGGACTAATAGTGTAAATTTCTCCACAGATTCTTGGTCACAGATTCCACTGTCTCCTTGCTCCCAATAATGGGAGAAGGTCCTGTATGCAGGACAGAATAAAGTAATGTTCCAAACTATCATGAATCATTCTGGGAGATTTCTCTCGAGAGAATGGAGCTCTAGGAGTCTGTTACCCAGGTCTTAGAAAAATAATGACTTAGCTAAAGCTCCGGTCTTAGTATTTAGTTTCAGGGCAGCTGCTGGTTTCAGGGCATCTTCACTTGGATGTCTCACTATCATATCTGGCTCAACCTAGTTAAACTGAGTTCATGATTTCTTCACCATTCTGCTTTCCTTTCTCAGCTATCATATTTGTAAGTGGTTCTATTAGTTTTTAGGCTCTGAGACAGAAATATAAGAACCTTTGCATGACTTTTCCCTTCAATCCCTTACGCCAGAGTATCATGTATTTTATGACATTTTCCTTATTTTCCAGAATAAGTACATTTTCCTTCATGTTGAAAAGAATTTTGGTGAACTTATGAAGTGTTTTAAATCTGTTTTTTCATATTTTTTAGATATGATTATTATAGCCTTCTTGTTAAACAAATATGAAGCTTGAAAAATGTTGAATTTGGAAATCAAATTATAGGAAAAATTGAGAAAATAGGTCATTCTTCATTGTTCTCTCCTTGATTTTGATTTTCTTTCCACAAAACCCTCAATTTCTTTAAAAAAATATTAGTCAATGGTTAAGATATGCAATACTATATAACCACTATCCAGCATTAAGTAAAAAAGCCCTTGTTTACACCTGCTGAATCACCTTTCCCCCATCTTTTTTAGTGGTAACCAGTCTTCTGAAGTTGGTATTTGTCATGCATTTCTTTAAATAATAGCCTATAAGCAAAACACACTTTTTTGCATTTTATCACTCAATATTTTGAATTTTATCTATGTTGATATTTGCATCTCTACTTCATTTGTGTTCACAGTTTGTAAATTGTCAAACAGCATAGAAGAATCTTCCTTTCTGCAGTTAATTGAAATTTAGGGTGTTTCGAATATTTTGCAATTACAACATGGTTCTGAATATTTTCTTTGCATGTGTGTGAAATTGGGTATATATTGTCAAGTTTACCAGATATTAAAAAATTGATCTCCAAAGTGGCTGTACTAATTTACCATTCGACCATCATTCTCTACATCCTCAACTCACTAGGAATTGACAGTTTCTTCAAATTTTGCCATTTTGATGATTATAAAATAGTATCCCATTGTGGTTTTAGTGCTCATTTTCCTTAATGCTCATTAAGTGATAAAATGCAAAAAAGTGTGTTTTACTTATAGGCTATTATTTAAAGAAATGCATGACAAATACCGACTTCAGAACATCTTTCATATATATCTTTTTACTTATTTCTCTGTAAAGTTCCTGTTCCTGTTTTTGCCCAATTTTATATTGAGGTACTCGCCTTTATCTTTTTTATTTATACAAGTTTCTTGTTTGTGTTATTCTGGATTCTAATTCTTATTTTAATCACATATGATGCAAATATTTTCTGCTATGAGACTGGGTTTATCTATTTTATGTTGTCCTGATGATCAGAAATTTTATACATTTAAGTAACCAATTTTATCAACCTTTGTAGCTTGTTTGGGCATTGATATATTCCTGAGTTATGTCATAGCTCAAAAGCAGTTCCAGGAGGATTAGAGCCTTCAACACACATACCTCCACAAATGTTATAACTTTAAGAAGAAAATAAAGTAATTAATGTAATAATAATTAACTCGATTATTGTAACTTTTTCCTTTTTCTTGATTTCATACATAAACAACGACAATTTGGCTTCATGAATTCCAGTCATAATATTTTTTTCTTGTCCTTCTGTTTTGTTAATATCATATATATATATATATATATATACATAATGTGTGTGTGTATTTTCCTAATGCAATTTTACTGAGACGTATTTTCAAATACCGTAAAATTTATCTTAAGTATGCAATCAGTAGATCACAGTATCATCACATATGTGTTCATAGCTGTAATCAATTTTCAAAAATTTTATATTTTCAATTATGAGCAGTGATAGCCACAAATATCGTACTCTTTTTCATGATTTTAAAGCAAATATTTCTAACATTTCTCCATTTAGCATATTGTGTATAGGTTTTTGGCAGCTGTCCATTATCAGACTAAGGAATTTACTGTTTATTCTTAGTTTGCTAAGAATTTTATCATGAATAAATTTATCACAAATGAATTTGATCAAATGCTTTCACTATTTAAATGATAGTATATGGTATACTTCCTTGATAGTATATGGTGTACTTCCTTCAAAAAATTATTGTGATAAACTACACTAGTGGGTTTACTAATATTAAACAATCCCTGTATTTCTGGAAGAAATATTTACCTCTTGGTTGTTATTTATTTACTTAATATGTTCCTGATTTTTGTTGTTAATGTTGATGTGGGTGGTTTTTCAGATTTTGCATTTATGTTTATAAGTAAGCCAGGGCACTAGTTTTCTTTTCTCTTTCACAACTGGTTTTGATATAAAAAGTATACTAGCCTTATCAAAAACTTTGGAGAGTCTTCACCTTTGTTTCCTCCTCTCTATTTCTTTTAAGTCTTAAAAAGCATTGCAGAGTTCTGGGACAAACTGATTCAGAAGACTTGGAATAGGGCTGACTTTATTAGGTCTCAAACAGTGTCGCCACTGTCTGGTTTCTCTCCATCTCTGAGTTCATCTCAGCTCTTCTTTTTGTGTTGCTTCAGTTGGATATTTCTATCTCTTTATATCTATATATGTAACATCCGCTATATAAAATGATTTAATTATATATATATATATAGTAATTATATAGAGTATCTTTACTTTTGTCTACCTTATCACAGAAGGCACTCTTTAAAAATATTTCGTTATGTAGTATCTTTTTCAATTTCAACTTGTAATTCTTTAAATTTTTCCGTATATATTCTGAGTCTTTATTAAGTGCATATCAAATTTGAGCTGTGATATTCTCCTCATGAATTGAACCCTTTATCATCATGTGGTAATTTGGTGTCTCCTTAATAATACTTTTCTTACTTAGTCTTTTTGTCTTATTATGAATACAGCTATACTAGCTTTTGGTTAACATTCTCCTGACACATCTGTTTTCTTACTTTTTTACCTTCAGTGCTTCTGTGAGCACAAGTTTTGAATAGCCTCCCATAAGCAGCTTTTAGCTGGATTTATTTATTTAAATACAATCTGACTATCTTTGCCTTTTAATTATTTAAACCATGTGATAATTGACACATTTAAAACTTTTCCTAAGACCTCATTTTGTGTTTTTTTGTTTCACGTGTGCAGGCACAGGAAACGATCCCTGGTTTCCGGCATGGCAGGGGAGAACTCTGCCACTGAGCCACTGTTGCCCACCCTTTCCTTATTTTTTGGATTATAGATTTTCTCCCCTACTTTTTCTATCAATACGGTTTTGGAAATTACGTACTCTATATTATTTTGATAGTTTCTCTTAAATTTTAATTCTTATATCCAACTTAAAGGGACATTTTGGGTCTTGGGCCTAAATCTTTCTTTTTTGTGCTTCATCCTATTTGTGTCATTTTTCACAGCTTCTTGCTAAAATTATTTTCCTAGATTTCACATAAGTCTTGCTCTCTTTTTTGATTGGTCATACAAGGTGTTTATAAATGTTAAAATAATTGAGTAGATTGAAATACTAGCAATCAATGAAAGGAAGTGGTAAAGGGTATAGGAAAAATAGGGGGAACAAAGGTTAAAATATATGGGGTAGATGGAAATACTAGTGGTCAGTGAGAGGGAGGGGTGAGGGGTATGGTATGTATGAGTTTTTTTTTTTTTTCTTTTTATTTCTTTTTCTGGAGTGATGCAAATGTTCTAAAAAATGGTCATGGTGATGAATATACAACTATGTAATGATATTGTGAGTCATTGATTATATACCAGGAATGGAATGTTCATATATTAAGAATGTTCATATTTATATGTTTTGTCAATAAAAATATTTTAAAAAGTGTTTATTTATACCTTCTTACACTTCTCGTCATGCTTCTCATAATTTCTTAGCTCCACTAGAGGAGCTGATATTTTCAAATTGGCCATTAAGTCTTGGTTTTCCTTGCTGCTTTGGCTACACTGATCTTTGCCCCTTCTAGTTCAATGAATAAATGACTAAGCTCCAGGAAGCATACAGTAGTCATTCTGTTTAACACCATTTCAACACCTGTTATATGGCGGTTTCATCTGAGTAGGTTTTGAAAGGAAAAAAACAAAACTAAACTGCTGATTGCAGTTGAGTTCACAGTGAATCCTGATCCCACAGCCATATAAACCAAAAATGGATGTGGTTTTTCATCTTTAATATTGGCCTTGCAAAAAATTAGTGTTTGACTAAAATCAAATTATTCAGATATTGAGTAAATATTTTTTGAGTCTTATCTTTTGCAAAGCATTGCTGTATCCTACTGAAAATGTGCTTAGCAAACCATCAATCCAGAGGATAGAAAGAAGGAAATGGATAACCAAGAAAACTAGGCTCTGGTGTATGCTTTCCTAATAGCTAACTTCATATCCTTTGGCAAGTAATTTCACCTCTGTGAGCCTTTACCTTTTTGGGTATCAACTCATCTGTAAAATGATGTGGCTTGCTTCTCCCAGTCTGAGGGCTCCAACAGGGAGTGTGAGCAAATTGAAAGTCACAGTCTTTCTCTAATCTAATCTTGGAAGTGACAGCCCATTATTTTTGCTGTATTCTTTAATTAGAAATCTCTGGGTCCAACCCACTTTCAAGGGGAGAGGTTTCTTTGAGTCCTTTAATATTTATTCTGGTTGATTCTCCCCAATTAATTGGTTTGAGAAAGTAATTGATTTCATTGTAGTCTCCATTTGATTCAGTCATCAATTGTAGCTTAAGCCAGGTGCTATTCTTAGGTAAGAATTAGAGTTAATTTGTTCGTTAAGGAAAGATTACTTTCAGCCTTGGAATATACACTATATATTAAAATTAAAAGCAATTTTACAGTGTGACTGTGTGATTGTGAAAACCTTGTGTTTGATGCTCCTTTTATCTACCTTGTTAACAGATGAGTAGAACATATGGAATAAAAATAAATAATGGGGGAACAAATGTTAAGATAAATTTAGTTTGAAATGCTAGTGATCAATGAAAGGGAGGGATAAGGGGTATGGGATGTATAATTTTTTTTCTGTTTTCATTTTATTTCTTTTTCTGTTGTATTTTGTTTCTTTTTCTGAATTGATGCAAATGTTCTAAGAAATGATCATGATGAATATGCAACTATGTGATGATATTGTGAATTACTGATTATATATGTAGAATGGAATGATTGTATGTTAAGAATGTTTGTGCTTCTTTCTCGTCATATTTTTTTAAAAATTTAAAAATTAATAAAAAAATTAAAAGCAAGCGAACCTTAAGTAGTTAATAGTATAATTATAAAAATGTGCTTTCATCAATTGTAACAGATGTACCACACCAATTCAAGGTATTAAAATGGAGTGGTATATGGGAATCCTATTTTATGCATGATTGTTCTGTAAACCTACACCTTTTTAATAAAAAAAATTAAAACAAAAACCTTCAAAGCAAAATTGATTTAATTTCAAAACTTCTGAATAAAGTTGGTTGCAACATCTCTCTTTTTTAAAAAAAAAAATTAAGTACAAGTCAATATAAATGAAGTTCCATTTGTAATTTTGGATTGTAGATCAGAACATTTAATTATCCTTAGTATGATTGTGATGACAAGGTATTTAACACATTTGCTCACAATAGGAGGTAATACTGTCAGGCAAGAAGGACACTGCCAGAAAAATTGAGTATGAGTACAAGCTCTACTACTGCTTAGAATGTAACATAATTTCTCTAAATATCAGTTTCCTGACTTGTAGAACAAGGTCAGCGATACTGTTAAGTTCAAATGAGAAGTTTTGTGCTTTATGGATGATAGTTTTCCATAAATGAGTGAAGTTACTGTGACTCACCTTCTCTTGTTTCAGACCACATGTGACCAGCGTGGCTGCTGCTGGAAACCTCAGGGAGCCATAACTGTGCCCTGGTGCTACTATTCCAAGAGTCATGGCTATCAAATGGAGGGTGACGTTGCAAAAACAAGTGCAGGTAAGTTGGACTCTGTCATGAAGCAGGCACTCCATCCTTCAGGAGGTTGGCTTCACACACCCTCAAGAGAGTTGTAGCAGCACGCAGAGTATTGCTCTGCTCAGACACATATCACATGTGAGAGAAGGTGAGCACTGCTCTTAAGCAGGAGCTGCAGTAGGCTCTCTGGAGACCTTGGGAGTTCAGAGACATTGTTCTTCTCCTGGCTTTGCCTTTATGTACTTTTTGACCTAGTGCTATCATCATGACCTCCTTGGTTCTCAGTTTTCTCACTTTAAAAGTGAGGGATTTGATGTTTCAAGAAAAAATCATGATGATGAATATGCAACTATGTGATGATATTGTGAATTACTGATTATATATGTAAATGGATGATAAAAAATTATGAATGTTTGCGTTTGGTGCTTTTTGGTATTTAAAAAAATTTTTTTTAATTAAAAAAAAAATGAAAATGAGGGATTTGAATTCAGCAATATCCGAAACTACTTCCGGCTCTAATATTATGTGATTTTAATGATATGGAAACAACTCCAATTGTACAAACACTATGAAAGTTACCTAGTCACTGTCAGTGGTGATGGACTGACTATCCCCTCATCTTCTCACCCATCCCTGCTGAAATACAAAGCATAATAATGAACATTCTAAGGGATAACACTTTGGAGAGGTTCTTAACATAAAGGAAGAGGATTTTAGCCTGATGAATTCTGTTCTAATAAGGCTCTGATTCTTACTTGGCTTACCATATGACTAAGGAGATAGCATCAAGGTATATGAACACCTGTGATATAACATGAAAATACCTAAGGAGTTTATACACACACACACACACATATACATATTGAGGGCTGAGAGTATAACTGGCATCTAATTAACACAGAATGACTAATGGGCTGACGGAATGAGTGTTAGACCACTTGGGGGAGGTTTTCAATCAGATTTTGCAAAGGAGATACATGTGGAATTTTGGATAAGATGGTGGCAGTTCCTAGCTTCAGGATTGGGAATTGAAAGCTTTTATCAGCCTCTTTGATGTAAAACTTAATTTTTGTGTGGATATTATTTGTAAATTTGCAGAATGAGCTATGAAAACCTTTTCCCCCCCACATGTTAGGATTCACAGCCCAGCTGAAAAGGTTGCTTTCTCTATCCCTGTTTGGAAATGATGTCAACAATGTCCTTCTCACAGCAGAATACCAGACGTCAAACCGTTTCCACTTTAAGGTTGTAATTTTTTTTTTTAAATCTTTTGGGGATTTTTGTTCCAATTGCTCCCTATCTGATGGCTGCAATTATTATGAACTAAAAATTTTTGCTAAGGGATATATTTTTCTGTTTGTCATTATTCTTATTTAGTACCTCTATGTAGAAGTACCTTATAACTTTCCTTCAGAGTAATAACTTCCTAAATTTATATTATATATTTGATTGCTGAACTTGAATGTAATTCAGATGTCCTAGATGCCATGTGAAATGTAATAGGGAGAGGGGAAAGAAAGAGAATTTTCATAGTTTAAGAATGCTAGGGCTAGTTTGTCTCTACAGTCTTATAGTATATATTTCTACTTAAAGACGGATTCTTTATTCAAGTGTTAAACATTTGAATTGGTAGCTTAGAAACAATGCCATTTGGATCAATGCCTGAGTTCTAGTACCACAAGCACATATACTGGGAAGCACTGATGTTGATAGGAACACTTTTCTTTTGCAACTAGAGAGGTTCTCATTTTGGCTTTCTTTATCTTTATCTCTCTGGACAGTTGACTGACCCAAACAAGGACAGGTATGAAGTGCCCCATGAACATGTGCAACCCTTCAAAGGAAATGCTGCTTCTAACTTGAGCTATCAAGTTGAGGTCTCCAAAGAGCCATTTAGCATCAAAGTGACCAGAAAGACAAACAATCGTGTTCTGTGAGTTCTAAAAATCTATTTGGGAAAAATAAATAAATAAATAAATAAATAAAATAAAAATCTATTTGGGGATCAGAATAGGAAGTATATGGGGGGGGGCAGTCTACAAACCTGAGGAAGGGCAGTTCTAACAGCATTGCAGGTTGTGAGCCCACTATTGGCAATTAGCTTCCTTCTCCTTCCAAATGTGTTAATTTCCTCTGCTTAACTTCCTTCTGTTTGCTCAATCTTTTTTTTTTTTCTTTTTTGCCTCCATCCCTCCAGTGACCTGTCCACCAATAAATATTTACTGAATATTTACTATCATATAAATACAGTGTTCTGGTCATGTGGTAGGTTGTTTGAGGGATGACTTAAAGCAATGTACCACATAGTACCTTCCCTCAAAGAGTCCTGACTTCTTGCTATCATGGGAAGATAAGTAGGACTTATTAAATAGGGGCTATGGGTCACTGAGATATGAAGAACAATTTTCTAAGCAGTTGTCTTCTTGCCACCCTGCTTGCATACCTGTCCCTGTTTTTCCCACATGTCCAGGTTTGACTCAAGCATTGGACCCCTCGTGTTTGCCGAGCAGTTCCTGCAGCTTTCCATCCGACTACCTAGTGCTAACGTGTATGGTCTGGGAGAACATGTGCACCAGCAGTACCGGCATGACATGAATTGGAAGACCTGGCCCATATTTTCCAGGGACACATTCCCCAATGGGGTGAGCTTTCAGGATCGGCTCCTCTTTACTGAGTATCATAACCCCTTGAAGGTCACCTCTGGTAGAGGAGTATAGTGGTTAACAGGAAGATCCTATGTCAGGACTGCCTGAGTTTGAATTCTGGCTCTCCTACTTACAGGTCATATACTTCTGAACAAGTTACTTACCTCTCTGAGTCTTCAGTTCCTCATATACAATGGGGATAATATGCTTACCTTATAGTGTTGTGGTGAGGACTAAATGAATTGATTCATTTACAATATCTAGAAGACTATCTGGCCTATTGTAAGTGCTCCATAAATGCCAATAATGTTTAATTACATTTTCGCTTTCAACTTAATAATTGTGGAAAAAAACGTTACTAATGCTGGACTCTGTACAAGTGTTGGTTATGATATGCATATTTCGACTGATCTTTAAAAATCATTAACTTCCAAAGTTTGTCAGCAAAACAGGATAAAGTACCAGCCAAAACCTGGTATTAATCATTCTTCGTGAGATGAAAGATTGGGATAGTGAAAGAATAAACAGAGTTTTTTTTTTTTTTTATTTTTGCTTGTTTGTTTGACTGCTAAAACTCAATGCAGAGTTATTTTCTAAGGTCAGCAATACTATATATATAGGCCTTGTCCAGTGGCTTCCCTGATTAAGCAGAAATAATGGCTGGGTAAAATGCAATTATAGCAATAATTTTTAAGGAACTATTTTATACATCATCTCTATTTACCAAAAGAACCCAGAAAAAAATAAGTGTGATTTTTCTCTTTGTAACAGATAAAGAAACTGAGGCTCACAGAAGTAACATAAATAGCACATATTCAAAAAGTTTGTGAGTAGCAGAGATAAGATTTTATTCCTAGCTTGTCTGATTTAAAGGCTGTAATCCCAACTATACCATTTGCCTACCAAAAAAGCAGAAAATGTGCTGTTCCAAGGCAGCTCTTCTAGGAAGATTTGGTGGTGATTATTTAATGAAAGAATCTCAGATCCTTGCTACTCAAGTGGTTGGCATGGGCACCACTGCATTAGAGATGTAGGCTTCCAGTCTTCTCCACCCATTTCCTGAGTTCAATTCTATATTTAAATAAGATCCCCGTGTAATCTGACTGCACAGCAAATTTTGAGATACACTGTTCCAGAGTAGTTATTCTCAAATACCTATTGGAGTTAACTGGGGAAATTAAAAAAAAATATCCATGCCTGTGCCCATCTCCAGAGATTCCTTTTTAATTGTTCTGGGGTGCAGCCTGGGTTGAGAAGTAGTGTTCTAAAGTCTAGAATACTAGCTTGATGTCTAACCTAGAGCTCCATCTAGTTGTATGTTAGAAAGGTCCCTGAGTCATATTAAGGCTTGATGGAGATTTTGCAGATGAGGTTAATTCAGGTTAAGATCGACCTCTCTGTGAGGGAAGATTTTTCCAACTACAGATTCAGAACTCATGACCTCCTACCTCTTAACAGATACTCCAACCTCTTACACTTCTACTAGATGAATGGTCACAGCTGGCTCAGACAATAAGAATATACTATGCCACTTGGTTAACATAAACCAAATATAGATCCATATTTTAAAATTTTTGAGTTTTTCTTGACCAAGAATCCCCTGTCAATTACTCACGTGATTGGTTAAAACTGATTTACCTAAACCATTTCCAGCAATGTGGGGTTTAGATATTAGATTGTAAATTTGGGTTTTTAATTATATCTCTACAGGATGCAACTAACTTGTATGGTGTGCAGACATTCTTCTTGTGCCTTGAAGATGCCAGTGGATTGTCGTTTGGGGTATTTCTGTTGAACAGCAATGCCATGGGTAAAGGAACAGAGAAAGCATGAAAAAAATCCACAAAAAACAAAGGAGTGGTTTTCAGCTCCTTTCTTACAGCACTGTGATAAAACAAATAGACTCTAAAAATGGCTGAGCTATAGCTAAGGGACATACTTGTCTGTTCTGTCTTAGTTCCTTCTCTAGTTCATTACCTGTTGCCCATGATAGCCATGGGTAGGGCTTCCTTTCCTAGTTTGTGATTTTCTGAATCTGGTTGCATCTGTTAAAATATATTCCTTTGTAGAGTTAAGACAGCTACCTCTTTCCTATAAACTACTCTAAGACCATTTCTACCAATTTGTTCTTCTCCTGCCTTTAGCCATCCATCCAGCAGTGGGGTTGATGTAAGTTCAGGTAGGAACCCCAACTGCTCCAGCCTCATGATGAGAGAAGGTGGGCCTAGCCAGGAGGTACAACTGAGCAAAGAATCCCTTCAGATGCTTCAAAAGCAGAAAAATAAAGCAGAGTGGCAAGGGGTCATGCAGAGTAAGATTAGATTGTTTAAGAACAAGCAATGTAACTGTTTGCTTTCATGAGGCCAGAGAGTAGCAAGCTTTCCCATGTTTGCAGATTTTAAATTAGATAATTGATTCTCAACTGTTTTTTTGCTTGCACAAATAACAACAGATACAGTAGCAATGGGTCCTGGCACAAATAGTTAACAGATGCCAGTCACCCATTTTTGAAATCTGCCACAGACAAAATGCTTTGGCTCTCATATGCTGTGGCCAGGACTTTGATTATCTGAGTTTGGCACTTTGTATACAAAATCTAAGACATCAGGCTCACTTTACGAATGTTGAGAGGGTTGGTGATCCTCAAGAATAAAATTTTGTATTATCACTCTAGAATAAATTCTATTTTTTTCTTCTTTTTTAATTCTTCAAGATGTTGCCCTCCAGCCTGCCCCTGCTATCACTTATCGTACCATTGGAGGCATTCTGGACTTCTATGTATTCTTGGGAAACACTCCGGAGCAAGTTGTCCAAGAATATCTAGAGGTAAATTTATGATATCATGGTTATTTTGAGTACATACTGAATAAGACAAAGAAAAGTAAATGTAGTATGGCAGTGTAATTCACAAGAATCTCTATTGCAAACTTAAAACATTGGAGAATTGATTTGACACATGCCCTGGAAAATTGTTGTATTGCATTTTTATGTTATAAAAAGAAGGTGACAGAATATAAAGGTTCCTAAAACATGGTCCTATCCTTGATGATTTATGTGGGAAAGCAGGACTAGCATTATAACATTAATGAAATAGTGGGCAGAAAAAAAAATTAAGTTTATTTTGTGTCCCAAAACCAATGCTTAATTGGAAAAGTCCCCTGAGAGATGGGACAACGAATATGGAACTATTAAACTTTACCATCAGGAAATCCCTGATAGTGTGTCAAATTTTAGGGACACCTAAATCAATAAACCATGCCCTCGATCATGAGGCTTACTCTTGTGAAGCTTATGTAAATAGCAGAGAAGCTTAGACTACTTATAGGCATGCCTAAGAATTGCTTCTGGAGGACCACCTTTGTTGCTCAGATGTGGCCCCTCACTCTCTCTAAGCCCAACTCTGCAAGTGAAATCATTGCCCTCCTCCTTATGTGGGACATGAAATCCAGGGTGAAATCTCCCTGGCAACGTGGGAGATGACTCCCAGGGATGAATCCAGACTTGGAACTGTGGGATCAACACTTCCATCCTAACCTAAAGGGGGAAACGAAGTGTAACTAATAAAGTATCAGTGGCAGAGAGAATTCAAATAGAACTTTCTCAAAGAGGCCACTCTGGAGGTCACTCTTACTCAAGCTTCAGTTAAACATTGCTACCTATCATAATTTGCCAAACCCCAACCAAAACCATTCCAGCCAATCCTAAAGAACATTTGGGCAATATATGAGATACTACAAAGGTTCCATGCACTAAGGTAACTTTCCAGAAACCCACAACCTCCAGATGGGACCCTGGACCAAATAAGTCCTGAAACCTAGAATGCCCAGTCTCTCCAGAACAATGAACTAGTCCCATCTCCCTACCCCATATTATTGACAGTCCCTTCGAACATGAAAAAGTTAGAATGGCCAAAACCCAAATACCCCTAAAGAGTGGGATAGAAAGATCAAAGGTGATGGCAGAGTTATACAGAGAAGAGAGGATTTAACATACGAATATGATTACTGAATCTTTAAATTGACATTTCTTTTAGTCTCCAGTACCTTAGAGCAGCTAGAAGTAAAAACCTTAAGTTGTGGAATTGTAACCCATGTCAAACTCTGAAATATATTCTACAGCTAATTGTGGTGCAATGCTTTGAAATTTATATCTTTTTTGTTTTTTTGTATATGTTATTTTTCACAAAAAAGGAAGGAAAAAAGTCTATTGTGATGATAAAAAAATATTCAAGCCCTCTAGCCTCCTGTATTCTGGAGCAGCTAGAAAGAAAAATATGAGAGTATCGTATAATAGCCCATGACAGACTCTGGGATCTATCCTGTAACTACTTGTTGAGGAGTGCTTTGAAAACTATTGCTTTTTTATTTCTTTGTATATATGTTATACTATACAATAAAAAAGTTAAAAATCTAAAAAAATAAAAATGATGCTTAGAACAAGTTGTATTAATAATAGATTATTTGCTAACTTTAATTTCAGCTCATTGGCCGTCCAGTCCTACCCTCATACTGGGCACTTGGATTTCATCTCAGTCGCTATGAATATGGAACTCTAAATAATATGAAAGAAGTTGTGGAGAGAAACCGTGCAGTACAGCTCCCTTATGTAAGTAGGCTTAAAAAAAAATCCCCCAAAATGGAAGTATTCCCTTGAGTGGTAAAAACAGCTGATTATACTTTTTCTCCCTCAGGTATCTTTTTTTTAACATTAAGATTTTTTATATACTTAGACTGCTAGACTTTTTTGTTGAACCAAGGATCTTTGTTTTTTTTTTTTTAGTGGGAAGCAGTATTTAGAGACTGTTCTGGTTTGCTAGCTGCCAGAATGGAATATACCAGAAATGGAATGGCCTTTAAAAAGGGGAATTTAATAAATTGTTAGTTTACAGTTCTAAGGCTGTGAAATTGTCGAAATTAAAAGAAGTCTATAGAAATGTCCAGTCTAAGGCACCCATTGAAAGATACCTTGATTCAAGAAGGCCAATGACATTCAGAGTTTCTCTCTTGGCTGGAAGGGCACATGGCTAATTCTGTTAGCTTCTCTTCCATCTTCTTGTTTCATTAAGTTCTCCTGTGGGCATTTTCCTTCTTCATATCCGAAGTTCTCTGGCTGGCAGACTCTGTGGTTCTCTCCTCATTCTGTCGTGGTTCTGCTGCTTTCTCCTCCTTCTCAAAAGAAATTCTCTCCAAATGTCTTCTCTTTTATAGGAATCCAATAAACTAAGCAAGACCCATGTAGAATGGGTGGAGACACGTCTCCATCTAATCAAGTTTAATACCCACGAATAATTGAGTCACATCTACATGGAGATAACCTAATCAAGTTTCCAACCTATAATTCTGAATAGGAATTAGAAGAAACTGTTGCTCCCACAAAATTGATTAAGATTAAAGCATGGCTTTTCTAGGGTACATAAATCCTTTCAAGCCAGCACAGAGACTGTGATAATAGAATTAGGGAAGCAAGCTAATTATGCCTTTATTTTCTTATTGTAACAATGTCCTTATATTTTATTAGTAAAACCTGCTTGTCCTTATTGTATTAATTACATTTTACATGATGTATTTTATTTGGGTTCTCAAGATGTTTCTCTCTCTGGCCTGGATTGTAAACTGGATTACCATTTGGATTTTAAGAGTTCATTGCTTCTCAATGTAGATTTTTTACTTGTACGTGTTCTTGGTTGGATTGTTTTTGATTCAACAAAATTATGGCAGAGATTGGCCATGAAAGTTCAAGTTCATATCTCTAACATTATCATGGGTATCTATTTTTGATGCTATTCTTCTTAAATATTATTAACAGATATACATTTTCTTCTTAAGTGATCTAGGAAACTAAAGGGATTTACTTTTACTGGGGCATAGTGGAGGAAAATGTGAAAGGGAGCATTTAGTCATTAACTTGAAGACTGTTAATCAAGATCAGTATAAATATCTAATTTTGCCAAGTTTAAGTGAGCAAAAAGATACATATTTTTATGCTTTGAATGGCTAAATTTGAATGTGTCTACTATGTTGGGGCCATAATGGGGAAGGAAATTTTGTAAGAAATACAAAATGAAAACCCCAAGGTCTTTAGAATAATCCTTTCCCCCCTTTTTCACTGCATACCCTTAGAAGCAAAAACTCAATCTTAAAGTAATGGTAAATTTTATTCTGGCTTCCTCTACTTTCATACTGATAAAATCAAGAAAGAACAAGCACGAAGAGCAAACTTGAAGTAGAAGTAACAAAACAAAAAGGGGAATAGTAAAATAGAGGAGTCTAATGAGGAGAGTCAGCTCCTCCCCTCCTTGTGGATGGGGTAACATTTGGGTAATAGGTATGTTATTGACAGCATTAGTGGTTTGTTGTGGTTGTTACAGTTTTGTTTGATTGATTTGGACTTAAATGCCAGTAGACATGGCAACTCAGGTAGAATGATGTAGTTAACCTCATTGCAGGGGTGGGGGCAGGATTTAGGGTCTTTTGTTTTTTAAATTACTATTAGAAAAGAAACACTTAGATGCCAGAGACTGATGAAATGTTTTACTTGATTAATGACAATGTCAATTTGATTGAAATAGTTCTACACACGAAGTCCTAAGTGCAAAATTGTGTACTTTTGTATTCTTTCAGGATGTACAGCATGCTGATATTGATTACATGGAGGAAAGGAAAGACTTCACTTATGATCCAGTAGATTTTAAAGGCTTCCCTGAGTTTGTTAAGGATTTACACAATAATGGACAGAAATTAGTCATCATTGTGGTAAGGGTAACCCTCTCATTCCCCATCCTCCCACCCTAAACCTGGTACTTGCTACTTGCTTGTCATTATATCCACCTTCTCTTTCCCCATCCCTGTTCCCCAATCTCTTTTCTGTGTCTCTATTTTAAAGCTAATTTCTTCATTATATTCTTCCTCTTAGGATCCAGCCATCTCCAACAACTCTTCCCCAAGTAATCCCTATGGTCCATATGACAGGGGTTCAGATATGAAGATATGGGTCAATGCTTCAGATGGAGTGACGCCAGTCATTGGAGAGGTAACTTAGGGAGCTGGGGATTGGCTGATAGTTCCTGGTAGAGTATATGTGTGTGTGTGTGTGTGTTTACATGTGCATAATTTTTTTTATTTTACATTTTCACATGCCTTATATGTAGTGGGGATAAAGTTGCCCTTACCCTTTCGGTCCCAACTACCTAATAACCATCTCAGCTCTCACATTCCTTTGATAACTAAGCCTTCTAAGCAATAGTTTACACACTTCCTTTTTCTCGTTCAATCTTCAACTGATTGCGATCTACTTTCTGACCCCACCACTTCACTGGCACAGCTCTAGCAAATGGCACCAATTACCATCTAATTGACAAATGTGACGGAACTGTTTCCTTTCTCATCTTTCTCACTTTCTCTGCAGCATTTGACAAGTTTGAACATTTTTTTTTGAACTTGCATTTGTCCTTGTTTTCTATGATGGTATTATCTAATACCTCTGAGAAGCCTTTCAGAGTACATAGTATCTGTGGGGAATTGGATAGGGAATGAATAGAAAAGGCTGATTGATGATTAGGACCCACCTGATGATAAATGGTCCCAACTGATAATGGATTTGTTGAACTTTATACAGAACACTTTATACAGAACACTCTCCCATTTTCTGTTCCCTGAATTGGGAGTAGGAGAAAGTGAGAGGAAAGGGCCAACCAGAGTTGAAAATTGGCAAGTCAGGCAATTCTTTTATCCATGGATTTATTCATTAAGGACTTAACTGCTTTTTGAAATAAGTTTTTCCTCAAGTGACTGTTTGACTTCCCCTGTAGTCTATTCTTGTTATTCAAGAGCCTAGCATTCCTAACTGAAAGTACCTGGGCAGTTTTTTTTAACATGACCACATTAAGAATTTCTTTGCAAAGTACTCTATTTTACATAATTAAAAAAAAATTACTGTCATCAGTGTTATTCTTTCTACCTGCAGGTCTGGCCAGGAAAGACCGTGTTTCCTGATTATACCAATCCCAAATGTGCTGTTTGGTGGACAAAGGAATTTGAGCTTTTCCACAATCAAGTGGAGTTTGATGGAATCTGGATTGTGAGTCCTTAACAGTTTGATATTGGTAACTCATATTCAGATTGTGCATATCTGTAACTATACCTTTGAGTCATGGAGCGTAGGAGGAAGATGAGGAAAGAAAGAGGAAGGAAAGCAACTATGACAGTAATTCTCAAGATTGTCTGTCTTACTATTGAAACAATCTAGTCAAAACATAGCTGAGAATCAAAATCAGGATATTAGAGCTGGAAGTAAACTCAGAAATTTGTTTTGTTTCAGCCCACTCTTCTTTAACAAATGAATAAATCAAAGTCCACATATGTCATCTATTCCTTACATTGCCACAGAATATACACTTGTCCAGCTGCCAGTTCAAGGCTCTTTTCATATGGACGTGTTGGACTAGTTGATGACAAACAACCAACGCTCATGAAAAAACTGTAGCTGCAGTAAAGAGAAACAATGTCTCATAAAATATAAAAAGAAAACAAATGTAATGCTGCAAAATTTAGGGAGATCTGGGGTTGAACTTTTTCTATTTGTAAGAGAACTGAAGAAAATTCAAGTGATGCACAAAACTAAAAAGATGAAAGCCAAAACCCTCTAAAATGTCATCAACCAAAAGCATTGGCCATCAACATCCTCATCACTGTTGTGCACATGCTCTCCCTTCTTCAAATGTATATGTATTTGTGTGTGTGTGTGTACTCATGGTTACTTTAGGAGGTGTGTATATAATATGTAAGTTGATATAAGTGGAATCATAAATATAAACTATTTTGAAATACTTTTTCTTTAATATGTTTTTGAAATTGCTCATTTTTTAGTGACTATAGGCAAATATTTTGAAGGGATTTTAAAGAACCATCTCCATGAAGGTTTCAATGGGGAGAGAATATGGGAACATCTATTTCATTCCATGTATACACTTCTTTTAGAAAATAAATATCCAGAATAATTTTTTTCCTGATTCCTGAAAAATTTATCACCAGTACAATATAAGAGAACATGTTACTTTTTCCTAACAGTTTTTCATCTTTTTGTCTTTTAGGATATGAATGAAGTCTCCAGCTTTGTTGATGGTTCAGTTTCAGGATGTTCTGCAAACAGTCTAAATTATCCTCCATTCACTCCCAGTAAGTCTTGGTAGTAGGCCTGATTAAAAGTGGCAATGTGCATAGGAAAAGGAAAAATGTGGGCAATATAATGAAAACTATGAAATAAAATTAACATACTTAGGCTTTCTTAAATGAGACACAAATCCAAAGGGCCAGTACCTCCAGTCTGTACTGGCTCAAGGAGGAAGGTCTGGAGAGAATGTGATCTAGAAGCCAGAGCTTAATAGTTAGTTTCTGTCATTCTTAAGTTTGCACATCTTGGGCCAAGGTTTACCAGAAGAATGGAAGCTACATGTAAGCCCCAAAGACTAGGATTGGTTTGCAGATGAGGGTCAAGTACAGTGATGTCAGTAGTATAGAGAGCAGAAAGGAACAAAGGATGAAAGAAGGCCAGAGTCCAAGGCTTGGGAGTCTAGAGTTAGTCATTGTGGGGCTAGTGAGCTTAGTGAGCTTTGATTGATGTTTGGTCAACACTATCATGCATTGGTCCTGGTGTTTGTTATAGTTAGAAGAAAGGTAGAGGTACCTGGGCACATTGTTTCTTGATTAAGAAAAGAATGACTCTTCTGCTAGGATTATCACATTTTAGGAAGACTTCCTGTCTGGTGAGAAAATGAGTTATTGGAACAGATAGGTCAGAATCAGTGTTGCAGGGCTTGGATGGGAGGTCAAACAGTTCAAAGTTTTTTTTTTTTTTGCATTGACAGGCAGTGGGAATCGAACCCATGTCTCTGGCATGGCAGGTGAGAACTCTGCCTGCTGAGCCACTGTGGCCCACCCTAGTTCATACTTTTGATGTGTGGTAGAAGCTATTTAATTTTAGTAAGAGGAGGTATCATGATTAAATCATTTTAGAAGTATTAACTTGGTATTAATCTTAGGAGATAGAAACACCAGAAGTAAATATGCCATTAAGAAGCTGTTGCAATGCTCCTTTTATCTACCTTATCAACAGATGAGTAAACATATGGAATAAAAATAAATAATAGGGGGAACAAATGTTAAAATAAATTTAGAGTGCAATGCTGGTGATCAGTAAGGGGGAGGGGGAGGATGTATGGTATGTATGAATTTTTTTTCTGTTTTCTTTTTATTTCTTTTTCTGAATAGATGCAAATGTTTCAAGAAATGATCATGATGATGAATATGCAACTATGTGATGATATTGTGAATTACTGATTATATATGTAGAACAGAATGATCAAAAGTTATGAATGTTTGCGTTTGGTGTTTTTTTGGTATTTAAAAAAAATTTCAAAAAAAAAGATGACAAAGCTCTTTTGTCTACCTCTGGAAGCAGATGGAATAAAGGCTTTCTTACTATTAAAAAATAGTAGTAATAAAGCAACACACCTGGACTTCCCTGGTGCTTGTGTGTGTGCATGCAAAAAAAAAAAGAAAAAGAAGTTGTTGCAGTAGTTAGGTAATTTGGATCTGAACCAGAGTGGTACAATGGGTGAAGAGAAGGATAGACAAATAAAAGAGAGAACCTGGAGAATCATTGTTTATAAGATATAGTCAAAGAGGAGGGGTCATAAATTAATTTATACTTTCATTCAAGATTTGTATTCCTGGACCACTTAATTTAGCTCAATTTGAAAAATTCAGATTGAAACTCAAGATGAACTAGATCCTCTTGATTCCAAATGCCCCTCTGGTTACGTGAGAAACCAGATGGGAGGACGTGGGTGACACAGCACAATTCATTTTTCTATCTATGAAACTACCCCCAATATACAGCCTTCTGAGTTTTGAGGAAACAGTATAGCTATTTATAGAATGGCCACATTAAATGCCTACCAAGGAAGCTACCATTTCAGATTCTGTAGTAGCCAAGGAGCAGGAATGTGCATCTCAGGCTCTCATTGACTAATCTTTCTTTTTTTCCAGGAGTCCTTGATGGGTACCTGTTCTGTAAGAGTCTCTGCATGGATGCAGTACAGCACTGGGGCAAG